>NC_067127.1:6596409-6903731 GCF_021347895.1 Acanthochromis polyacanthus
GTGAATAAATTGTAATTTAGGACCAATGTGGTCTATCTTAGAGACTATGTAGAGACCTTGTTGACCAGTCTACAGTTCCACTTCTTCCTAACCTATCTGCAGGTGTAATGTGACCAGCGAATAACGAGGCTGTAAACTGTGTCAGCACGAGGTCAGAAAGTATCCTGTTCTTTCTGGTCTATGTAAAACAAGACAAGCGTTGGTGTAGAATGAATTTGCCCCCCACCGCTCGTCTGAGGATCGGTTCTAACAATCACATCCTTAATCAACACTTGAGGGCATCTGCCCCTTGAGAAACCACGCCCCCTTTGGATCATGTGACAAGCCGAGTGGCCACTTACGCTGCAGTTCAGTGGTGCGCAGGCTTTTCTTAAGCCTCTCCACCTCGTTCTTCAGGAAGCGGATATGCCGCATCATGTTCTCTGGTGAGTCTATCTCCATGGAAACATCTCTTGGGGAGGGAGGAGCCGATACGGGTTGGTCCAGCTTCTCCTGAAGGATTCTACATTGGGAGACCAGCAAAACACAACGTTACTACAAACCATCAACAGAAATGATGACAGGATTGAGCTTTTATGATGGCTAAGACAACACCTTACTGGCTGAATATAAAACTATTTTGTTCAGAAAAACAGGAAAATCCTCCTCTTTATGTTGCATTGTGAGATTAAAAAAAGACTGATAAGGAGGCCGATAAGTATCAATTATTTAGTCGATTGGAAATAACCCTTCTGAACACTGCTGTTAGTTAATGACTGGTAATCATACTGTGCAAATAAACCAAAATCATTGAAATTCCTCGTTTTCAGTGACAGGCCAGTAGTTTGTATGCCTGTGAATGTGTATTCATTTGTCTAGCACACAGAAAGATCAAGAAATACAGAATATATCTACACAAAAGCACATTACTATTCTGATCAAGAAACGCTGAAATATCGCAACCATTCTTTGACTTCAATTTCACTAAAGACACAGCTAAAATATAGTGTCAATTAGTTTCCAGGAATCACAGTAGAGCACTGCAGGAAGAGTTAAAAATCATTTTTAGCTGAGGTAAAAATATGAAATTGAATGTGAGTAGAGTATTTTTGCATGTACACATCAAAACCAACTCATCAAATTTCACAAATTTAACCAGTGCTATTAGTTAAACTATTAGTTTTATTAGTTTAATGACTGGTCGATAAACAAATGAAAGCAACAACATGTGGCAAAAAAAAACTGTAATAAACTTTGCTAAGACAAAATCTGCAAATGAAAGATAATCTGATGGGAACTTACATGTTTCCCTCAATTTGGATACATAGAAATAATCAATAATGAAAATGATCTTTAGTTACAGCAATATTTATTCCATAACAATTTCAATCGTGGCAATCAGTGAAAGCTGTATGTTAATACTGCTGCAGAGAAATGAAATGTTCTTAATTATGGATTTAGACACAAACAAGATTTGAATTCAGACCCACAAGTAGCAAATTTTAAAACGCCCATCAGTGTTGGATACTGAACATCTGATATGATCAAATCGCACCTTTTTTCAGCCTCCAGTTTGTCCATCCGTTTCCACAGCCTGTTGACCAGGGCTTCTTGTTCCTGCTCTAATGTGTTCTCAAGGTCGATCTTCTCCCGCCTCAACTGGAGAATAAAAGGAAATGCAGGGAGTGACGTTCAGAGACACAAAAACCTTGATGTTCTAAAGCATTGACAAAACTGCACATGAATACAGCGTGCTGCAAACCGAAGGTTGCTGTGCAGATAAGCTTCTCTTCTATAGAGCTACACACTCAATGCTGGCTGGTCAGTTTCACAGTGAAGAAAAGCAACAATACAGGACAGTTTAAGATATATTTTGTTTCCAACGAGTATGTCGAATGCTAAAAGAAGCAGCTCGTCGGTGTTTTCTTTGGTGAAACTGAGTCATCCTTTTTTAAGCATGCCGCTTGGTTATACCTACATCTGGGCAAAATGCACGGTGGCATTACACAACATCAATCTGACTCATTAATGAGTGACCAGAAACAACACACACATGCAAATAGGATGTCACCAGAGCATGGAAACATTACGGAGTGGCTTTAGCAGGCATAGGTTTGACCTAGCCGCAAACCAAAATGTTCTTTCCAGTTCGCATTCAGTGGGAAGAATGAAGGATGGTGAAATTGTATCATCTCACACTGCTGCAGCAACTGGACACACACATGCATTCAGGGATAGGTTGAAGGGCACTGGATGCAGAAATCATGTTCTACCACAAACAAGCATACCTGTTCCAAGGTTAGCTGCTTTGAGATGGTTTCATTTTCCATTTTCTTGATCTTTTTCATGAGCTTGTTAACCTGGAACTCCTGCTCCTGCTCCAAGTGCTGTTCCAACTCTGCCTTCTCATGCTGGAGCTAGAAGGGAAAAGGGGAGAATAATGCATGAACAGAGGAAAAGCAGAAGACGTGAATGAAACAAGACATGAGAATAAAAAAAATAAATAGCAAAAGCACACGAAGAGACAGTAAGTGACATAAAAACAATCTGATGATCTCAGTGAACCAACACACTGGTGTCACATAACCTAATTTGCTTAAACATGGACAGTATTGTACAATGGGGAGGGAATAGAAAATTCTACTGGATTCAGGACTAAACTTCCCAGATAAACAGACAGTATAAAATAATGATTTGGCAACCAAAGTAACCACCTTTGGCAGCTCACCAGTACAGAAAAGGGTGCGGCTCAGCACTGATTCAAAATAGGACAGCTCTGTGATGGATTATATAAGTGATTACTCATTATAGGGAAAGGGATGCAAATTCATTTATAGGAAAAAATGGAGAGGGGAAAGCAACTATTTCCGTTATACTACTCAGAGAAATTGCTAGAAAACCTCAAAATAACGCAATTTGTTTTAATTTGACTTGCAATGACTACATTCATACCAAGTTCAGTGCTCCGCAGTATCCTGGCTGAAAGAGCAGATGTGCCACACCCAGAGCAGCCATTTTTCTTACAAATAAAACTATTTTATTTTGTTGCTTTTTTTTTGACAATGTACATCTCTTTAGTCAACACTACCAGCTATTATAATAAGACAGCCAATCACTCCACTGCACTGACTGATGAATGACACCTATACCTGAGACTGTGTGATTTGATGCGTGTTGATTTTCAGGCTATGGAGACCTTGCAGAGATATATCTGACTTCAGCTTCTGTCCTTGAGCAGAGGCTGTTTGTAAGCGACACCACAACAGCAGCAATGTGGGCATGAGTGTATAGCTGTTCTCTTCATTATCTCCTAAACTAATAATGACAAGTAAAACGATAGTTGAAAATGTTTTCGACCAAATCAATGTCAATATGCAAATGAGAATCACTCCCCTAAACAACTTTGGTGCAGATTCTTTTTTTACCCACAACAAATGTATTTTATACAAAGTTATAAACACATTGTCAGCCTTCTCTTTAGAAAGGAAAGCCTATATTGATAAATTACAAGGTGTCAGAAACAAGATGCTAACAATTAGATGCACTGAAAGAAGAGCATTGGTTCAATAAGTGCTGAGACACATATAGTAGTAATAATTGTGCATTACTTGCATCATCAAAAGCAATGGTGGAGACAAAACAGGCTATAAAATTGTTCACAAAATTAGTTCTGCAGAAGAACATTTGCACACCCAACAAAATAAAGGCCACATTTGTTCAATGCAATATCACAAGAGTTAAACACATGCCCATGTATACATAATATATACATACTGGGCCATTTGTCAGCACCAAGTCTAAGAGCAGAGGCAGACACAGGTCTGTTTAATGTTAAGTCAGAAGGCAAGATAACAACAAAGACCAAAACAAGTCCATCTGCATGACCTTAAGCAGGGTCCACTGAGACATTTGCATGTGTCCCTTCCACATTCCTGCTTCTTCAGATATCAACAAACCATTAGTCAGCCTACAGCCATGCACTGGAAGTGTGAGAGCAGTCATGCTGGTGCTGCATGCTCTGTAGTTGAGAAAATAAGATGTGGAAAACAGACTGAACCAAATAACCGACAGACGGGAGGAGAGTAATTTGAGAGTCATTTAGAGTTGCTAGCAGCTGCAATGAAGTCATCTTGAGCCTTTCCAGGCTTCAGGCAAGTACCAATGCAGTTGATGATAATGCACTCGCGGCTGCATTGTCACTGATGGGGCTGTGTGCATAGACACGCACCCAGGAAGCTCATGCTGATCACAGTTGACAATACTGAGCCTAAAACTCTGCATAACTGAGCACAAATAAAACACATTGCAGAGTGACAATTGATACCAATATTACAAGTCATCAATCAGGACTACTGTAACGTTTCTAACCAATCTTAGGTTATCCTCCAGTATCCCCCAAATGAACAACTCTGACAAGTGAGGTAAAATAGGTGATTTTCCCATCTTATTCCCATCACTTACTTGCATGAGCTTCCTCGACAGTTCATTGGTGAGGAATTCTTCCTCCTTCTCATAGTTGACAGCCAAGGTCTCCTTCTCCTTCTGAAGAGCCTGGATCTTCTTGAACAAGGTGTTGCTGATAAATTCCTCCTCCTGCTCTGCTCTTGCTTGCTGTGGGACAGAAACACATGGGAGGATGTGGTAGAGAAAACGTCAGTGAAATATGCTCTGGGGTCTGGCACACTAAACTGTTTTGACCTTTATCCTGATTAAATTCCAACGACTAACAGTGAGCTTAGACACACATGCATCAATCAACCAAAGTCTGCTGCAGTGAAGTGTGCGTCAGCCAAAGAGGAAACATGATTTTCTCAATTGTCTAAAAAAAGACATTTCAGTTGCGGGTGACTTACAGTGAGGCGAAGAGTGAAACATGGGGGCATTAAATAAATGTGTAGGGACAGCTTCAACAGCTAGCATTACAGTGTGATGATACGTCTGTCCTTGCCAGTCTCAAATTCTCCATCCTTCATTCTTCACTGACCTCAAAACTAAATAGTGTGTCGCCAGCAGAGAGAATTTGCCAGTTGTTTAAGAACAATAGAAACCAAACAGCTAGTTAAGCTTTACAAATTTACAGAGAGGGTGGACATGGTGTAGAGTGGTTGACTTGCCAACGTTAAGATCCTGGCATTTAGCTAGCTCGCTAAGTTTGGCCTGCATACTTCCCATCTATCCACCAGATCGGTTACACATTTTTATGAAGCTGGGACTGATTAACGGACCATGAAGACATGACGCATCAGCCCATGCCAGTGCTGCTGCTGCTAAGGCTATTTATTTTCTCTCAGTTACCGTATCCTTGTTGGTCATAACGTGGTGACAGCATCTAAAACAGTGAGTAATCAGCTGACCATATAGCTAAACATCAGGCAGCTAATATGAATCGTGAGGTGCCCACCTAATTTGTGACGCCTCTTAACTTGATGTTAAGCTAACCAAGGTTAGCAGCGCAAACAAAACAAAGCAAACTAGCAAGCTACCGCTGCCCAGCCACCTAGCAGACGTTACCCCGCTGGCTAAATTAGCAACAGCTAGCTAATGTTAGTAGAGCTAGCAAAACACCAAAGAGTTGTGTTCGAATGCAGATAAGATAACCACGTAACACTGCAAATGTGGCAACATTGGCTATTTTGCATCAAACAAACAACACCAGCCGGAGCTAACTCACTGACAAATGCATTATAGTAAGTAGCGTGGAGGTAGCATGTAGCTAGTTAGCTGGCTAACGTTACTCACAATGGTGACGCTAGCTTTGCGGAGGTCCCGATTCTCCTCCTGCAGGGCTTTGCACTTGAGTTTGAACGTCTCCAGCTCAATTTTAAGAACTTTATTCTCCTGTTGTAACGAGGCGAGGCGGTTCGTCAGCTCCTCCAGGCGAAACTGTGAGATGACTATGCTCGGTTTCCCCGAATTCGAGGCGGAGGACGACATCGGGGTGGCAGAGCTGCTCCCCGCTCCGTCGGTGTCGCTCTCGCTTGCGCTGTCCGCCATGGCTGTGCGACAGTGTGTGGAGCAGGGGAAGACGACGGCAGCTGCAGCGTTTGAGGAGCGCAGACAGCAGAATGGTACACCGTGTGACCTTGCGCCCGCGTGTCTGCATAGCGCCACCACCAGGATGTCTCCAGTACTACCCGATAATGCACCCATGACAAACGAAACTGGAAGCACTGATTCATCTTGATCAACGGCATTAAAGATAGGATTGGCAGATGAGTAAAATGGACAACTAATGTGCACAAATCCACGTGTGAATTCATCATGCCTCATCTGTGCTTGTGAAAAGTGTGCATTATAACTGTATTTTTAGCCTTTATGTAATTTTGTGCTGCTTTCTCCTGCCTTTTCTGTGTCTATCTGCTGCAACATGTACATTTCTCCCAGTGAGAAGTCTTTGACCTGGAACCCAAGACCCTAATTTGTCTAAAATATGACAAGCTGAACATTCCTGTGTTGATTCAGGTGCCATAAAGTGGTGCTATAATGTATATTGTGAGATTTTGCCCATTCCTTGGCAGCAAATTTGCACATTGCTGCACAATCTGTACGCTTGTCTCACTTAAATACCTTAAACCAACTGGATTTCTCTTTTAGTGTCTTGCAGATGTTTCACTCCTCATCCAAAAGGCGTCATCAGTTCAGCCTCTTAGATTAAAGAGACACTTTTGTACTGCTTCTTCTATGCCTCATCTGTATCTAGCTGATGCAACATGTAAATTCACCCAGTGAGGGCTGCGTACAGTTATTTTTTTTATCTTTAATCTGGAATCCAAGATCATGAAGATCCTTGAAGTGTCCAATATTATTGCCTGTCTTGTCTTTTAGAGGAACTCTGTGTCAAAGTACCACAAACTGGATATTGCTGAATACATTTGTATTAAAGCACATTATTGTGATGCTGCCTTTTGTGAGATTTTGCACATTTACAGGAAAATAACTTGCAAATTCCTACACAATCTGTGAAGCTGTCTCACTTAAATAGCACTGCAAACATACCTACCATCATAATCCTAGGCTTCTTCAGTTAAGCTTCTTGGATGAGAGGTGAAGCATCTTCAAGAAGCTAAAAGGGAAGTCCAGTTGCTTTCTACTAGAGCTCCTCGGATTACCATGACCTGGATGACTGAGAATCTACACAGACCTATTGCGTTTCACTATGGCATGAACACCCAACAGTTGGTGCAGGAGTATGAGAAAACACTTTGATAGTTGTTTCGATTTGTTACATTTGCTTCTTATTTCTCTTACAAAACTTACATTTTATTTGACATGCAACACTTGGTATTTAAAGCTTTTACCTTTCTTTAAAGTTCTCCACTGGTCACTGTTTGGCACCAAAAGTCAAATTCCTCAGAAGTAAAAATCTATATGGCAATAAAATGGATCTTGATCCTGATTCTGATAAATAAAATGTTCCCTGAAGCCTTGAACAAAGATCATTTTGCCATTACTACATATCCACATAAGGACAGTATGCTAAAAATTTGCTTCATGTATGTAATCAGTAGGTGGCAGGGAGTTTCTCTGTTGTTTTCCACACTTAATAGCGCAATATCACCATAATTCATATCATACACTTTATATAGATAGATCTTTTTTTATCATCTGTACAAAAAAATACAGTTTGAAAAATATAATAATGTAGAACAATAAAGGTGATCCTGGAGTTTCTTAAGATGTATATAAGCATAAGGTTTAAAGGAAAAAACAGTAAGATATAAAATGTACGGACGTGTAGGGGTAATAGTTAATAAGTTAAACTTCATTATACTTGTTTCTGATAATTTCCTGACTAATAATAAATCATATAAGAGGCCAGACTTCATGCAATTGATTTTAAAAATGTGTTTGTCTGTTTTTTGCATTGTATGATTAACTTAATCAGAAATCAGTAATAACCTCACGGTGAATTGTCACTGCCTCGGCCCACAAGGCATCTCAAGGACACTCTGGAAAAAAAGTACATAACTTTGAAGTCCTCGCATCAGATTACTTACGTAATAAGAAATTCTCAAGGACACAAAGACAAGAACAGAAACAACTGTACTGCGAAATCATTGCGTTTTTATTTTTTTTATTTTTAGGTAGATTTTTTTAAAGACGTCTGAAACATTTGTGGTGGCATCATTGCTGCTATAGCCTCTAAAAGACCTTGAATAACCAAAGTGCTAGAATAGTTACAGTTCAATGGCTTCACTCTGTTAGTAAGAATTGTACATCAAAAAATCTGCTCAGGTGAAAACACATATCAAACAAAATTGACAAAAAATTGATAGTTCAACCATATCAAAGGATCCTCTACCCCCTGATTGACATAGTAAGTATAAGGGGATGTGGTACAGCACCCTACCTGGCTTCCTGTAAACCCCCCTCCCCCCCAATAAAGAAAATAAAAGTTACATAGTTTTCATGTCCACAGCATAGACATCAGCATACTGAGCCATCGCACCAGTAGAACACCACACTTGAACTACATGGGCATCTAATGAAAACCAATACAAAGATAACTCCTAATGTAATGTAAAAGTAAAATTTCGTCAGTGAACTAGTGAAAACAAATCTATTCGACACTGCATATACAGACTCTCAAGCCTAAAGAGATCACACAGTTTCAGAGTAAAACACAATTTATTTAATGCTTAAATAATTGTTTTTGACCATCCAGTGTTTTGTCATACAATATGCTATTTAGAGCTACAATCAAATAATGTCTTTATGTGTCCTTAATGTGAGTAGGTTTTTAAATTAAGGAAATACTTCACCAAAATATCCAAAGTGAAATGCCCCAGTTTTCCTTTAATACCACAGCAGCCGATAGAAAACCAAATTGGAACACTGCTAAAATGATTACAAACAGTCTAACAGTGTACAGAGACTCCTACACCTTATAGCCAATACGCACAATACAATTATAATTTTACAGCGAGCCAGCCTACTAGCATTTACATTCAGATTAACTCGTTCCTGTAGCAGAAGCTGCCCTCCAGTTTAACACAGACAGACAAGACATCACATCCTCAAGAAGCTATAGAACTTTTTTCATCCTCACCCCCAACATGATAAATGCATTTATGGTATCCTTTTTCAATTTAAAATATAAAATTGGTGACAAATGTTAGGGCTATATGTGTACAGAGATAAAGGGTTTTTTTTATTTGTCATTTGAATACAGTGTTTGCAAACTTGTAAAAATTGTACTTAAAATAATGTGAACAGCATGCATGAAAATATGAGTACTCTGAAAGGCTCCTTTTTTTTTTTTTGCAGGATTAGATCCATTCCCACTTTGGGAATTACTGAAATTTGATTTTTCTGGAAATTTCCTCTGTTAAAATCAAACCAGCTTTTTCATGTACAAACATTATACCTGCTCTAATAATTAATTATACAAGAACCTGTGAAGTTACACTCAAATCTTTAAACTCGGTAAATATTCGAAAGCACTTGAAAAGGTCACTCTCCTCAGTGCGCTCTCAACCAGTGACTTACCCCGCCCCCCCTTTTTTTTTAAGAATTATACACATTGTAATTTTATATACAGAAAAAAGCTTTTGTGTTAGTTTAAGTTTTAAAAAGGAAGGAAAAAAAATCCCAAACAATTTACATCCTGACAACAATGGGTTCAAGAAAAAACTATAAGGCGAGTGTTGAAGTTGGATCAGAAGTGTTCCATTAGATTTTTTTGTGTGTGTGTTATTGTGTTGACTTCATTCTTTCCACCCACCGTGGTGACTGAGCTCTTGTGCCATCTTTGGTCACAGTTGCATCTGTGTGGTTTGTCAGTAGCGGAGTCTTTGTTCCAACAAAACGATGCTCCTTCGGAAAGCTCTCAAGACACCAGTGGACCGATGGCACGTATCGTTTCACACAAAACAGGAAGCAGAATCATTGTCCACTGGTCCACCACAGTCAGAAAGTGAGAACCTCCCGGTCTTTCTTTGATTGACAGGGAGTGAGTTTTTCATGCTCATGCGTAAGTCAGAAGGGTTGACTCCTCTCAAAACCATTTATTTGAAGCAGATAGTTGCAGACTGGACCTTTGCCTTAAGTCTTCACACTGGAACTCTCCAGCCTTCTGAACACTTGTTCCCCGGAAACAGCAAACCCGGTTCCTCTACATCTGCAAGACACAAAACAGCACATCACATATTGCAGCACATTTATTGCAAGGCATGGCAAGATTACAATTGACAGAACATGTCCAAATGAATGAGAAAATTCAACTAAGGGAAACATTATCTTCAATTACATCCAACTACACACTCAAATATGATTTTTGAGCTTTAGACTGCACTCTTAAACACATCAATGTTAATACTGATATACAAGAAAAGCACTCAGAGAACGCAATACTCCGCCAAGGCTGTTCATTCCTCCATACGGCATTATCAGAAATGCAGCGTATTTTTGTGGAAATGCAGCATTTTGTTATTAGTTATTGATGATCAGAAATCACGGCAACATAGAATGAAGCCATTTAATACAGATGTACCCACAAACAAAATGACCTTTCTCTGAGCACAAACGTGTGATAAGCATGTGTACGTTATGTACAGACACCGAATCGCGTGACTTAAATATGTAGCAGATGGTGGGAATTGATGGAACTCGGAGACTCCCTCATAATTTAATCAACTGTTCCTTGTATCATTTCTGATAAGTCTGCAGTGGTGGATTTGTAGAATGATCATAATTACATAATCGTCAGCAGGCAGCTCACATAGCGTTCACATTTACTCATGGTTACAGTGACACGTGCCGGCAACTATATCTCACAATGGGAAACCCTTAACAGAGCCATGGATCCAGACTATAAGCTGCTTCACTGCCAAAATCTAATCAGGTGGTCCCTCTGTCATTTCTGACCTTCCCTGAAAATTTCATCCAAATCCGTTATTTCGTTTTTGATTAATGTTGTGCACAGACAGACAGACAAATGTATGCCAATCATCACATAACTAAAGAGTAATAAAGGCTCAACATGCCATCTACTGTTTTAAATGATCCTGAACATTGCAAATCCAGTGCTAACACAGAGTCTAGTAATTGGGATTTACCTACATCATTAAATTTGCAAGTTAACACGCTCTAATTAGAGGTAGGCGGCCTGCATCCTTCAGCCTCCGCCCTTGTGTGGGAGCCTGTTAAACATATGCTTCCTTTCCAATACATGCTGGTTTCACACTCATCATTCACAGGGGTTTGCACAGTTCTTTGCTAACTGTCTACTTACCGTATTTTCACGACTATAAGGCGCACATAAAAGTCTTAGATTTTCTTCAAATTGTGCGGCGCGCCCTATGGTGCAGTGCGTCCTGTGTGTGTTGTTGTTGTTGTAAGGCGGACGTAGACCAGGTGGTTTTTTCCACGCATCACCATCGCTGTTGATCTGTGACTCTATGCGTGCCCATCTCACAGCCGATGTGAAAAAACAAGTGAAGCAAATGAACTCTGAGCTTGCTGTCATTCCGGGAGGCCTGACAAAGGAACTCCAACCGCTGGACATCGGTGTGAACCGGCCGTTCAAAGTAAGGCTGTGAGCGGCGTGGGAGCGATGGATAACCGATGGAGACCACAGTTTCACTAAGAGTGGAAGGCAGCGCCGGGCGAGTTACGCCACAATTTGCGAATGGATTGTAAATGCTTGGGCTAACGTGTCTGCTGGCACTGTTGTTCGAGCTTTCGCAAAAGCCGGCATCATTTCCGAGGCGCCGCACGGCACGGAAAGTGACTCTGACAGTGAAGAAAGTGAACCTGGCATGTTTGATGGAGGTTTAGCGCAGCTGTTCAATTCAGAAACAGAGGATGAGGACTTCCATGGGTTTGATTGATGACGATTACCGGTAAAAAAAAAAATGTGAATACCAAACTCAGTTTTACTCCCGCTCTATTTTTAAATACGCACACTTGTATGCTTGTGTGTGTTGTTGTAAGGCCGACGTAGTAGAGGACACCATGAGAACGTTAAAGGGGGAAGTGTGGGCGTGGATTGTATATAAAACCCTCGCCATATAATCAGGTGCGCCTTATGTGTGTGTTAAATACAGTAATGGCACACATAACTGAGACTGCGCCTTTTGGTACAGTGCGCCTTTTGGTCGTGAAAATACGGTAGTATTTTTTGGTTTTGGCACGATGTTGTCAGACTGGTGCTTTTGACATCTGGACTGCATTCTTTAGACAATCGTGCTTCTGCAAAGGTTGCAGACAGTAAAACCGTCCCTTGATAGAAACACGACTGTTATGTTAGAAATCCTCAGTTGTGGGTATTACTGGGGCCCAGTGGCCAAAATGATACAGCTGGGGAACACCAAGGTTCACCTTTGCATTAATGCCCACTTCAGGTAATTCTGAAAGAAAGAGTCCTCCACCTCAGAACAACCTGCTGTGGCATACTCGCTCGCTCTCTTTTAATATTCAAGATTGAAGAGTTATTATGTGTCACACACAGTAGGTACATGTAAGATCATATCTTGCCATTGTCGACCTTTTTGTATTTTCCAACATTATTCAGGAGTGGTTAAAGTTTCACAGAAAGAAGAGTCTGGATTCGAACCTGCTCTCCACCAAAGGGAGTTTATATGTGGACTTTGTATGATATTGTTGCTTCTAAGTTAGCCATGGATATGAATGTGAGAATGCACGGTTGTCCTTCTCTTTGTGTTGGTTGTGCGAGGGATGGGCTGCATGCTCTCGTCTAATGTCACCCAGAAAGGCCTCTAGCCTCCTGGCATCCTCTTTAGAAACAAGGTGGGAATAACTCATGGATGGATTGAAAATTATGCAGTGGGTGGAGTTAGGCTCACAGCTGGGGGTGAACTTTAAATTTAATTCAAAGGATGTAACCTTTTTCTCATGAAAGCACATTTTCCCCACACGAGCACACACTTAAAAGGTAAAAAAAAATAACACCACAATCTTCCATTTCTTAGTATGACAAAATGACTACATGTTAATAAGACACGGTTGTCCGTGGGTTGTTATGGTGACCTCCGTTACCATAGAAACTCTTTGCCAGACTTCACAGCAGTGCCATCTCATTTCTAAGTCAGTTTTGTACAGATGGAATGATTCACTGCAAACATAACATAAGGGTGAGCACCAGTAGGGATTAACAGTCTGGACAGTGGGATAACAAAGTCTTTTTGGATGCTACAATGCTGTTGTGAGTCGAGGATTTAGTGGACAAAAACAGGCATGGAGGGTATCAGCGGGGCAATATATTGCTGAGGTGTGTACCACCCACCAGATATGCTCCCTTTGTAACCGTTCGCTATTCACACACACTATGGGAGCACAGAGGGCAGAAATGTTGCCAGTGGATAACTCAGCTCAGACCAGTCAGCTGTTTGCACAGAGTCTGAGTGACAGTGAGATGGAGCAAATATCTGATTTAAGGAACAGTTTGATATGTTCTATACTTTCCTGCTGAGAGTAAAACAAGAAGATCAATAGCACTCTCGTGTACAGTGCCATGTACAAGTCTTTAACACTTAGAGGTTTGGATTATTGTCCATCACACAGTCCAGTGAGAGAGGTGTTTCAATGGTTCCAAATTCATTCTGCAGCAGGACAAAAGAAGACCGTGTTTTGCAATAAATGGTGTAGCTCCCACAGAACCCCGATCCCCGAGTTAATCGGGGATTACATGAAGAGACAGAAGCAACTGAGGCAGCCTACACCAACAGGAGGACTGTGGCAAGTCGTTGTTTGGAACAGCCTATCTGCCAAATACCTTAAAAAACTGTGGACGGAGAATTTGTGCTGGTTTGATAGCAGAAGGTGATCAAAGCAAATGCTGATTTGATTGAGGATTTTTTTGTTTACTGCACTTGCTAAATAAGAAATATTCATGTCAGTGTTCCTTCAAGTGCCCAAATTTTACTTTAAATGCCCAAAATGAGTGCCTGTGTATTGTATGTGTACTAGTTAAAATCTCTAAAACCCAGTAACTAACTCATTGCACGTTCATTACTGAATGCATGCACAAATACAAACAAGCTTTTTCAGCTTAGGTGGAGTTTCATGTGCTTTAACAACTGTCTGTTTGACTGCACAGCACATCATCGCAGCATATCTGCTGGTTGCCTAGCAACCACACTGTGATGTCACGACTCTGGAAAGTCACTGCGCACTGATATTGTTTGTCAAGAAGCTAACACATTACATAACTGCCACTAATACCACAATATGTAATTTCTCATGAGACAAACATAAGAGGGCAATAATGCACAGATACATACTGAACATTTACATGTACACAAGGACAAGAAAAACAGGGAAACTATACTGAGTGTGTTGCAGTGAAAACAGTAAGTTACTGTACCTGGTAGAGCACAACCATCCCTATGAGTGATGCTTTTTATCCCCTGATCTTCTGTCATCCTTTCGCCTGCTATTCCTTGGCCCATCTCCTTTCTAAAAAACACAAACACACGCAGAATTACAATTCCACTCTTCTGATAGGAGAAAAACTAATTGCAACCCACTGCAAATCTGAAACAACAAACTAAAAAAAAGGCAGAAAAGACTACTCCACACACTGCAGAAACAGCAATTTAAACCCAAATGATTGCACTATTATGACACTTTCAACCAAGCGGTTTATTAATTCACAGTATGAAAACAGTAAAAAGAAGTAGTAGCTTCATTGTAGGAAATATAATTAGGCCCCAAACCACACACCAACTGGAAACCTAGATGAAGAAAAATTATGCTGTTATGAAATGAGTTAGAAACAAAAGAGGCAGATTGTATTTTCACAGCAGATTCACAGCACTCATTAGTCATAATATTGACTAACTGGTTAAATGCATGAAAAGATCATTACAACCACACAGTCAGGAGCAGCGCAGTCAGCATCCCCTTTGTTATGAAAATGCAATAGACACCACACATTGTCACAAACACAGCATGCAAGGCTGCACTTCGTATGGCTGCATGTTTTTGTATTCCCCCCCCCCCCCCCCCCCCCCCCGAAGTCAGATAATGAGGATAGTTTTCCTGAACCATTTAACCCAGTGTTTAACAAAAATCCACCTTCACAGTCAGAGGAAAAACTATGTTAATCTCACTGATATTTCATTTGACTTAAAGCTGCACTCAACCAGAAGTTAGTTTTTAATATATCAATGGCACTTCTTAAGCTCTTAAACCTTGATTTATCTCATAATACTCCCCCCTTAATGTTCTTTAAAGTTGGGAAAAGCATTTCATTAGCTTCAGATCTTCTTCAGGTAAGATAGGTATTTATTTTAACATAGTCCAAAGTCTTGTGCAGCTTCAAGACAAACTGTTATATATATATAACTGTTCCTCCGATTATGTTTTCCACGTGAATTAGACTTTGCAGAAACCCAGTCTAAGTGTATCTTCATGCCAACCTCGGACCCATCCTCATGGAGAATGGGGCTATGCTGAAGGTCTCTGTGCCAACTTCCTTGGTTGTCTGGTGTGGGAGTAGACACTCGACGAATGACCTTCCTGATCACCTGTCCAATGCAGAAGGAGGTCGACAAAGGGAGAAAAGAGCTGATGGTGTTTGCGGTTATGTAAACATTATGCTACTGTCTTTGTGAGAGGTTATTACTTCAGAGCTGAATGGGAAAAGGGAATGAAGTTCTACTTTACTTTTCTACTGATGAGGTTACCATCGTGGTCCATATAGTGTTCCTCTGTCATAGACTCGCCTGGGATATTCCTCGCTTCTTCTCCCTGCAAGTGTTTGTGGTTAGCACATGAATATTTGACTTGCTGGAGGCTTCAAACATGAAAGTAAACAACCCTTCACCATCACCACACTGAAACAAAAACCTCAGGAGAGAAAAACATTCGTGTTAGAAAAAGGCTGGGTTAGTCTTCAACCAAATCCACGTACACAAACATATATCTGCACACAAATATCCACACACACGACAAGAATAAAGCTACCAAGACACCAAGCAACGCTACGACGATGCACACCAGGCCGACCGGTCTAAACTAAACCAAAACCACACCACAAGTCCAGCTTCTGCTCCGGGCTTTCAGGCTACCTTTAAAATGAGACGACGTCTGAAGATTCTGGTGGTTACAGTCTGTTCTTCCTCTGAACCAGATTCTACACTAACACACTGTTGATGAAGGTATTATAAAATGATTAGTTAGTTACAAATAATTAAGCAGTTGATACATTTGTAGTTGATATCCTTTCTGTGCTTCAAGTCCATGTTTGGCTGTATCAAAAAAAGAGAAACCTGGAATAACACTGAAGTTTATGTTTCTTTAGCTCACTGTAAATTTTCAGGTTTCCCGAGTGTGTGAATAACAGGAGAGGAATAAGAGGATTACATTGTACGCTCTAGGATCTTTTATGTGGCTCTGCTCATTTTTATTTTATGCATCAGTACCTGGACTTTTTTCTCCGACACCAGTGCTCCATCCTCCTTTCTGCCGTTTGATGATTCTGATGAGGCGTCCTGAGGTGAGTGCTTTGAGTTGTCGCCGTTCTGTCGGGACCTCCCTGATTCTCCCCTTGATGAGGAAGTGATGGAGTCGCTAGAGTTCTCTTGGCTGTTGGGTAAGAAACACAGAATAAGTATTTCTACTAGGAGGATAATGTAAACACCTGAAATGTACATAATCTTGAAGAGATTTCAAATTCAAATCATGTTATGAAATTGTTCTGGGACACTTAATGTGTGCATATAATTTTGCAACACTTTACCTTTCCCGCCTGTCGAGAAGGTCTGAGCTGACACTGCGGCCCGGCGTCGGTGGCTCCACATTGACCGAGGATGAATCACTGTGCCAACCTGAAATTGAACACACGTCTTTTTCTGCCTGTTCATCCTGATCAAGAGTCTCCTGAACCCTGGACTCGGTCATCTCTTCGTCCTCCTCCTTCTCCTCTGAGCCTCCTTCGTCTTCTTCTTCTTCCTTCACCTCCTCCAACAAAGATCCTACTGCTTCTTCTGGAATTTCTTTCTCTCCCTCCTCATCCTCCTCACTGGATCCAGACTCACTGGGCTGAAGTTCCCCAAGTGCCTCAACCCAGGCCTGAGGGGAGAGGTCAGGGACAGTCTGGTCCTCGGCTGCCAAGTCCCCTTCTGATGTCCCGCAATTATTTCTTTCACTGCCACATAACCCTTCATCCTTAAACAGCAGCCCTGCATCTGTGTCATCCATTCTGTCACCCTGGTGGATCTTTTCCTCACTGCCTCCATCAGCTTTTTGACCCTCAGGTGTTTCATCAATGCCCTCTTTGACAGTCTCTGCTTCTCTTTCATTGTAGCCTTTTTCCACTTCATGCCCAGTTTCTGTCAGACTGTGCTGCTCTTCTGACAGATTCTGCACATCTTTCACCTCTTGCACCTCACATTCTGCCCCCTTATTTCCTTCTTGAATAACGCCATCCAGCTCATTTACCACATCTCTCTCTTCCTCTGCAGACCCCTTCTTCTGTTCCACCAAAAAGATGCTATCTTCCTCTGCCAGCTTAAAACTATCTTGTATTATCATCTCACATTTTCTTTCCACGTCTTTAATCAAATCCTGCTCTACCCACTTCTCCACTAACCCATTTCCCTCCGCTAACTCTACTGCAACCATCTCAACAACCTTCTCTATTTCTTCTGTCACTTCCTTTTCACGTCCTGCCAAACCTGCATCCTCTTGTAACCCATTGAAGGCACCCATCTGCGCTCCTCCATCTCCCATTTGTGCTCTGTCAGGCGATGAAGGGGTTATTGATGACACTGATGACAGTGAAGGGGAAGATGTGGAGTATGCCATGTCGACGTCTAATTCGCACAACGCGGGGAAAGAGGGTGACTTGGGCCTGTGTGTTGGCTCCATCTCTTGAAAAGACCTGTCTTCCTCCTCACTCAAGAGCAGCTGGTCGTTCAGAGCGATGTGGGGCTTTCTGACCTTGGAGGGAACAGGATCAGGGAGTTCAAAAACTGGGACGGACAGGGCAAGCTCACAGGGTCTGGGGGGGCTTTTAGGGGGGCTGTCCGGCTCTCTGCGACCGGGCTCTATCTCTGGACTCCAGGGCAGGGGCTGGGGCTGGGTGTCGGCCAGCAAAGGGGTGTCTGGTTCTGGGTAATGGTGCTGCTGGTGGTGGGCAAGGGAAGGGTTGGGGGTGACGGGGAGTTCAGGCTCCAGGAAGTGGGGGTTGGAGTGCAGTGCGGCGGGTGACTGCAGCTCTGCTAGAATGCTTTGATAATCTGTAGGTGACAGGATGACAAATGTAGAGACATACACGCAGCGAAAGCATGCCACAAAAGAATATAACACACCGAAAAACAAGCAAACCCGAAACACATATACCATGTGACATGGACGATGGCACAGAGGCTGAAATGTAAAGCATGTAGCCAGCCAACCACTAGCTTTGATAACGATATGTTAAGAGCTACTGTATCATGGCAGTATGGCAAATCGATATCAAACATATGCACTAAAATGTAATAAAAGCATATATTTTATAGTAAATGCTTGAAAATGCCATTTTAAAAACTAAGTATTCAACATAAATTATCACACATATGCAAAGAAGTATATTCAAATTGACAGTAATCATAAAAGCAATGTTTGACAGTCTGTCAGAAGTTTTAATTTAGTGCTAATTTAGTGGTTTTGGTGAAGTAAGACATTGAGAGTGGGACACATTAGTGACATAAGGCCAGATAAATCATAGTGTGGGATGTTATGACATTTTAAGATTTGCCAGAGTGTTTGCTTACATGCTGACATGAGATAGATGACGTATGAGAGATATGAGGAGGAAGAGGAAAGGTAAAGGACCAAGCACACTAAATGTATACTTCCATTTTAGAAGGGTCGATGCGAGATTGAGTGGGAGGAGGAGTAACGACGGGTGCACAAGTACACTGGCAAGCAGGACACGGAGAAAGGGAGCGCAGAGGAGGGGATGAAGGACTGGGGCTAGGACAACGGGATCCTGAGGGAGAAACGGGAGGGAGAGCAGACATGGAGAGAGGGGAGACAGGACGGGAGGAGGAGGAGGCCAGCTGGGCCAGTAAAGACTCTTTGCTTGGAGAGGCGGTAAGAGAAGGAGAGGTCATGCCTGGGGGTGAGGAGACGATGGGTTCAGATAGGTTGGGCGCAACAGAGGAGGGTTTGAGGTCACTGGGTGCTGTTTCAGGTTTGAGGGGAGCATCAGTATGACAGGACAAGTCAGAGGTAGATCCAGATAATGCAACAGATGAGGTGACTGGTTCTGCTTGGATTGGTGTTGGTGTGGGTGAGGCTGGGACAGAGGTGGAAGAAGGTGGGACAGAAGCAACTGGAGAAGGAATGGGTGATGGAGTGGGTGAGCAAGGCAAAGGTGAGGTGATGAGGGGGATTGGGGAGGACAAGCGGGGAGAGAAGGGGAAGGAAGGGGATTGACGAGGGTCAGCAGACGGACACTGAGAGTTGGGGCATGGGGAAAGAGGGGAGAGGAAGTTGAATTGTGACGGTTCAAATGTTGCTAAAGGTGCCAAGTCTTTGAGCATGATGGAGGACTCATAACTTGGAGAGCGGCGTGGGGGAAAGGGGCTGCAGTGAAGTGCTGCAGTGGGAGTGAGGGGAGTGAGGGGAGTGGGTGGAGGTGTTGGGGTAGGCGGTAGAAAGAAGGGACTGGGTGTCTGGAGGATAAAAGCTGCCTGAGTGCTTCTGGGAGTTAAGGGGATAATTACGCAGACTATAGAGGAATAAGGCATGCAGAGGAGATAAAAAAAAAGAAATAAGTGACTTGGAGAAAGACAAGCAAAAGAATACATAAAAAACTTCATAATGATGTGAAACATGCTTGCACAACAAGATGATGAATGAATATTATGGATGGACAAGGAGTGGGTAAAAATCGCCAACACATGACTCTTATTTTGTGAAGAGTTATGTGCTGTTATCAGCAGTGGATTCTGCTGTGGGGAGGTGATGGGAGGCAAGAGGAAGAGGAGGAGGAATCAGTCTGGTTTCACAGAGGAAGAGATTCTCTCATCTATCCAAGGAAGGCTCAGAGGAACTGGAGGAGAACTAGGAGAACTAAACTAAATCAACAGAGGAAAGCAAACGCTACAGGGTTACATAAGTTCTACTTAAGTCACACATAATTGAAAAACATTTAAAGCAATATGTAGTAGTATGCAGCATGCACTTAGAATGGGATTTTAACAGTTAATATTGCTCATTTGTGACAACTGGGTACTCTTTTGGACTTGGCTGAGATAAAAATGATGGTTAATTCCACTGAAGCCAATTGAAAAAACATGGGTTTAATTTAAAGTGAAAAGGAAAGGATAAAAATGTAACATTATTTGAGTTGCAAGTATACTTTCAAAGCACAGAAATCAGAAATGCAGTTGGGTAACAGTGGAAACCAGTTGTCCAAACATAGTCCAAATCTGACTATAAGTCAACTAGGATTTGCACTAGGGTGACACATAAGTGATCCATGCATTTGCACAACAAAAGAGGTAGCAGGAAGAGGTAAGAGGTCAGCTAGAATGAGCTAAACTTTACCATCAGCCTGATCCCGGAAAACAGCGTTATCATCGGCAAAACATCTTGTGCCTGAAATGTTACCATAGTCAAATATCGGGCCCTCCAGCAAAGTCACAATATCCATCCGATTGACTTTGGTCAGCACTGTAGTTAAGGCATCCGCTGTGGAAGAGATGACAAAAGTGAGTGATCTCAAGAGCAATGCAGGAAAGTTTGCAAATCTGAGCAAAAGTGAGTATTCCAGTGTTTTACAAATTTGAACAAAATACAGTTCCAAAAGTTTATCAAATCAAAAGCAGAGTGACTAAGAAAGAAAACAAAAAAAGTATGAGAAGAGAAGAAAATAGAGAGAAAAGCAAGATCTTAGGATATAAAAATAGCCTTACTTGTGGCGTTCTTCCCTTCCCGACTGACCCATTTCTTAAGGAGCATGAAGCTCTGTGCTGTCAGAGAGTTGGGGTTCTCTAATCTTATGTGGTTGATCTCATCCACTGTGAAGTTCATCTCCCGAGCCAGCTCTGTGATGGGACGATAATAGCAACTCTAACATAAATATTCAAACTTTAATATATTTGATTGTCCCTCATTATATTTACAGTCCAAACACACAAATTACAGATGATGAAATATGATACAAATTTCACAATTATTAAAATTCAGTGAATAACAAAACAGCTTACAGCTTTAGATGCCTAATTACTACATTTCAGTTGAATGCTTTCCTCATTTTTTGATCTTTTCAAATGATCTTTAGCTCCTCATTACACTGCTATACTATGACATCATACAGTAGAGAATTTGTAGGACATTCAGCTAGCCTGAAGATGGCAGTAAATAACACTGGTTTGAGACTGACAGAGGCTCAGAAAGAAAGTAGGTGACTGAGAGACAGAAAAGGAGCAATATTGTATAATCCTCACCTGTCCAGCTGAGTCCCAGGTGATCGGCAACGATAGCCATGCGCAAGTCTGTTCTCTCACAAGGACTCTGCGGACCTGAGAAGATAGAGGACAAGAACCCATTGATACGATTCATTCTTATTCCTCAATAAACTAATGTAATAGAAAAATAAATATGTAGAATCTTCCTTTTCTGGCCACTTATTCATCAAACTCAAAAACATTAATCATAGCTGTGTTGAAAATATTCATATTACAATGCTTAACAGATTACTGTAATCTAGCTTTGTGCAGTTATTTCCCAACAATGGCAAGAAAAGGACATTTCATACTAGAGACATTATGGGCAACTTAAATATGTCCATAGAGTAAGTGGTGCTCTGTGACTGTTTGTGGTATGTATCCTCTAGGCAGGCAGTAACTGTCATGAGAACCACACAAAACAAAGCATAACATGACTCTCAACGACAGACTCATAGTTCTACAGATCTAGGGTGGAAAGATCTATGTTAGAATCTACAATGTCAACATGCGAAGACGCTTTTGTGTGTTCTTTGCCAACACTAGTTAGTTAAAATGACAATTGCATGAACAGTTCTGTAAGAACAAACTACCACAATAACTCAGTAACCAGCCTGCACAGACAGACAGACAGACCAGGGAGTTGTCAAACAAGGGACTGGTTGTGCCAGTGACCAGTCATTACTACTGGCATGCTCACTCTATTTTACAGAAGTTAAACAGGGTTGGAAGAGGGGAACAGAGGAAAGAGAATCTTGCAACACGGACAATACAGTACACAATACATCAATGACAAAAAAGAAATTTAAATGACAGCTACTGTTCTGAAGAGAATATGTAAACACGCCACAGGCATTCCAGTCAATCCATTAAACGATCACAACGATGTCATGCAACTAAAAGTGAAATATATATAAATATATAGATGTATTTTAAACATAGTGTGAAAGTTTTACAAACTAGGCTTGATCTCCGCGATGGGAGGCGTTCGAGACCCTGTGAGTCCCTGACTGCCCTCCTTCCCACCAGTCCGCCTACTCCTCCTGCTCCTCTCACTGCCGGAGGCCCTGTCCGTCGTCGCCACCTTTGCCCTTACGGACGCGGCCCCGGCCTCAGCCCTCGAACCTCTACCAGACCTGGATGAGCGGGAGGGCTGGGAGGGCTGGGAAGGCTGGGAGGCGTCCGACAGAGAGGTGCTCCGGGAGGTGCTGTCTTCCTCCGACTGCTCTGTCTGCGTCTTTTTCTCCTCGTCTGACAGGCGGTCCACCAACTTTAGCGTCTCCCCGCTAATGCCTTTAAAGTATTCGATGGTGCGCTTACAAAGTTCACTAGCGTTCTCCTGCCTGTCCTGTCTACTTGCTCCCTCACTTGTCACATTGCTGACCTGATGTCTGTCCTTCAGTGGTAGTCTTGAGGGCAACTGTATTGCTGCTCTCTCTGAGTCCAAAGTTCTCATTGGCTGTGAGGTAACCCGAACTGAAACAAGTGAGCTAGCTGCAGCAGCAGGGCTGCTCTTTTTAACATCCTTGATTGGTATCCTAGACCTGGGCTCTACTTTGGCTATGGCTGGCTCTCCTCTTTTCCTCACCTCAACCTTCACTGCTTGTTTGGGCTTCTGTTTGCCTATGGCTGTTCCCTGTGTGTGAAATGACCATCCTGATGCTTTAACTGGAAGTCTTGACCTGTGCTGCTTCACTTCATTTTCTTTAGCAGTTTCATTTTTCTGCTCCTGTGCTTGGCTGCTGTTGTGTACTTCCACTCGCTCTTCTAAATCTCTACAGCACAATGTTTCTATCCTGCTAGCCTTCTGAAGGGTGGGCTCAGAGGAGGACTGCAAATTAAACACCACACTACCACACTGAATGTAGTTGGCCTGAACACTGGAGGACTCAAGGTTATTGTTGTTGTTGCAGTTTTCAGAAGGATAGTCTCTTCTTTCTAACCTGGGCTCAGTGTGACTGCTAGACTGGTTCTCTGTACATTGGCCCTCTATGCTAATATATTCTGGCACCATCTGACCTTCTGACATCTCAGCTTTACAATCGGTGAGATCCCCTGAGTCTTTTTTCACAGTTATAGAGGCAGCTATGCCCATCTTAATAGGAGTACGTAATTTGGAATCAACCTTAGAGGCTGTGATTGTGCACGAGGAGGCGGTCTCAGCTATGGCTTCACAGGCGGGGGCATCAGTACCAGCATAGCAAGTATCACTGCCAGGCTGTGCAGGGCTGCATTTTGTTGTAGTTGCTGCTGGTGTTGTTGGTGTAGTGCTGCTGTCTATGGTAGTATCTGTAACTTTCACCTTCCCATCTACTGTGGCCCTCTCCCCTGTTTTTGACTGAGAGGAAAGTACCCCCAGGATCTTGCCCCCTCGCCCCTTTTCCCCTGTTTTAGGGTCAGAGGAATGCTCACCAATCTGGAAAAACTGAAGCCTCTCTTCAACAAAGTCCCGCTTGCTCATGTCAATAGCACCACTGCGGGTCATCTCAAACATCTTCCCTTCGTGGAAAGGGAAGGGATTAGGCTCACTAGTCGGTGTGCTCTCGTCAGTTGGTGTTCGAGCAGGGGTTGTGTCAGGTGTTGTAGCCTGTGATTTGTCCTCCACCGATAAACCAAAGGGCTTGGGGTCGTCCTCTTTTGATTTGGACTCATAAACCCCGTCATTATCAGCCCCTTTTGTGGACCAGGGGTCAAAGTCCAGACCTTTGGTGGCAACAGTTTTAAAGGTTGAATTCAGCTCCTCTTCAAGTTGGTAGCCAAAGTAGCTATCTCCAAAGCCCTGTCTATCTGGATGTCTTCCTTCGAGGGTATAATCTTTTTCATCTCCACTACTTTTCGCTGAAGATGTGCTGGTTTTAGTCTTTCCATTATCCCCACCCTCATCACATTTCTCTTCCTCTATCACCTCAAGCTTGGACTGACTAAATGAGCGGTCAGTTGTTTTTCCATCATTAGAAAGACTAGATGTTTTAGGGT
The DNA here is from genome assembly GCF_021347895.1 of Acanthochromis polyacanthus. Classification (NCBI taxonomy): domain Eukaryota; kingdom Metazoa; phylum Chordata; class Actinopteri; family Pomacentridae; genus Acanthochromis; species Acanthochromis polyacanthus. The sequence goes on from NC_067127.1 coordinate 6,620,775, forward strand.
CCTCGCTCAGTCCATCGTCCTCATCCTGAAGGTCATACCCATCTAAAGAGTCTATTTCAGTTGCATCTGTGTCATGGGAGAACTCGGCCGTGGTTGCTATGGAGCAGTCAGTGATAGACTGATCATTGCCATTTTGTTCAAAGTCAGCATCCTCCCCCTTTACAACACCATTGACTCCAGACTCCTTATTTCCATTTTTCTCTGATCTTTTGGGTTTCTGTCGTTTCTCTCCTTCTTCTTTCATTTTGAAGGTGTACTTTTTGATAGGGATGGGATGGAAGACAGACTCATCATCACTAGAGTCACTGTTATCAGCGCCAGGAGGAATAGGGGATGGAGGCTGGACTCTGATGATTGGCTCAGCTAAGAGGTGCCTATCATGCTCCTCTTGGAGGTTCACCTCCATCATTTCTGTCTCTGCCTCAGATGAAGCACATGAAGCCCTTTTCTCAGGGTCGGACTGCTCGGCCTCTAAAGGAGGAGGAGGTGGAAACTCTATATAAGCCACTCTTTTGTCCCTTGACCTCTGTTTCTCTCCATCCTGTTTTTTACTTAGAGTCTCTGGGGAAGCTGGCTTAGCTTTTTCCTTTGAGGGCTCTTTGTAGATAAAGGTCTTCCCTTCTTCCTCCTCAGACTCCTCAGGGATAGGACTTGGCATGCCAGGCATGAAGCCTATCACAGAGTCTGGTGTTCTGGAGGTCAGACTCACTTCCTCTGAACTGGGGGTCTCAGGGGTAACAGGACTTTTCCCAGAGCTATCCATGAATGTCACTTGTTCTAGAGTGTCATCTTCCGGACTTCCTTGAGGAGACGGAGACTGCTTTTGTTTGACAGTGTAAAATGCCCCTCTAGTCTCATGCACTGTTCTACTCTCATGGCTTACTATCTTTTTGTATGTTCCCAGCTGCCCCGACGCTGTTTCTTTCTCATACTGCTTCCCTACTTGGATGCTTACATACACAGGTAAGGGTTTAATATCTTTGAAACCCTCAGTGACAACTACAGGGGTTACTTGATCCAAATACTCTACTTGGTCACTATCAATACCGTTACATACTACATTTGACATGCTACCCTCTGATGAGTCTGTGGACCTTCCTCCTGATGATCCATGAACAGACTTGTTGGAATCAGAGCTACTGTGTAAGCGATTTCTAGCTAAAGTAGGTATATGAGACCCTGCCCTGTCATGTGTTTCAACAGAGGAATCTAATTTTAAAGAGCTGGATTTGTGATTTTCTGAGAAATCAGACGGCTTTCTTACAGGAATTTGCGATTCCGAGTTTTTTTTTAGACTGTCGTTGCTATTTGGATTTTCACGGACAACAAACTCCGTGTAGATGATTTTCTTAGTTGTTTCTTGTCTTTGGGAATCACTATTACTGCAATCTTTCAAAGAATCCTGGATTAAAGAATGAGATAGTTTGGGTGATTGGGGTTTATAGCTGCCATATCCTTGGCTCTCCCACGTTTTGAATAACCTTTTCTCTTCCTGATCTTTTCCACTGCTCTCATGCTTGGGTGAAAACCTGCTTGACTCACTCCTCTGGTTTCCCACATTCTCTGGGGTTTTTGGATTACTTGAACCAGCAAACACCTGATACACAGGTAGTTTACTTTCCTGGAGTTTCCTGATAGGAGGATTAGAATTTTGGCCACCCTGAGGACTCCTATCTTGCCTTTGAGCCTCTTGCTCAAACTTTAGCCTCACTGCACTGACTTTGGAAGAAGACATTTGAAATGGTTTAGGGCTTTCACCTGTACTTCCCTGTGATTTACCATCTCCTTGTTTTCTTGGGTCCGAATCACTGTACTGTAGCAATACTCTCCTTTCTGGGCTACTGGGTAAACTTGCACACTTCCTGTCACTGGAGCTGAACCTGTCTCTAAGTCTTTCTCTGCTCCACTCTTCTCCACTACCTCCACTCCTATACACCGATCTCTCTGGACTGCTGTGTGTTGAACTGGGGCCTGATCGTGATTCTCTAAAGTCAGGCCTACGAGACTTCTTCTCTGGAGATGAGAGCTCATCATTGAGCTGTTCTGTTTTATCACGAAAGAACTGGGAAACCTCACTTAATTTTTCCTCTGCTTCTTTTACAGTTCTGTCCACTCTGTCCTCATACACAAGCTGCCCTCTGTCTGTACTTTGTGTATCATCTGGCACACGCATCCAAACAGATTGCTTTGGGCTACCGGGCTCTGAAGAATATTGCAAAAGTGTGAGCTTATCAAAGTTATCATCAACATTGGCCATTCGTCCAGATTTGTCAAAGACATTTCTCGATGATCTAAAGACATACTCCGTCCTCGGCCCAACTGATCTACCCTCACTGTGACTGCTTCTGTCTGGTGAGTGAAAGCGAGACCTATCTCTTAGATATTCCTCTGTGTCAGAATGAGATTGGTCAAATTTCTCAGAAAGTAACATTTTCTCTGCAAAATTGTAAGACTCTCCTCTAAGCTCCGATGATTCATCTTCATTGTACTCTACAGACTGCTGGCTAAGTAACTTCAGAGTTTTGTAGGAGTCATCTGCCATGAGCTGGGCTGAACTAGGGCGACTGTCTTCCTCCTGGGATAGTGGTGTGTTCACTCTGGGGGAGTCAAGGTATACTGGAAGTGACTCCTCAGGCTCCTCTTCTTCTTGTCTACTGCCTGGGTAGTAGTACATTTCCTTTTCTGCATGGTTTTTTGTCTCTCTGATGATGACCTCTGTTGGTTCCGCTTTATTGCCTTTTTCAATGTGAACCTCAATTATTCTTTCAACTTTAGGTTTGGAGTTGATGTCCTCGAGGACTCTTTGTGATGTTTCCTCAGTGCCAGACTTGTGTTCAAACAGTCCCGCAAGCTCTCTTGAAGGATCCTTGCCGGACTGAAAAGCCTTCATTATATCATGCACAGACATAGTTTCCTCACACCTCTCTGATGCTGCTTCTTTGCCAGGTGGTTTGTGGTACACCATTCTGGTGGTGGTAGTGATGTGAGTTTCCTCCTTTACCCTCATTCCTTTCCCCATTGGATCTTCATCAGGACTGACTTTTATTGAATAGCATTTATTCTGGTCTGGAGTTGATGAAGTTTGATTCTGGTGCCCTTTAGAATCTGAATCAATATATCTCACAGGATGTGCATCCTCCATTGCAGGTTGTTTGTTGTCCTCTGGGGGCTCATAGCTCCTGATGACATGGACAACCTCAGTCCTAGTCTCAGTGATCACTGGTGGAACTGGGATGTCCTGAAAAAGGGCTTTGGGACCCATGCCCTCTGCGCTTTGAGGAGCAGAGGGTGTCCTTTCACTCCTGGTCTCAAAGCCACTGTCAGAGAGAGGACTTTTATCTTGTTCATGTGAGATATCATCAGGGGATTCTAGCACAGTGTCTGCTCCAAAAAGTGCATCAGCTACTTTACTGATCTCTTTGTCTGAAGGTGAGGATCGCATGTTTGTTGGAGGCATTTTGAGCTTATGCTCCTGAACTGCTATAGTGGGTTTTAGGACACGTTTCTGCTTCTCCTTTCCCTCTCCTTCTCTTTTGCCCTCATCTGCTTTATGCTTTGTGTCGTGCATTTTGGAGAAAGAGCTGCTGCCCACATCATTAGCCAGATAGTCAACCACTTTGGAGAGATTGAAATCTCTATCAGGTATTGTTTTTGATTTGGCTTGAGGAACCACAGTTTCATATCTCGGTGGATAGCTCCAGTTGCTTGGTGGTTGTTCAACTTGTACTTTTGAGAAGTGTATGTCATCCAGTGACCCTCTAGCCAGTGAAACCCTACCATCCTTCACACCATCTTTAGTAAGGATTTCGCTAACTTTAACCAAGTCTTGTTTCACTTTCTCCACAATCCGGTATGGCTCCTCATCCTCCATCTTAGCCTCTTTGGGAGAATCTGACTGAAATCCTTTATTGGCTGTGGAATTTGGGTCTGTCTGCAGAATGGCTGACATTCGTATCAAGTCCTCTTTCATTTCAGCAACATCCTTTAGAATCTCTTGACTGGATGACAGTGGTGATGTGGTATTTGATTTGAGGCCAGCAGAAAACAGAGGGGCTTTGATAGGGGAAAGAGTTCTGGCAAAGGAAGACTGTAACTGAGCATTCACCTCAGGGGGCACAGTCTTCCTTGGGGACAGAAGAGCAGCAGCTGACTTGGACACCTCGGGTAACTTTTTAAACTGGTGCTCTGGCAGCACATTAATAACAGAGTATACAGGAACAGTCATTGTACTGGACGTTACAGCAGTGGTGATATTCGGAGGGGATCTTAGAGAGGCGTAAAGGGAACTAGAAGCTGATGATCTAATGGACTGATATGAGGAGGACGCAGAAGAGGACATGGACTTCAAGGTGCCATAGCCTGCAGAGCAAGAATTGAATGTTTTTTCAACTTCATCAAAGGCTGCATTGACACTTGTAGTCGCTGCATTGGTGGTTGCTTGTATTCTCTCTTGCAGACTGCTGGTGAGAAGAGATGTTGGGGATGATGAGCGATACTGTGTAGGTGACACAGTTCCATTGATCAGAGCTGCGGCACTTGGAGTGGTGTTGGATTTAAGCGGTGATGAAAGGGAGGAGAACAGGTTTCTTGCAGGGCCAGCGACATCTGAAGCAAAGGAACGCACAGAGGAGAGACCAGGGACTGTTTTTATGGGTGAGGAGGAAGATGCTGTGCCACTAGAGCCTCCCATAATGGTCTTGTATGGCAGGGGTGAACTGAACATACTCAGAGAGGATTTTGGAGAGGTTGGCGGGGTCATGCCCATGGATGCTCTCTCAAGAAGAGGACTTCCTCCTCCAGAGACAGTTATAGGGGAGGTCCTCGAAGACAAGGCCGCCAATCCTTTCATAGATAGGGGGTCTGGGGCACTTTTCCCTGGTGAAGCCAGGGGGCTGGGGGCAACCTGGGCAGGGTACTGGGCTTGCTGGACTACAGTTTTTATAGGAGAGGAGATGGTTCTGTAAGATCGGATAGGAGAGGCCATGTCACTAACTGACTTTACAGAAGAGGCAGGTGATCCAGGGATGTTGCTCTTGATGGGGGAGGCAGAGTTGATGGACCAGACAGACTTTAATGGAGAGGCAGAGGGCGTGTTGGATGACGAACTGGAGAGGGAGCCAAACCCAGACTTGGCTTGGCCAGGGACGGTGACAGGAACAGGCGACCACGCCTGATAAGATCTCGTTGAAAAGACAGGTTTGTGAGGGTAGCTAGAAGGCTGTGTTCTCGGCGAGCTTCGATCAGTTGTTTCTTCAACAATAATTTAAACCAAAAGCAATAAGGAAGCCAACATAAAATGTAACGTAAAATAACGTGAAATAAAACATAAAAACCAGAAAGAGAAATTTGAGTCAGTCAGAAAGGGCATTAATCACAGCAGCAAGGCAAAATTATACACAAGAAATCTAAGAAAGGCCCATATGACAAGTGAGGATGACTAATGACAAAATACATTTGATACAAAATGAAGCTTAGATAAGAACAAAAATGTAAGACATGTGGTAGAGGTGACAAAAATGACATGATAATCAAAAAATACAAATCCATTGACTTTTGATGTGCAGAATCTATTTGCCTCCTTGCAACAGTGCCTTTTACTGTACATGTTTGATTCAATTGTGCTTATCCTTTCATTTGGTACATTTTGAATGCCAGATGACCCCACAAGTGTATATAACTTATAAAAAAATATTACCTTGTTTGGTCATGATTAAAATAAAGTATGAGGTTGCACTTTACAGAAAGGTAAAAGTAAATGAGTTAGTACCGACTGTTCAGTATGCCCTGCAATCCAAGACACATCTAAATGGTCTCAGATCAGAATTTTTTAACACTTCTCAAGACGTACTTGTAAACATGTTTTAAATGTTGTCAAATCAAATGTTTCTTTCATAAAAGACTCACATGGGAAATGTTAAATAATAAACAAAGTGAAGACAGCTTTAGATTTAGCAGAATGTCTCTGTCCTCATAATTTAAAGTACCGTATGAAAACTGGCCCTAAAATCAAAAAATAGTTTGCATAGAAAGGTATGCCGATATTTTGTAAATGGTAGAAAATATAAAACTGCTACTGTAGGGGAAATCAGGTTAATGTAAAGTGCAACCTGTTACACATTATTATACACAGCCACACACAATCATAAAGCCAATAAAAGAGTGAAATGGTCACTAAAAGAATGAGAACAATTCAAAAGAATATTTTTATTCAACATGAATTAAAACATTTTTTGTTCAAATGATAAATGATCAGACAGACATTGATTCCCAGTGTGTCCACAAATGTAAAATAATATAACAGTTGAAACAGGGAGACATTTCTTTTCAACATGGGGTGGCTAAGCAAAGCGAACACAGTAAATCATGCAAATGTTTGATGAATGACAGATGATATGAGAGTATGTGTCAGGTGGTGAGAATAAATGATGGATGAACACGTCTTGTCAGGTAGATCTCTTTTTATAACATATGTATATGAAAGACATATGTGCACTATATAATGGGACCTTCAGACACTAAAACTACATAATTAAAAATTTCATGTAAGTAAAAACGGGGAACTCACTCGCTGCTGGGTCGGTCAAATAGCTGTAGCGCTTACGCAAAGCTAAGGAGGCAAAGGTATGACGTCGTTCTGGCTTTTCAGTCTGGAACAAACAAAAAAGAACAAAAGATGTTTTAACATAAAAATATGGAGAAAGGTGGTTCTAGCCTGTCACGGTTAGGTCTAAATATTAATGTTAGTTTCGATAGTGCAGTGGATGGATATTGCCTGCTTTTAGTGGATCAGTGCATGCAGTTAGTGCTGCCACAAGGAGGCACTGCAGGTGTGCATGAGCTTATCCTCTGGCCCTGTGCTGCTTCACTTGCTGCATGTCTCAACTGCATTAAAATCAAATGACTGCAGACGAAATATGCTTTGTCTGTACAGCCCTTACCATCTAAGCACCAAGCATAAGCAAAATTTAAATTCTGAGTACAGTGTTTTAAAGAAATGCCATCTTATATTGAAGATGCGTTCCTCAGTTTATCATCAAATATGAATGTTGTCATCTTACACCTTATTAAAAGTAGAATAATTGTGGCAATTTCAGCATTATCAAAATTAGACTTCAGGAATGTTCGTATTCTGCATTAAATGATTTATAAGACAGGCCAATATTCAGTTAGAATGCAGGTAATAATTTACTATTACTATTATGTATTTAACAAGTAAAATCGTTTAGGTTGGCTTGATATTTGTGAGTGCAGTGTGTCTAATTTTTATGCCATAACTTTACTTTGAGGCTCTCTCAGACAACAATGCATATTTTAAACTATGCTAGTATTTGCCTATCTTTAACTTTAAAATCACACTGGAATTGCAATTTATAATTATTGCTGGAAAACCTCTTTCTTTTAAAAACTATCACGAAACATAATTCGGGTACTGAATTATTCATTTTACCTATTTATTTTTGTTTTTGTAGAATGCATATTTAAAATGTAAATTGTCAAACATAAAAACAGCCCTAGCTTCACTTTATCAAAGTCTTCTCTGAATGCTTTGTCTTGCAGATGAGAGTTTTAGTCTTCTTGTTACACACCGGCCAAGGACATGGGGGGAAAAACAAGGGAAACCCCAAATACAACAAAACAATGACTAACTGGACAAATGATAAAAGTTAGGGTTACATCTTTAGGTGACAAAAGATACCATAGTCCCTATGAGTTAACATAATGATGGGATCCTGTTGGACATGTATGGAAAGGAAGATAGAGATGAAAAACAAGCCGAGATGTGGCACAGCAATTGGCTCCACTGGAGTTGGGATGGAGACAACAATAAACAAATCCCTTTTGCTGTTTAAACTGCCATTTCCACTCATGCACTACATGGGGTCACTTCAGCAATGACGTGTAAGAACACATGCGGTCAGAAGCATCTTCCACACACAACCTCCAGACAAAAACGCGCGTATTTACTACAGCGTCTGCGGTAAAGCCAACGAAAAGGGACGACAAAGAAGAAGCGGTTCCATGTGATGATGAAGAATCTGTTTACCTCATCATCAGGATCAGACTCCATATCCTGTGGTATTCCAAGATGCATTGCAGGAACGGGAGAGAGATGACACAATGGAGAGCAGGGAAGTTATAGTGAGCGGGGAGGTGGAAAGAAAACTCAGGGGATGAAAATGGAGCAGCAAAAACAACAAAATGCATCAGAAAAAGTCTATGGGATTAATAGAAAATAAACAGCAAAGTAACAAAAGCAAAAGCAAATTACAGTTTCTTGTGATCAATCAACACCACAACAAACAAACAAATGATATCATTTTGTTTTTTGCATTATTCTTATATACCCACAGTGAGCCAAGCAATAGAACGAAGCACGATGTGCATGTGTGGCTGCATGTGTACGTTGTGGGGTCTTATGACTGGCACAGGCTTTAACATTAATAAAAGACACAAGCAGCAGGCAGTCATTTCTGGTCCAAATGAGCTTCAATGGCTTCTCTTGATGTCGGGACAACATTGCTCTCCGTCTTTATTTACATGGAGATGACATGATATGGCCTAAAAAGGGACAAACTGGTCAAACATGGCCCTCCTACCTTCTTGTGAGTTGGCAGTGTAATATTCAAATTGCATATGGCAGTCTGTGGAAGGCCTTTCGTGGATTTTGGCTCTCTCAGGAAGGAGAGGCGGCCACATGGCTCCTGTCCCATATCTCTGATCTGCAGGAGACGGCGAAAAGATTCCATCATCAACACTCATGCAAAGCATTAAGGAAAAATCTGCATTTTATACCTCAACCTATTGCATAATCCTAAAAATTCTAATATGGCATTGTTTTTATACATATAAAGATGGAACTGCATTGAATTTCTTAGCATGCTTGTCAAAAATCCAAAGAAAAAATGCGTTACAGTGGGTTTGTCTGATCTGTAAGAATCCCAACAGTGACTTTCACCTATTTCTACAATACAGTGCATCACATACTGCAAAAGAACATTTCTATTGCTATGAATGTCATCAAATAAGGGAAGGATAAATCTTTCTGGCAAGATTTAATCAACAGAGCCACTTCAGGAAGGAGACCACAATGAAGAACATACCAAATAAACGGGTCAATATATAATTGAGGGACTTTTGAAGTCCATGGGATATTTTGCATACATTTTTGTTAAAAAGTGTTTTTATGTTCATTATGATCATGTCATTACAAATTCCAGAATTATTTATTATGGAAACAATCACTTCTTAATAAAAATGACTGGATATCACTGAAATGTGAACTAAATAACCGTCCCAATTTAATAACAACCACCTTCTAATCAGCTAAACAATCATAAAATGAGCTGATTCAGAAATTGTCTTGATTGTGTTCTTTTTTGGCAATTTATCAAATTTTATATGGAAAATAACAAATTGGATCCGTGTCCAAGAAATCACTTTTAACTAAGTTAGCCATTACAAAAACACCTCTGAAGGAACTGTGTCAATTCCAGATTTTACTCAATTGTATATAAAATATTTAGAAGAATCTTCCTGTAAAAATGCCACGTGGTGTTTGGTTATAGGCGGCCATGTTGATTTTAGGCCTGAAAACAACAAAAAAAATGTCAACGATGATGCCTGTCAACTATGTTACAAAAAGTCCCACAATTACATATTGACCCAAATGCTAGGAGACGAAGAGGGTGATATCAGAAATATATTTTATACCTTCACATTGAAAGGAAGCCTGTTTTCCTTGAAGGAGTAGAAGTTAAAAACCAACTGCTGCCCACTTTTGGCGAGAGGGGACAGGTTGCCATAGCAGTCCACATGGATAGGTTTGCCCTCCAGAACCTACAGAAGTGCATCGACCACAAATGTAGTCATTGTGGAGAAAGGCCTGCTGAAACTGATATTTTATTACATGGATGCATGCTAGGGTTTGTTTATTTGTCGGTCAGTTCCTTATTAGACTCTTGTACGGCGTTTGCATGTCAACACAACCAAACCTCGATATCTTTGCTCCGGGCCACTTCCTCAAAGTTCTCCTGCTGCTCGAGCGTCTTGTCCACCTTGTCGTCCGTCATGCAGAAGCAGCGCAGCCGAGCCTCGATGGCGTCGTTCATCTTGGCGAACACCACAAACTTGGCCAGGTACGGCACGCAGATCAGCTCCCGGTATAACTGAGACGCTAGACTCACCGTCTCAGGAATCTGGTGACAGTCTGCGAGCCAGAACCTGAGGAGGGAAGGAGGTAAGAAGAGAGGTAAGGAGGGGGGTAAAAACGCATGAAACGAAACTGAAGCTGTTTCTGTGTCACATGTGTCGTAGGAATGCAGTACTGTGGTGTAAGACAGCATCGTAAGTAGTAACTAACCAAATTAAGTCGTTTCTTTCAAAAGGTGCTCACAGACACATGACAGCTGTGTAGGAATCTAATTACACTGAATCAAACAGTGCTCTGTTAATGCCAGGCTGCACATTCACTACATGATTCAAATGTAGTTAAAAAGGAAAGTTTTTGACCCTGCCTACTGTAAACAAGAAGTTCACTCACTCAACATTCAGCAATGTATGGATGATGTGACTTTAAGTCACAATCGCTACAAATCAGTGAAGCCCCACCAGCAGGGACACAGAAAAGAAAAAATAAACTATAAAGTATCAACTTTGATTCAATAAATTGGAGAAAGTAGAGACAAGACGGGCTCTCTGTATGTGAAGAGAAATGATTGGAAAAAAGGAAACAGTAGAATTCTGATGATTGAGGTCAAAACTTGATATGATTTGAAGATTCTTATTGTTATTTATGTCAGCTGTCACTATATTGGGGTCTACTGAGATGTTCTCTTGGCAGTGTTTTAAACTTACTTAACTTGTCAGGGGTCAATATATAACTGTGGGATTTTTTGTAACGTCGTTGACAGGTATCATAGTTGACATTTTTGCGGTTTTCAGGCCTAAAATCAACATGGCCACCTATAACCAAACATCATATGGCATTTTTACAGAAAGATTCTTCTAAATATTATCTATACAACTGAGTAAAATTAAAATTGGAAGTTATTTATAAAGATATTGTAGTAAACCTGTTGACCTGTTGGTGTTTTTGTAATGGCTAACTTAGTTGAAAGTGATTTCTCGGACACAGATACAATTTGTTATTTTCCACATAAAATGTGATATATTGCCAAAAAGAAACATCTGTCAAGATTATCTCAACTTAATAAAAAGAACACAATCAAACCAATTTTTGTATAAGCTCATTTTTTATTGTTTAGCTAATTAGAGGGCAATTGTTATTAAATTGGGACGGTTATTTAGTTGACATTTTAGTGATATCCAGTCATTTTTTATTAAGAAGTGATTGTTTCCATAATAAATAATTTTGGAATTTGTAATGACATGATCATAATGAACATAAAAAAACAATAGTGTTTTTTTTTTTAGTTTTAATAAAAATGTATGCAAGATACATCCCATGGACTTCAAAAGTCCTTCAGTTATATATTAACCCTCATAACTTTCCGAAAGGTAGGACAAGATTTGCAACTTACTGTTACTGTCATTATGGAATAATCTGTCACTTCCTGTCTCAGCTTGATATTTGGTTCATAAAAATATCAGAAAACAGGTTTACTTGTTTGGCATTTTTGCTTGGAATCTGACATGTTTAATCATCTGTGTACTGCCAGAAGTGTTTTCTTTAGACTGCAAAATTGTTGCATCTATAATAAGACTACCATGTACTTTCTTCATATTCAAAGCTATTAGAAGCTGCTTTACTATCCAAGGAAAATAAGAGTAATTCTCGTGAGGACACAACAATGAACCAAATAGTGCAAGAAAGTGACAAATTAAACCGAAAATGTTGCGTAAATTTAAATTCCATATAGGTTTTCCTCATAATATGTTGTATTTCACTACAGCTGAAAATAAACAAGTTACTCAGTTTAGCAAACAATCAAAAACACTGCCGTGCTTTCATAGTGTTCTACTACACAGCCAGCAATCTAAATACACTATAAAAGATTATTTTCATTATCAATTCATCTGCCTAAATTTTTAACTTCACTTGAAGCCTAGGGAAAAAATGTCTTTGACCAAGATGACATCTACAAATGTCAACTTCAGAAGATTGTGATAAAACAGTAAAACAGAAACTGCACACATTTGGGAAACTGGAACTAGAAAATATTTTGAATATTTTAGATATGTTGGAAATTAAGTATTAACTGTCAGAGCACTACTAACATATTTTCCTGCAGCAGTCGAACAAGGAATCAACAGATAACTTATTCATGTGTTACACTGAAAATACTCATTTGTATTCCTCACATCCAGCTCTGGTCTAGTGTGTACAAAGTTTGTGTGTGTGAGTCTCACCTGGCCGACACATTTGTGGTGAAGGAGACACAGTCGGTCACAAAGGACAGAGGTGTGGTTCCTGTGATGTCCTCCCACTGTGCAGGGGACGTTCCTCCTGCAGGAAACAGCGGCCAAAGAATGAGCTCACTGCCTCTCCAGCCTGGTCAGTTTTTGTAGCTTTCATAATCCCCGTCCTTTTATCTTCTCCATGCTTCATCTTCTTTCTATCGACTAGCGGACTCTGACATCTAAGTAGACCTGATGTAGCTCGGGCTTTTCAATTCAGAGTGACTCATGTATAATAAATGGATTAAAAAATATGTCTGGTGCCACAAATCTAACAAATGCAGCACAATGCAGTGACTGTGAAGCTTTTTTTTATTACGTAATTTTGACCTCTGTTGGACCTGCAGGGGCGTTTTGGAGAGCTTCAGTGTCGTCATGCTCTAGTTCTCTACCGGTCTACTTGCCTGTGATGCTGCAGAGCAGACGCAGACACGGTGCAGCGTCGCCTCGGTGGCCGCTGGGATGGCCTTCCGCCGATCTAGGCGGGACGGGGATGGTCATGGTGATCGGCTTGTGGAACTTCCTCCTCCTCGGCTCTACGGTGACGATGGGGCTGAAGGTGGCTCTGTTGCCAAGGATGGCCCTCGCCATGTCATCCGGCACCGGCTGGGCCTACACAGAGAACACATACACCAACTTATTTAATTGATTCAACTTCGAGAAATGCTCAGTCAGACCTTTTCCTGAAGTTTCTATCAAACTGAAGGATCCAGGCATGTCAGACAGAATCCGAAACTCAACCAAAAATAGGTCAGGTATAAATAAATCATAAGCCAGTGGGCTGCGTTTGCAAAGAAAAAAAAGCAGAGTCATGGAGCAGATTAAATTTGAGCTAATCCCATGAGTCCGACTGTACCTGCAGGCCAACACGGATCTTCTTGGTGAGCGCCCCCTGTGGGAACGAGGCCTGGACCATGGGCACGGTGCTGCTGGACAGGACGCCTCCGTCTGGACCCATGTGGTTGGACTCCTGTTTGATCCGTGACACCACTGCGAAATACTGCGGAAAATCTCTGGTGATGATGCGGCAAATGCGCTTCTTCTCCAACTCAGCAGGACTGTCCAGTTCTGAGGCAGAAAATAGGATTTCATAGCTGTGATTTGAAGCAACATTTCAATGACTGTAGTCGCTAAATACAAATTCTGACTTTAAATATACTGAGGTGCTATAAGTGATGACACACTAAACTGGCTCAACACTTTGAAAAAAAAAAAGAAAATGGATGAAAATCTGTTTTCTAGGTCACCAGCTGACATACAGCCCTGGGTGATGTCGTGTAGGTTTTTCTAAGTGGTTCAGTTCACCTTCAACCAGACTAAAAACTGTGTTACAAACTATTGTTGGGAAATGTTGAACCACACTGAATAACTTCCACTTTACCTTCATCCATTCCTCCCAGCAGCTCGGTGAGATCTTCCGGCCTGGCGTCGGACTGGTGCTCCTTCCACGTGTCACCGTTGTCGCTCCTCAACACAATCAGCTCCCTCTCTTTGCCCCGCATCGAACCGAAATGAGGGATTTCCACAATCACAGGACTGAAAGGGAAAATAGAATGTAATTTTAACAAGCTACACTCTCAGGGTCAGGATTTAAAATGGATATTCGGAAATCTTCATTCAACCATTGCCTCCTACCCGAGGAACTGAGCCCCAGCTGGTCCGACCTCCACCAGCCGGCTCACCAGCCCCTCTCCCTCCACCATGGGCGGGGGGTAGGCCAGCTTGTGCCTTTTGGCCAGGCGGCAGGTGATCCGCGTGGGCGCCGTGCACTTCCTGGGAGGGATGATGATGCGCATGCCGTTGTGGCGGCTGCCTCTCATCGAACCCCCACGAGCGTCCACCATGAAGCTGACCAAGAACCTGCGACGTTAAAAAGCACAATTTCAGAGAAGGAAAAAATGAGCTCACAGAAGAGAAAGATAGACTGAAGCCACGGACACAAGTGAGGAGGACGATTCCCATGCTGTGATCACCGTACACCCAAATAAAGAAAGGAAAAGACAGAAGTTTGAATAAAAAAAATAAGAACAGAGATATAGAAAGAAGAAAAGAAAGGACAGGACGATAGAGAGGGGGGAAAAAAGATGCTTTGAGTTCTGAAACTTGGCAGTTCTCACCTTCACTCGCCTCGCTTTAGAACATTAAACACTGTCTGAAACTAAACAGGGCGCTAGTGAAGCTGCAGAAAGTTTAGTTCCGGTTCTGAGGCTGAAGGTGAGATTGTTGGCAAAGATTCAGCAACTCTAAAGCAGCGTTCAGTGATCAAATATTAAACACCTGCACAAATGTTTCACCTACATAGGGTGTCCCAACCTTCAAATTAAGAGCATGTTTTAGCATCCTGTCAATATAATCAATGACACAAATGTGAGTAAGGATGGGTTGGGTGCAGGCATAGAAAAGTCTGGTTGTGCAGTTTTTACGAACTGACTAAAACCAAATGAGAAGCTATTAGTTCTGCACTTTTCTCTTTCTTAACTGTATGTTGCAAATATCCCCGTAAGGTTTTACCAAAGATGAAGTTTTAATGTGCACTGTGAGAGAGTGAGAGAGAGATGGCACATCAATGAAAGACTCCCAAACACATCGACTACACACTTCTACCATCTAAGCAGTGCATATGAAACACCACCAGACCACACGGATGAGACGAGCACAGACTGGAGAGAGAAGAGACAGTGACGAGATGACAGGGAGACAGAGGTGGAGGAAGTGAGTGACATCACTGCGGCATCATGGGTGAAAGCAGCGGACTCAGTCATCACCTGGAGTCATACTGAGGGAGCGGGGAGGAGAAGCTGCAAAATAAACACATGGAGACAATGCAGGAGGCAAACCCCCAGAGCCTAGTTTTAGTATCAACATTTCACAATCACTGCTGGGATCTGAAACAACTACTGAAGACGAAAGAAAAACTACCTGGGTAGGAAAGAAAAAATCAAGGGGAAACAGAATAAATAAAGACACATGACGATGACGGAAATATTATAAATAGACGCACAAAACTCACAGGGGATAATAATGAGTCAAAAATAGAAATAAAGAAGCAAAAACTGCACATGACAGATCCCAGTAACACCAAAGAAGTTTTCAATTAAGCTCTGTGCAAAGACAGCACTGTCTATTTAAAGCAGACCTTAACACTTTATGATGTCATATATTCAAAGTGTGCGAATGGCATGAAAGCGAAATGTTATCAGCTTATGCAAAAGGGACACACGAGCTGCTGTATCATGAGCTCACGCAGAGCCTGTAGTTTGTGTCTGTAACGGCAGAAATAGCAGGATGTCAGGGAACATGGAGAGGAAAGGGGGGGGCAGATTTCTGGACCATGTCTCCAGACTTGTGGTATGACATGAGGGCTTTAGAGGATGAAGTGTGTGCTGTAATGTAATGTGTAAAGCAGCGGCACTGCAGAAATCCCACAGCCCTGCACCTTGTCTGCATCAGTGCTGCAGGATTTGCTGAATATTGACTCTTTGGCGGGAGGGGGGAGAACAAAAAACAATACAGTTTTGTGCAGTAAGCATATAAAAATGTGTGATTTCTGCAATAGTCCTATGGATTTACATGCACTACGTGTCTGTGTATACACACGCGCTCGACAGCTTTTGCATTTGCTCTAAACGTCTGCATGCTGATAAATGTATGCTGGCAGATCGGATGAGACGGAACAGCTGATCTTACCCGGAGTGAATGGGGCTGGACACGGTGTTGTGGCTGTGGTCCATGGTGTCAGGAGTCCAGCTGTAGCGTCGCATACACTCCGAACTGTAGTCTCTGGTCACAGCAAGGTGCTGAGGAGAAGAGGACCCAAAGATAGAGGTGAAGAGAAGAGAAATAGTAAGTGATTTAGGAACAGGGTAAGGTGAAGAAAGGAGCAGAAGAATAAAGATAAAAACGAGTAAAGATAAGATGGGGAGATGAGAAAGACAGACAACAGATAAATCTCTGAGTAGACATTCCCTCCCATCTTTTTTCTTGATTCTTTTGTCATGCATGGTATGAAACAATGAGCTTCAACAGCTTCTAGTTCTACATTTGTCAATTCTCTACACAGTCTCCCCACAGTCAGGACAAAAAGAAACAATAAATAACATCCAGAAACATCCAGTAAATCTCTTACCATGACTTTGCAGTGGTCAAGACATGCAACAATTATGCTCACAAACTGGAAACTTGCTTTAATAAATACATGTGAACAGTGAATCATGAGGCTCATGTAGACTGAAAGGAGCATGGGAACGAACGTTCACTAAACACAGCACGAATGGAAGAGATGAGAATGGCAGAGACCCAAAACAAACAAATATACAAAAACTGAAGAGAAATGGAAGCCAGACCAATGTGACGGTGACTGAAAACCAACAAAACTGACGAATGAGTCAGACATCCATCAACATTTATACCTTATTGAGCGGATCAACCAAGTAGGAAATGTCTTTACAGACACTCTGAAGCTTAAGGAAGAAGAAAGACAGTTCAGAAGTTGCACTGAGGGCTCTATGTGGTCCAGGCACATGAACTTATGCTGATTTGTTCCACTGAAGGATTACATTTACACCAAAGAAAACATGACGATGAGATCATCCAATGATATAGGGATCTACATTCAAACTATAGATGACTGCAGCTGAAGCTTCAACCATTAATGGAGCAAACAAGATATATTTTACAATTTGCATATTGGGGTTAAGAATAATTTAAGATCCTGGGTGATGTTGAATCCAACAGTATATTGTGAATATTGCTATTGAATCTAAGTGGTTACAGTTTCTGTTTTTCTTTTGACCACCAAAACAAGTGCTAGACAGGCAGGATGAAGTCTGCAGAGCACTGCCGTTTTCCATGAGAAAGCAAACCGGGGCCTCTCAAAGCCCTTAGGTTTGAATAAACTCTTCATCGAGGTGCTAAACACTCACCCTCAGCACTTTGGCAAAAGCAGGCCTGGCATTTACACTACTTCTGTTATGACCTTTGTACAAGACAAGTAATGCCACCCTGCTCCCTGCTTTAATCTACCCAGCCTGTGTTTTTTATCAGGCCATTGACAGAAAGTTTGAAAAGCGCACAGTAAAAGGTGCCAAAGAAAGAACCAGACTGGGAGAAAGAGAAGAAAGTAAAGAGGGTGACAAATAGTGGAAAACAGAAACAAAAGATGAAAAGGATGGTAGGAAACTGATCTTACCGTGTCCTTTGTGGGGGCCAGAATCTCCTCAATCATCATGCTGTCCCGAGCGAAGGAGCTCCGGTTGAGTGTGTTGGACCTATCCGAACTGAAGGAGCGGAGGCTACATGTTACCACGCAACCCAGCGCCGCGGGCAACAACAAGTGACGGGCCGGGGAACACGGCATAAAACAAAAAGCAAGGAATCCATTACTACATGTAACCTCCAGGGAACCGAGTTTGTACTTTTCTGGACAAAAGGAGTCCAAAAGTAGGAAGGCGGAAGAGCCCGCAGTTAGACAAGGATCAGATACTGCAGCAGGTTATTCAGAGATGGAAATGAGAGTCACAGTGTGGTCAGTTTGTTTGCATTACGAGATAGAGGCAAAGAGGAGAAGTTGGCAGACTGGAGGACAACAAAGACTGCTGTTATGACTATTTCTACATGACAGTGTGGTTGTGTCACGAACACAGACGCAACTAAGTGTCTAAATGATGAAATATGACAGTTCAGCGGACCGGATCTGCACCTGGCTGGCAGGTGAGAGAGTAGAATTGACAAATCTGCGTAGATCTTGTGTTAATGACAGCAAAAGATTTCCTCAGAGGTATTTCAACCGTTAATCCGACTTGAGCTCAAAGACTGACACGTCTTTATTCTAAGATTAGCTGACCTCGACCTGTTTCAGAGCAGCAAAACACAAAAAGGGAAGCTGGTCTTTTCTATCCGTCTTGCTGCAGTCTGCTTTATGGCTGTGTGTGGTGAAGTGTGCCTATTTTTGCAGCCTCTCGGGCTCGATGCAGTGCTGTAGACTCCTCTCAGGGATTTTTTTTTTTTTTTTGCTACAGGGATTTGATCAGTGCAGAAGAGCAAAAACGACGCCTCAGTCACTTCAAATATATATTATTGTGCGTCTGGGCATTTAAATACTGCGTTTTTTTGCATGCTTGCACACGATTAGGGGCTCAAAAAATGGCATAACACCCGGCCGACAAAGCTGACAACTCTTTCCCTGACTCTCTCTGAGTGTATACTGTATGTGTGTATTGATGTGCCATGCGTGTGAGTGCAAAAGGGGGGAGGATGGGTGAGCGAGGGAAGGGAGGGGGGGAATGCAGAGCTCAGCGTGTTTGAGTGGGCACACTATTCAGCACAGAGAGAAGCCCTTTATTCAGCAGAGCCTGTCTACCCCACCGTCGAAGTTACCAAGCAACTCTGTGCAGACTGAATGGACTCGCTGGCATGGCAGCGCAGCACTAGCTCCCCCCGACCTCCCCCCTTTCTCCTCTGTTCTCACCCAAAACCCTGTTTGTTCTTCACAGCTTCCTCCCTCTTTCTCATTCTGTCCATCCTCCTCTTCTTCCCCTAAACATCCCTGATGTTCCATTTTCCTTCTCTGGTTTTCGTCCCCCTCGCTCGTCCTCTTTATCTTCCATTTCTGCGTGACATTCTTCTTTACGATGCCCCATCATCTCTTCCGCTCGCTCCATTTTCAAGACATGTTGTTGCAGCTATACTCTGCATCCTCCACTCAAATGAAGATTTTCTTCTCTATCTTGCTACATTCATCCCTCCTTCCCCTTTTCACACCTCTCTATTGATTTCTATTCATATTCAAACTACACTTCTCTTTTTCGATCCAGCATCTGCAGAGATACATCGGTGGGTTTTAAGAAGGCATCTGTGTGGCCTCAAAGAGCATCCATCTATGTGTCCGTCTACGAGTATGTGCCGCCCAAGTGTCAGTCAGTGCATTTCTAAAGTTTCCATCTCTGCAAACCGTAATTTCACAGCAACAATAATCCTGAATAATTCCCAAGACATGTCCAATTACTAGCATCTGAATAAAGTCCACAAATGAGATGGATTATTAATAAAATGATGTGTTTGATCCCTGGAAGTTACACTTTTAGCGACACTCCAAAAAAATACAAGTAAGTGCCGCTTAAGAACAAGCCACATCAAAAATGTCAGGGGATTAGTCCACAAGGCTACACAAAGCCCCACTTATGCCTCTTTTCCACACCTGCTTCGAAAAAATACAGACATTTTCCATTTTTTGCAGATATGATGATTTTTGTTAGAGTGATGAGAAAATAAGGTGAGTGATGGATCGGCTAAAATGGAGGTGATGATCTCAAAACACGGCAACAACTAGACAAGTCTGCTATCACAAACACTGGATGACACAGATATATGATGGATGAATGGTGGTTTGGGTTAGAGGCTTTATGGGTGGATGGTTGGGGGGTTAAACACTAATTCAGGGAGTCACAGAGGGGAAGGAGACACCAATCACAGCTAATGCTGCCTACTGTTACTGCTACTACAACTACTGCTGCTTTTCTTACCTGATTCTAGGGCTAGAATGAGGGACAGGGTGCAAGAAAACAAGGAAAAGAGCAAAATAGAAGAGTGAAAAGCAAAGCATTTGGAAGACATTCGAGCATGATGTGGCTTTCTTTTTTTTTTTTTAAACCGTATGACATTGATGCTGTGCTTTTGCATGGTTTGCGCGCTTCTAAAGGCACCGAATTCGTCTCGGGTTCTCCCATGAGTTTGTGTTTATGCAGCCCAGTCGAAAAGCAAACCATGCAATGTCGATGTCATAAACGGAAAGGTAAGGAAAAAAGGAAAGAACTCGCTCAGCATCACACATTCACTGATCAATAAATTAGTTTATACACTTCACAGCGTCCTGCAAAGAGACATGTCGACAATTTTAAACACTGTTTCAGCTCACAAACTTTTCCACTAGTGTATGTACGGGCCAGTATATAACTGAGGGACTTTTGAAGTCCATGGGAGATATCTTGCATTCATTTTTATTAAAAGTTAATGTTTTTCAAGGAAGTGTGTTAATTCCAGATCACATGACTTGCGCCACATGATGTCATTTCCTCCTGAAGAAAAGACTGGAAAGACTCCAAAGCTTTCCCAGTTATTAAATATAAAATAGTGTGTGAATCAAGTGTGCATTTATGGCATGTTAACAGGTTTACTATATTTTCTTTAGAAATAACTTTCAATTTTACTCAATTGTATATATAATATTTAGAAGAATCGTTCTCTAAAAATGCCATGTGGTGTTTGATTTTACACCTGAAAACAGCAAAAATGTCAACTATGTTACAAAAAGTCGTGCAATTATATATTGACCCGTGCAATTACAGAAAAACAGCAGCAAAGTTTCTGAACAGTTTTGGCATCCATGTCTGTGTTATACTTTGTCTACAAATCTGTAGTGAACAATAAAGACACAATTTTCTCATCATTTCACAGTTTTAACCTGCAAACAACAACTCACACAATTCAGTTCAACTCTGCAGAAAATCTTTCCAAAATCAACCCATCGGACAAACATGTTTACCGGGGATCTCTCTATTTAATTCAATGTTTCCCTTGTTTGCTGTGCCCTGCTGATGTTAGCAGCTTCCTGTCACACTTAGTGCCGTTGTTTTTTTTATCAATCCAGCCATCACAGTGCATCTGCCATCTGTCAGCGTGGCCACAATGCACTCTGGGGCTGCACAGCACTTGTCCTGTTTGCTGCTGATGTGTTTTCACTGAGGCCTGCCAGTTTTCCACTGTTTGAATCTGTAGTTACCCCCTCGAAGTGCAGCTGTTGGCTCCAGAGCATCAAAAGGTATCGGCTTCTAGCTCTTTGTGGTGTACCACGTACGGGCCGATTGTAATTTTTGCCTGCGTTTGAATGAGGTCACATAAAACGCTGAATCATTTTGTCAGGTTGAATCATTGGATGGCAACTTTCCAGCTGCGTTCTCTGGCGATTTCCATTATTGTGTTTGTGTGCCTGAATAGAGCAGCTTTATATCATATACAAACATATATAATCTGATCAGGAGCAGCATACACAGGATGTCAGATATGGCATCATAAATCTATGTTCTACCACAGCATCAATGGCAAATATGACATTTCAGTTAATGCAGTCAGATAAACATAACAATGCAACAGTATGAGTTAGGTGAAGTAGCTGACATCAGTGCAGCAGTTTTCATCTGACATAAATGACAAGTGCCTACCTGGCTGAGCGGGCTCCGATGCTGAAGCCCATGTAGCCCTCCTGAGGGAGGGAGTCGTCCCCCAGCTCCTTGAGGTCCTGAGGCCGCAGGTATTTGTCCGTGTCTCCGGTCATCGCATCCTCACCTGGTGGAGGGGATGAAATCATAAAAATCCTCCTGTCAACTCCTAAAAAACAGCAAATCCAGGCAAGAGAGGCGATGCGGCACCCCAGCACAGACAAACAAGCTCCCACTGCCTCCACCAGGCTCCCTCCTATTTGATTAGACTACTCAGAGAGGGCCTTGGAGATCCATCAGAACCACTAAGCCCCACACAGGCTGCCTCACTGCAACTACATAGCCCACTGCAACTTTTCTCCCTTAATTTGACAGCGGAACATCAAAATGCAGCTTAAGCACTGACACTGTTTGCAGAGGTTAGACAACAATCACATGAGAGAAATGCCATCAGATCGAGCAGCAGAGCCACTTTGCGGTATATCTGGAGCTCTCCGGTAAAACCAAACGCAGCTCCTTTCACAAACACTCACAGCCCCGAGCGCAGCAGAGGGTGTAATAACGATCAGAGGCAGAGAACGACCAGCAGAATGAGGAAAAAAAGCAGAGAGAAAGTAGAGAACCACACCGCACCTCGCTCGGCGGACCGGTGGACGATGACACGCCGGTCAATGAAGCCGCCGGAGCGGCTACAATGTTTCCCCTTCTCCCTCATGTCCGGCTCTGTCCTGCCTGCAACACTCTGCTCCTTCACCGCAGCCCCTCCCTCCCCCTACCTTCAACACTGCCGCACTCCGATCACACACCAACACCAGCGTCAAGTCAGAGGACACCCAGAGCAACAACTTCCTGTGGGACTTTTCAAAATAGACTCAAGTGGTGGAGGGGATTTAGTAACAGACCCTGACTTTCCAGGTTCAAACCAGGACAAGGTAAATTCCTCAGCAGCAATAAAGTTAAATTATACTATAAACAAGCAATTAAATTCTTCAGTAGGCCTGTTTATTCATAATATTTACTTTTTTTAATTATTTTAATAGTATATACACTACCGCACAATAGTTTAGTCACTTAGAAATGTCCTTGTTTATGAAAGAAATGCAATTTTTTTCAATGAAGATAACATTAAATTCAACAGAAATCCAGTCTAGACATTGTTATTGTGGTAAATGACTACTCTAGCTGGAAACAGCTGATTTTTAATGGAATATCTCCACAGGGGTACAGAGGAACATTTCCAGCAACCATCACTCCTGCGTTCTAATGCTACATTGTGTTCGCTTATGGTGTTGAAAGGCTCATTGATGATTAGAAAACCATTGAGCAATTATGTTAGCACATTAATAAAAGCATGTAAAACGTGAAATTGCCTGCGCGACCACAAACTTTGGAACGGTAGCGTTTATCCCACATCATCCACAACTGAGACAAAAATGCTGTAAACATTTAATAAATACCTGCTCAAGTAAACAGATGGATGACAAATGTAAACATGCATTATTCATATTTATCCCAGATCCACTGTTAATACTGTCATTTTTCCATATCTTTATTCCCACATTTATCTATCGGCAGATTATTTTGTATCTTGCACATTCTATTTATACATTTGCCCCTCTGTTTATACTGTTCCTTATCTTAACACAGTATCATATTTTATGTATTATCTACCAATAGTTCTACTAATGGAAGAATCTTTGCAGTATCATTGCATTTAACTTTTAAGATCTTATTTTCCACTCTCAAAGGAATCTGTGCAATATTGGAATTTCCACATATGTAAGAATCTGTGCCATATCAACAGTGTTCATTTCTTGTTTCATATTTTCTACTGATGTTGCCTTTGGTACTGTAAGACTGCAAATTTCCATTGTGTGGGTGCAATAAAGGCTTATTGTATTACTCACACATCTTGGACATTCATATATCTTGCATATTTAGATGCATTTATCACACTGTAATATATTTTAACACTTTTATAATGACATTTTGCAATAAAATGTACTTTTTACTGATTTTTGTGCACCTCTGTTTAGATACTAAGCAGCATTTGATTGTTTTAGCAGTTGTACTTTGTGCAGTGACAATAAAGTTTAATCAAATTTAAGTTCTAAGGAAGCCATCACATCAGCACATGCAGTTCTTGGACAACACTAACACAGAATAATGCACTGTTACCTCAATGCCAACCTTTTCCAAAACTTAATAAAATGGGAAAATTTGCATGTATAACATTATAATTCAAGATGAAGTGCATAGCTATAATTTGGTTTTATTTTGGTGGTTAACTTGATCATCTAACTTCCTGTATTTTTCTGGCTATTTCTGTCTGACTTGACTTAAGTGGAGAACAATCGGCTCCCGACTGCTATAATAATGTATCATCGCCCCATTCAAGCTCAGATGCCCCACTACACACACGCACACACACGCACACACACACACACACACGCACACACACGCACACCCTCCTGTTGTTGCCTATAATTTAAAGGTGAAACATCTTCTAGATTACAGACTCAAAGCATTTCTTTGCTCCTTTCCTTCTTTCGAACAGAAAAAAACTAAATAAGCACAAAAACCCAAATCCTGAGTGAACTGTCATCCTTCTGTATATGCAGGAGAAATAAACACAATAAAATAGACGAACACCAGGCCTGATGAGTCACACTATTTCCTTTCCTTCACATTCTTCTTCTGTCTCTATTGAAACTCCTTTTGATGCACCCAGTGACTTACCTTTGTCCAACGCAGCCATATTGATCACAGTTCAGCTCTTTATATTCCCTGGGTGATTTCAGTTTATCTCTAGAACTCCACCAAAACGTCCCCAGGATAAAACGCAAATCCACAGAGAGAGCCTAAGAGCATTAAGCAGTCCATTCAGTGCAGCTTTCTGTTGCTGATGGAAAAAGTTGCCCTCTCTTCACCTCGACCACTTAACTCCACTCCGACCAACTTGCGCGCTAGCGGCCGATGCGCACATCTCTGTCTTCCGTCTTTACGCACGGAAACAGCATTCAGGCAAGTTTTTGCGCCTCTTCGCTGCACCGAAAAACCACAGGACACAACGCTGGAGTGAAACCTAAGAAGTCCAGCTGACATTGGCGGCCACACCGGGGTTAATTCTCCTGCGGGCGGCTCAAAAGAAAGCTCATCTCATTGGATTTAAAGAGAGAGAGGGAGAGTCTGCGCGTCAACAGCATCCACAACGAGAGCGTCAAGTTGGGGGCCGCGCTGGAGGTGTTTACCGCTGTGGTGGAGAGCTCAGTCAGCTGATAGGGTCGTTTGCTTGGGAACCTCAGCTCTGGAGAGGAAAACTCTCACTGAGGGCTCAGACAGGGAGTCCTGGCTGCATGTCAAAACTGGGAGTACAGGGCTGAAATAATGACGAAACAACCCCATCCTGCAACGATTTTGCCATTTAAAAATAAAAAGAAATCTTGAGCAACTGGTCCTTCCTTCTGCACAGTGACTCAACCTTGCACAAGAATAGTGCATTTGTAACAATTATGCAAGAGAAACTTTGTCAGTGAAAGACCTTTAGTATGCATAAGTGCAATGATTCTCCTTTAAGGCGTTATGGAGGCACTTTGGATGAGTTACAGTTAAGTTGTTTTCTATAGATAGCAATTAGAGGCTACAGTGGTCTATAGAAAGCATGAGATGAGTGTGTGATTGGCACAGGCAGGCCACAAGCACACAACAGCCAGAGACCTTCTCGGTGACTTGTTACAGTCCTTCCAATCTGGGGCTTAATAGGATTGGCTTCCTCCATATAGGATTAAAGAGAGTTGTGGAAACTCTTTTCTCCCTCTAACTCTTTCACACAAGCACACACACACACACACACACACACACACACTGAACATGAAAAAAAACACCCAATAAAGAGGAAGGAGAACACAACAGTCAACTGCAACCAGCCCCCCTGCTATTGGGCAAAGTGAATATTAAGGCCACGCCATGCTCAAGTACAATGCTGATGAATTATGTACACGGTATAAACAGTTTATGGGCAGCACACGAGGCCATGGATACTCGTATTTATAATCCCTGCATGGTAGTGATAACACACTGTGCCAATGAGGATCTTCATCATACGGCTGCAGAACATCCACCATCACCTGATATGTGTGTGTGTGTGTGTGTGTGTGTGTGTGTTTAGTCTCGCTGTATCACCTGACAAAGAAACTCCACATCCCCTAAGCAACAGCCCATGAACGAGCTCATCAATTTTACAAGCATGTTGGTTCTGCGGTTCCAAAACAAAAAGACCAAAGTAGGCAGCGACAATGCAACTTGTACCATAAACATGGCAGTGTTTGGCTCGGCAGGGCTATTCTACTGCTAACTGATGTCGGTGTTGTGTCATTTGTTGATAGTTTTACATACAGTGAGACTAAATTATCAAACTGAGTGCATGCAGGTCTCTTCTCCGAGTTACACTGACCTTGCTTTAAATTTTTTTAGAGCAGCTCTTTTTAAAGAGGATGGAAATTTCTATGACACTTCACAGGGTCTTTGATGAGAAGAATAATGGAAGAAGAGACTTACAGTTGTGCCAGATGATAAAAATAACAAATGTATTTCTAGTGAAAATAACATCAGCAGTGTCAGTTTGTGAAGAGAAACAGGAGTTGCAAGGTTCAAGGGTAATGAAACAATGAAATATCTACTTTATCCGATCTTCTCATTGGCTCCCAGGATGTAAATACGTTGAAAACATCATGATAGCTAAAGAATAAGAACGACAGTCAGTATAAGTGGGTGTTCTGGCTGTTGAGTGCATGTATTCTGATTTTGCACCGAAAGGAGCAGAAAAGCTAAAGAGTAATAGAGCAAAAGCTTGACTGTTAGCTACAAGCAGGGATTTTTCTGATAAAGTGTTAAAGCCAAACAAACCAACAACACATCAGTGGATTCAAAATACCTTCATCACCATCAGAAAAAGAGTCCTCACTGAGAGTTTCTGGCACATTGAGCTGAACTGTGTGATTTGGATACACATGCACATGTTAATGAAAAACGACATCACATAACACAGAATATATGGAAATCATGCATTCTACTGATGTTAAAACAAGACAAACAACCATTTGCGAGTATTGATTAACTTCATTTTAGTACTCGATGACTGGAAATGAGAATGAAAAGAAGTTTTTGTAAACTTTTCACATACCTTCATCGTCTGACATGTCGAGGAACTCGTTCATGGTCTCTGGGACGTTGATTTTGTGTTTTTCTGATGTACTCTGCAGAGATGAAAAACAACATAAGCAAAAGTGATATTATACTTCAGAGAAAGACAATCTAGATCAGGGGTGTCAAACATGCGGCCCGAGGTCCAAAACCAGCCCACCAGAGGGTTCACAGTGTCCCGCGAGATGAGTTTGTAAAGTGTAAAAATTAAAGAGAAGACAGTAAGTGCAAATTGTACAGTTATAAAACTAGAAATTTAAAATAATTTTTAGACATTGACACGTTGTTTTGATCATAAAATAGAATACTACATTGTTGGTTGTTCTTTTGTTGTTTTGTGTCTGATTTTTGTAATATTTTCTCTTGTTTTTGTTGTTTTTTTGTCTTCTTTTGTCATTTGTCTCATGTTTTCATTGTTTTGTTTTTGTTGCTTTGTGTTTCCTCTTTGTCTCACTTGTGTTGTTTGTCTTTTTTGTCATCTTGTGTTTTTGCTTTATTCATTGTTTTGTGTATCGCTTTTGTCATTTTGCCATTTTTTGTCTCGCTTGTGTTGTTTGTAAAAAAAATTTGTCGCCTTGTTCCTTTGATTTATATTTTGTCTCTTTTTTTATTTTGTTTTGTGTTGTTTGTCTCATTTTTGTCATTTTGTGTCTCATCTTTGTAATATTTTGTCTTCTTTTCTTGGTCTTTTTTGTTGTTTTGATCATAAAGCAAAATAGTATATCGTTCAGTTCCAGATGA
Source organism: Acanthochromis polyacanthus (assembly GCF_021347895.1). Taxonomy (NCBI): domain Eukaryota; kingdom Metazoa; phylum Chordata; class Actinopteri; family Pomacentridae; genus Acanthochromis; species Acanthochromis polyacanthus. Next base: position 6,648,347 of record NC_067127.1, read on the forward strand.
CTAGGTGTAGATACACTGTGATCTGTAAGTTGTAATGTGTAAACTGAGGCAAAATGTTGTTGAAATTTAACTTATTTTTCTTCAGAAATTTCAGACTGTTCATAACGTTTTGTAAAAAAAACATAATTACTTAAATGTGAACATTTTCAGAATGTATTTTTTTTGCACTAAAAGAAAGGAAAGATTTGGAGTTGTGGTTATTATAGGTTTAATTCTCTGATTTTACTGGTCCAGCCCACTTGTGGCCCCGGAACTAAAATGAGTTTGACACTCCTGATCTAGATTCAAGAAAGCTGCATTTTTTTTATTTGGCATTTGGCAATAAATCAAGTAGTCATTCAAGTTCACTGTTTATACTTGACTATAATGACATAAACAGTGTCTTGCTGAACATTTACACCCCTTGCCATCCTAAGCCTGAGCTATAAAAGCGTCCTTCTTGATATTCTTACAGCACAAAACCACATCCCTCCCCACCAGCTCACTGTTCACAGTTTACAGCCGGCTGCAGCACTGAGCTCTGAGCTACATTTTGGGATTTTCCATATGAAAATCAGAAAGCATATCTTGAAGATTACCCACATTTACATGATATCACCTGCAGCTCAGACAACTGCAGTCAGTTAGTGACAAGTCGAGCATTTACATTCCAAGCAGAGTGAGCCCTGCACATATGTTTCCTAATATGGACATTGGTCGTGGCTGTGGCCCCTTTCACAGCAAGAAGCAACCATCCTATAGGCCGTTTTCAGCCCCATAACTGACCAGCAAACGTCCCACAGGCTGCAGATCCAAGAAGTCTCAGCACAGTGAATAATAGATCGACTGCACACAGGTGTAGGGAAATGACCTTGATCTTTCAGGTACGCCACTGTAGGCAGAGGCAGTTATGACTAATGCACTTTTCTGCTGATCGAGCTGAATCCTCGCCGACCTCTCCGTCCGGCTCTTCACTCTGTCCCCTGCACGCTCCTGTCACCTCGTCATCATCCTCCTGCCCATTTTCTCACCCTCCTCCCTCCTCCCAGTCAAACTATGTGGAATCAGATCACTGCTAGTGACCTCGGCTACATGAGCAGAAACCTTAAGCTCCAATCTAAGCCCTCTCTCTGTCTTAATCAGGACAACTTCACACATGTGACGCAGCGTGACTGACTGACTTGCTGGCTGATTTGCAGTATTTACACTCTCACTCCGCTCACAGTAAGCTGCTGGCTGATTGGTCCAAGGTTATATTTGGGTAACGAGTCAGTTACACCATTGAGTTTAACACAGATGCTCAGTAAGAAGCAGCCAAGTGGCTTTGAAGACAAATACCTTTTGATGTAGATATTTTTTTAAACTGATCTAAAGTTTTTAGTGGCAAACAACTAAACTGTTGCTATTAATCTAACAAATTTTTAGTCTGTATCTCCTGGTTGCAGTGCTTTTAGGTAGAAAACTGCTCAGAATCCTTCAATGCATCACAGAGGAGAACTTTTGTAGTAAACCTGTTGACATGCCATAAATCCACACTTGACACACGCTACTTCATATTATATAACTCTGAAAGTCTTGGATTCTTGCCAGTCTTTTCTTCAGGAGGAAATGACATCATGTGGAGCAGGTCATGTGATCTGGAATTAACACACTTCCTTGAGAGGTGTTTTTGTAATGGGTAACTTAGTTGAAAGTGATTTCTCGGACATAGATATAATTAGTCACTTTCCATATAAAATTTGATATGTTGCCAAAAAAAGAAATATCTGTCATGATTATCTCAACTTTATACAAAGAACACAATCAAAACATTTTTTAATAATCTCATTTTATCATTGTTTAGATAATTATGGAATTTGCAAAGAAAAAAAACTTCTTTTTTTTTACTTAAAAAAATGTGTGCAAGATATATCCCACGGACTTCAAAAGTCCCTCAATTACATATTGACCCAATAGAGATTATGTGTATTGAACTATCTGAGACATGAGGGACGTGTCTCACCATGGTGTTCAGGTTTTCATCCGTCACAGGCCTCAGTGTGTCCACCACAGAGATGTAACCGAGACGGCGGGCGATGGAGAGGGCAGTGTTTCCATTCTGACCGGCGACAAACAGAGAGGAAGTTATTCACAGGAGGCGCACAGGCACACAAAACGCAATTAGTATTCCATCAATCTTCAGCCCTGTTGGAGAGTGTGTGTCTGTGCCAGTGTGTTTGTGCACTGACCACGGTGAGCTCGTTGGCCGAGGCGCCGTGCTGAAGCAGCAGGTTGATGATGTGGGTGTGGCCCTGCTGGGCTGCCTGGTGTAGAGGAGTGTACCCGTTCTACACAGAGACATGAATACAATTAGTTAGTTAGTCATTTGTTTGTAAGACCAGAGGAAGAAAAAAAATCGTGCACAAGAATTACGAAGATATGGCAGCAATAGTGCTAATAAAAGTATGCTAGAATGGTGGAATATTGCTTAAAGAGTGTCTATAAATAAATATTTTTTGTGGATTTAAATACAGTGAAACATTTTTAAAAAGCAATTTTACAGTCACACATTGTAAAAAAAACAAACAAGCCCAAAACTAATTAATATTTCTCAAAAAAAACAACAGATTTTTGGATGTGGACATTATGTTTTTGTTTGTTTGATTTTTATTTATTTATTTATGTGTGTTATTTCATTGCAGTTACCATGTACCGGTAAATCTTTTTACGCACTAGATATAACCTGTAATTAAACAAGACGAGAAATCTGTGCAACACAAAACTTTTTTACTGATTCAAATACAGTAAAATATATTAAAAATGTGTCAGTTTAGAAATGCTATAAAAGTACTTTAAAATAACATTGTAAAGATGTAGATTTTATGTGTGTTATTTACACATGTAACAAAAAATCAGTTATTCATTTACTATTATCTACAATTTAACACAACAGGAAATTCCCCAAAAAAAATGCCATTTTTCTTAGCTTAATGTACATAACTTTTCTGCCAAAATAATAGCAAATATCTGTAAAATACATGTTTTCCCCCCAAATTTGAATACAGCAAAAAATAGCATCATTTTAAGGTTGTTGCTGTTGCTGGTGTGAAAGAATGAATTACCATTTATAACAATACAGACTTTTGATGTGGAGAATATCAACAGTTTTGGTCTGTTTTTTGTTGGTTTGTTTACTGTCAACGTGTAAATAGCACTTATTTTTCTGTGATTTTAGTTGATATTATCTGTAATTTCACAAAACAAGGAAAATCTGTAAAAAAAAAAAAAAAAACAGCAAAATACAACAACATACAGCTTGTAACATAGTTGATATCCAGTTACTTTTTATTAATAAGTGATTGTTTCCATAATAAATAATTATGGAATTTGTAAAGACATGATCAGAATGAACAAAAAACACATTATTTTTTTACTTTTAATAAAAATGTATGCAAGCTATAACCCATGGACTTAAAAAGTCCCTCGGTTATATATTGACCCAGCTAAACACTATTAAAAAACATTCATTTTCCCCCGTGTACCTTGGTTTTGCCGTTGACTCTGGCTTGGTTCTGCAGCAGGAAGTTTGCCATCTTTGCATTGCCGTAGTGACAAGCCACGTGCAGCGGAGTGTAACCCATCTGCATGAAGGGCAGTAGTTGGAGGAAGAGGCACACACATGAAAGGGCGAACACAGGAAAAGATGAGGAAATGTTACCTACGTACGCCGAGTGAAGGCCTCATATAATTACGTGCCAGTTTCCAAAAGAATCGGCTCTTTTGCAAGGATTTAAAATTTCTGGTGCAAGCTTCACTTCTTAGCACACTTCAAAACTGCATCATATTTCATGTCATCGTTGCATTACACGTATGTGCATAAAGATAATGGAAATGAGTGAGTGAATAACCTATCCTCTGTAAACAACTGTCCCGTCAGCACAAACGCACAACAACTAACCTTCAGCTAGTACAGGTCTGCCTCAGTGAACGTGAGCAGCCTGCTACGGGAGTGTGACTTAATATTAGAGCATGTACGAGCTCTTGTGCATTTCTGTGTGTGTGTTTGCTGCAGTGTGAGGTGCATCCATAAAGACATCAACACCTTCCACTCAGGTATCAATCCTTTATTTATGCAGCACCTGAGATGATTGTGGATAAGAGACTGCGTGAGCGTATTTTTCCGACGCCTTAAATACACTGAAATTGTGCAGAAATATCCGGCACAAAGACAGGCATATACAGCAAAAGTCAATGATGGATCAGTCTTTGGCTGCAAATAAAGAATTATAGGCCTTTGTTTTGTGCTGTACCTTTGTTTGTGGGTTGACATCAGCCCCATGGTTGAGAAGGACTTCTGCAACATTGACCTTGTCCTCCTGAGCTGCTAAATGAAGTGGTGTAAGTCCGCTCTGTGTACGAGGAAAAGACACCCAAAAGCACGTCAACACATAAATAAATCTGCTATGGAGGGAGCACAACACAAGACTGAAACATGCTGTCTCATCAGGAAACAGAACAGGATGTGGATTCATGTCTTTTTCTGCTTGGTTGAGAGTGACCAGGTAAAAATTTGCATGAAAACAGTAAAGCTGGTGTAGAGCAGTGATTGTACCTTATTGCACACGTTGACGTTGGCGTTCTTGGCCAGCAGCAGTGACACCAGGTCCACGCTGCCCTCCTGTGCTGCCAGGTGAATGGGGCTGATGCCTTGCCGTGTCACTGCGTTGGTGTCAGCGCCGTACTCCAGCAGCGTGGTCCCGATGTCCATTTGGTTCTTTTTGGCAGCTATGTGGAGCGGCGTGTAGCCATTCTGAGGTGTGGAGGAGAGAAAGATGTAAATGTTAGGCTGGTGTATTATTTTATCCGTTTTAATATAATAGAGAACCGTCTAATTATGCTCGGTGTTGCATAAAACAGGAAATATTATCAGCAAGTGTTTTCTTCTGTGATGTATTTCATTCCATTTTGAATCAAAATGGAATTAGTTTGTCACATTGCAGACTGAAGTATGGTTGAAGCTGTAGGGTCACTATGGCAGCATTTACACCACACTGTCATTTTCATTATTAAGGATGCACCATATTGGATTATTGCCAATACCAGAAATTCAACATTTTCCAATTAATTCTGGCCTATTGCGAAACATATGCACATATTGTTGTCTGGGTCAATATATAATTGCGGGACTTTTTCTAACATAGTTGACAGGTATCATAATTGACATTTTTGCCGTTTTCATGCCTAAAATCAACATGGCCGCCTATAACCAAACACCACATGGCATTTTTACAGAAAGACTCTTCTAAATATTATATATACAATTGTGTAAAATTGAAAGTTATTTATACAGATATTGTAGTAAACCTGTTAACATTCGATAAATCCACACTTGACTCACACACTATTTTATATTTAAAAACTGGGAAAGCTTTGGAGTCTTTCCAGTCTTTTCTTCAGGAGGAAATGACATCATGTGGAGCAGGTCATGTGATCTGGAATTAACACATTTCTTTTAGAGGTGTTTTTGTAATGAGTAACTTAGTTGAAAGTGATTTCTTGGACACAGATACAATTTGTTATTTTCCACATAAAATTTGACACCTTGCCAAAAAAGAAATATCTGTCATGATTATCTCAATTTAATAAAAAGAACAAAATCAAAAATAATTTGTGAATAAGCTCATTTTATCCTTGTTTAGCTAAGTAGAAGGCGGTTGTTAATAAATTCGGACAGATATTTAGTTGACATTTTAGTGATATCCAGTCATTTTTTATTAATAAATGATTGTTTCCATAATAAATAGTTATGGAATTTGTAAAGCCATGATTATATGAACATTAAAAAAATGTATTTATATATTTTTACTTTTAATAAAAATATATGCAAGATATATCCCTTGGACTTCAAAAGTCCCTTAATTATATATTGACCCTTCTACCTAATTGCAGAGAACATCCAGTCTCTTCTATTGTTGAATTAACGTATTATTATACCTACTCTTATCATGATGGACCACTGGTAGGTGCTTTTCATATGCAAAGATTTACAGGTCAAAATAAGAAAACTACTTCAACGTACATCTAAGACATGCCATATGTTTTCCTATTTATTCTCTGTTTTCATATTTTCTGCCTGTCAGTCATTTTATTCTAAGGCCTCTACTGGCTGATACTGATGTGCTGCTATTATCGTGCATCCCAGCTCATTATATCTGCAATAACTGATATAAATGTAAAGAAAATGACAGAAAACACACATTTCTGCACTCGTGGTGGTAGACTGAATGAACCCAAACCTGAATCAAGCTCAGAGGCGTCAACAGACGAGTAGATAAAAGTCAGAATAATAAACTGCTCGTGATATTTTCAGTGTAGAAGAGGACTTTACGGGTTACAGAGAAGTCACGATCCAGATATTTGACCAAAAAAGTCATAATTTTTGCATCCCAACATAGTCATAGCAGCAGATATGTCCAATTCATAGACGACCATGAGACTGGAGTTTGTTTGTCAGGCAGTGCGGACTTCAGGATAGTTTTGCTTATTATTATTAGGAAAATTCATCCTCCTTAAAGAGCAGTGAATGAGCCTCTGATACCTCAGACGCAAAGTCAGTTGGTTGACAGTGAAAAAGACTCGACACAGAGGCTGAAAAGCGACCAGTGACCTTTCTGGGTTTCTTCACTTTACCTACTGTAGAGAGGAGGACCTTTGAGAAAGCATTTACTGTGAATACTTTTCTGTGTAAGGAACTCCACTGGTGGCAGCAGGAGTGCTTTGAACTCCACAGAGGAGTGGGCGACTTTAGTTTAAATGAGGAAGTGTGGAATTTATAGAGCCTCTATGTTTGTCTGTCACTGTGTTTGTGCTATGACATATTACTTCCAAACCTTTAAATAAAAGTCTAATTTCACTTCCTGAATCTTGTAAAACAAGCCTCATTTCACCAGTCAAAAATCATACTTTCAGATCCTCCCGTTTCAGTACAGAGATATCACACATGAAGCATGTTTCATGACACAACTCCGTGATGTCTCACTGCTCGCATTTGTACGGGAACGCCTCCAGACAACAACTCCGCTGCACACAGATTGATCCCTTTCCAAAAGCACTTAAATTAGACCCAGCACCCTAACTTTAGAAACCAGCCAGATGAAAAACAATTTATAGACGGAGAGAATCTCAGAGTAAAGGCAGGCAGGGAGGAATGACTAAGAGTGTGGGAGGGGAAGGAGGAAAAGTAGAGGAATAAATAGAGACAGATACAGATTAAGAAAGAGAGAGTTGGGAGGAGACCGAGCCAGCGACAGAAAGGGAAAACCGAGAGCAAAGATAAATGAGCTTTACGGGCTTTGGTCCCCGCTTGCTGGGTGTAGATCAGCAGGGAAACAAACATTTTGGTTTCTGCTCATACTTCTGCTCCAAATCCTTCCTTAACTATGTGTCTCTAACCATGTGTGTTTGACATTTCAACTTCAAGAGCAGCAATTAAACTCATTTTTTGGCTTTTTATTTGGAAAACACACAACTTACATCCCTAGAACAGACAGAAAGTGGACTGTTTAAAGTAATTTACGACATCACCATCACCATCTTCCAAGCCCGAAATGCCGACAAAATGTGCTAAATTCCGGCCGGTTGAGTGATTTCAAAGGGCAAAAAGGAGAACCTGCACATTCACAAGGCTCCACAATATGTAATGGATGGAAATGAGGATCAGATGCGCGCACACACACAGATGGACGTTACACACAGAATGTTGTTAATGATCTGAGATGGCACTGAAAGCAAAAGCCAGGTGAGTTCATTGTAGCACGAGTGTTTTATGTGTGTTTGTGTGGATACCTTGGCGGCAGCGTGTGGGGAAGCTCCCTGATCCAGCAGCAGCAGAGCCACTCTCTGATTATCGTAGTGAGCGGCTACATGCAGTGGAGTTAGCCCACTCTAAAACACCCACGCACCCGCACACGCACACGGATGTAGAAACACATCCACGCACACAGGCATGCAACACAACACCAGATTAGAACACGCACAAGCACAAACACGCCGGTAAGTCAGAATGAAAGAACCAAATCAACAGAATGTTAAGAAAATGGAAGGGAGATGGCCATTAAACTGATGAAAGATATTTAGTACAGGAGACAGTTTGGAGCTTCATGCTGAAATCCTGAAGAAGAAGAAGAAGCAGGAGGAGGATGACATCATCAATTAGGACAAGAAAAGAGCGAAATGTATCTAAAAAATGTCAACTTTGCACCAGTTGTATCTCTATGGAGCCATTAGCTTTAGAAGGGGGGGGAAATGTTTTAAATCAATCGAGGAATTCTTGACCAATTTTGCAAAAAAAGAAAAAAAATACGATGCAGCCAGGATCACTCTTTTTATCCTACACAGTCTTCTTTCTTTTAAATTTAGCGCCTACATGATCTATAATGCAAATTGACTGCCATCATTTTGCTTAGAGACTCATCTGTGTTTTGATAATTGCAGAAAAATGAGCAAAATTGGAGATACATGGTTTTGACAGCAATGATGGCACTTTAATTTTATATTAGCAGGAGGAGGAGGAACAGTTTTAGTGTGCATGTAGCAGAAGCAGCAGCATGTTCTTATTGTTTTGATTTACAGATCCTCTTTAGACATGCTTTAGGACATAAAGGTTGGATGTTTAGAATAAGATGTGTCTGATATGTGTGTGATATACGCCTGATATTTAAGATAGTATGTGTCTGATACATCCCACAAGCGTCGGTAAAAAGCAGCTGGTCTCGTCTTGTAAGGTGTAAGATTCAAGAACCTAAAGTCTAGTTCCTTTTACCGAAGTGCTTATGATTACAATGAGCTTAATGACTGAATACCTGAGCAAATCACTGAAAAAGATCACTGAAAAGTACAGAATTGAGAACTATGTCAATAAATCTTTCAAAAGTTTCATTTCTACACACAAGATGTCTCCTATTTTACTGAAAAGTCCTTTCTCCGTGTCTAAATGTTTGTGCTGGAGGTGTCAAGTGTCTGCACCACAGGTAGACAGTCTTAAATTCATTTGTAATGCGAGTACAGAGAAACTTTCCCCCTTCAGCAAGTGAAACAGCCCCCTAGTGTCTAAGTCTGCACACTGAAGCTCAGACATCCGAGGGCAGAGATTATAGATGTCTGAAGGGGCTTTAAAGGCCATTTTTCTGTTGTGTCACCTTCCTCGTGTACGCAGAACATAACCTAGATCTTTTCCCAGATCTGAGTCACTCGATATGACACTGAATGCCTGGAATTACTCAGAAAAAAGTGTGCAGAGTATTTCCTGGTAGTCTCATAAGCGCTGTGTGGTCGTAGCAGTCATGGAGAAATGTGTGATATATTCATATTTTGGGTCAAAATGTCTCTTGGTTAAAGCATTAGAAACAAAATAGCTCTTTTTTTCTTGCCTGTGAAGAAAATCACTGTCATTAAAGTGCATTAAAAGGCCTGATTTGTGCTTTGTGTTTCTGACAGCGGGGCTGATTTTAGCGTGACACCAGCAGGCAGCGTGGAAGCTTCATTATCATACCTGACTGCCATTATGTTAAATGTTCTCAGATGGTGGCACAGACACACATCCAGCTAGAGCCAGTATGATTGTGCTAAGTAAGCCTGTCAATGTGTGTGTGTGTGTGTGTGTGTGTCGAGGGAATAAAAAGCAAATCTGCTTACAAGGTTTTTGCAACAGGACAGGCATCTGTTTGCACCGTTACCCTGTGATCAGATCTAAACCTGCCACTCCTCCACACACTCACCACCCCAGCTGCAGCATGGAAAATACAACTCAAAAGGGGCTCTGTTTACTCTCTCAGAGACAGACTGGATAAGGACAGGCGACAAAAAGACTTACAGAATGATAAATGGTCACAGAATCCTGATTTTAGTGTTTTTTGGCCACATCTAAACAGGGAAAGCTGACTGTGTGACCCACAACTAAAAATCCTCACAAAGCTTTTAACTGTTGTGCATGTATAGTTTAATTCTTAGTGTTTTATGTGTATATCGTCTACACAGCTGCGAATGATCCGTCTGATTGTTTAAACGCTTCTCCTGATCCCATCTCTTTTATCCAAGAAAACTATGGTTTTGACCTTGACACATCTTGTCAAAGAAATTCTGCAATTTAAGTTTACACCCCTGTTTCCGTGCCAACCGCCTCCCTTCTTAGACAGCTCATGTTTTCCAGCAGCTCCACATCTGAAAACATTCTTAAATGTTGGTTAAGATTAAGATGGCCTCCCTAAAGGGAACTGTCTGCCAGAACTCTCTCCTCTTTTTTTCCTCACCTTTCCTGCAGCATCAGGCGCCGCTCTCTTCTGTAGGAGCAGACTGGCCACTTCCATCTTGCCGTACTTTGCGGCCACATGCAGGGGACTGAACCCTTTCTGTTGGACACAAAGAAGACACTTAATTAAAATGAAAGCATGGAGAGAGAGAGAGAGAGGAATACAGAGGGGTATTCATCAGGATGTGTATGTTTGCATTATTTAGGGTTGGACTTGGCTGGCATGGGAACAGGCTCTTTTTATATTGGAACATAGCTTCTCACATAGTTGCAATAAACTCATTTGTACAATTGAGTTGATGCAAAAACACCGTTTTCTTGAGTAAAAAATACTTGATCACATAGTAGCATAGTGTACAAAGTGTCTTACTGCAGCAGCAAAGATTTTGCTTTTACCTAAACTGAAAAAATATAATGTTTTTCCATTCAAGTCAGTTTAGAGCATTTAAAAAAAAAATGCTTGGATGGTATTTGACAGCTGATATTATCATCAAAATTAACTTTTACATCAAATTACTTTATTAAAATCACAAATTTAGTAAATTCACTACATTTAAATGTGTGACAACCAATGAATAAATATTATCTGTGGACAAGTAATTTAGCTAGAACAGGACATAAACATAAGATTGTAACAGTGTGAGAAACCACAGATCCTCATTTCCTTGCGTATTTCACATCAAAAGGCTGTTATGTATAAAGTGATCATGTTAATCTTGGCTTCCTTCCTGTGTGTACGTGAAGATATTTAAAGACATTAGGTCATATTTTCCAGAGGAATGTGGGACTCCCACAGATTCCACGCTCTGAAACACATGACCTCATTGTGTGATCGGTCACAGTCACTATTTATACAACTTAAACATAAACTAAAGGATCATTTTAGAAAAGATACATTACTGGATAGACAGGTTAGCTTAAAATGGTTCAAAATGTAGTCAGTTTAATGATAAATTAGTTGCACAAACGTCACAAATGGGTCAAATCAAAGCTATCATCTTCCAATTCCCCTGATCCCACATCAGTATCAAATCATTTCCTTGAGCAGCTGACTCAGGTAGCATCCCAAAAGATGCTGTGTGTCTGATAGAGGCAGAGGAAGAGAGCACCATGGGGTTTACCCTTCATTAATCTGTTCCACTGACAGAGGTTACCTTCAAAGACAGCCCCCAGCAACATACCACACACATGCACTGATTGTGGAGAAGTGTCTCCCATATCACTTTTTGACCTTCATCTGTGCAATGGGCGACCACCACCACCACAAAAAAACTGCCTTATACTTTCACAGTTGAATGGATCGATAAAAACAAAACAAAAACTCTTAACAGGAAAAAACTGTGACTTTAAATCACTGGGCCAACACTAAAAACTGATCAATACTGTGTCTGGAAAAGGAACAAAACAACAATTTTAGTGCTTGAGGCAATGACGTCAAGATAAGACCTGCAACAAAGCCCCTTTTAAACTGTGTGACCGAAATTAATACAGCTGAGGCAGATTCTGGCCTCATAGCTGGAAATTATGCTTTAGTTCTGACAGCAGCATATCTCAGCATTTATTAGCTCCAAGCATCTCGGAGGCTACTGGAAACAGAAACTGGAGCCCACTAGTGGAGATAAACGGTACTGAAATGAAATCAGTGGACATGATCTGCACTGCTTGGTTCACCAGATGTGTGAGACTCACCTTAGTGGAGGAAGAGAGCGAGGCGCCGTTCTCCAGCAGCATGGCGGCCACGTCTTGGTGTCCTTCGCGGGCAGCCAGGTGGAGTGGGGTGTAGCCTGAGGTGGTGGCAGCGTTGGCAGAGGCGCCGCAATGCAGCAGCTGTTGGACGATGTCAACCTTCCCCAGCCGACTGGAGATGTGCAGCGCTGTCTGATCGTCCTGCAGAGAAGGAGAAAGTGACTTTTGGCTCCGTGTCCTAACATTGTTTGCTTCTTCCTTTGACATAGTGATTGATAAAGAGGCCCGGCGTTCTAACCTTGGACTTGGTCTCCACCTTGGCTCCGTTCTTCAGCAGGTATCGGACTACATCTGCCTGGCCCGCCCTGGCTGCCATGTGGAGAGCTGTCTCCCCTCGCTGGAAGACAAACAGCTGTCAGAGAGAGCTCTGAACTCCGAACACATACTTCTAAAAGTGCATTGCAATGATCCACTCACTACGTTTGTGGTGTTGGGTGATGCTCCGTGATGTGTCAGTGCATGGACGATGTTTTCATGCCCCATGAAGGCCGCCACGTGGATGGGCGTCAAACCAGACTGCAGGGAAACGGACGTGATGACCACCATGAAATATTACATCAAAAACAAAATCAACCCGTCAATTCACTTCATTAAATTGAAATTGAAATTAAAATGTGTACTAAATGGACGATGGTGCAGAGAAGCGTAAATCCATTCTGGTATAAAAAAGCCATTCAGGTGTTTGACAAATGCTGCAGTCATTTCGTCATTGTGCAAACTTAAAGAAATATCGATTTCTAAGCTTTGAGAATTTCAAATCATTTAAAAAATGCTTGTTTAATCTAGAAGCCTGAGAATGGGATGGCCCCACCACTTCTGGGGGATTTTATCAGAAAGGTCAGCCACCAGGGGTGACTGTGAAGTAAAATTTAGAAAGTCCTCCTTTGCACAGAATGCATCATCTATTAAAGGCTGCACAAACTGGAATACTTTACCTGCAGCTATCAGAGAAAGCTCCACTTTCGCCAGTTTTAAAGGACAGTGTAAGACATGGCTGACTGACAATCAAACGTGTGAACATTGAGGAATTCAGGCACTTTAAAATCAGACATTTTAAAAACAGGCACTTTAACGATGTGCACTTTATGACAGGCTATGCCAAGAAAGCACTCTTCTAAAACAGCAGCACTTTAGGGTAGGTTTAACCCAGTCAGTACTAATTTGTGCTTGTCGTTGTTTTACTATATTGTTTTTCATACGTCTGTATCCCTGTATGTTTTTCTTTTATGTGCAGACAACGGATGGAAATTAGCCTTGTGCTAAATCTGGAGTATTTACTGCAACCTTGTGTAGACTATTATGAGATTGTATGTTCATTAATATGCACCGTCTCATCCAAATAAATAAATCAAATAAATAGTACAGTACCTCCGTTACAGCCTGGATAGACGCTCCGTGCTTCAGCAACAGCTCCATCACTTTGGCTCTGTTCTTCTTGCAGGCGATGTGAAGTGGAGTGAAACCGTTCTGCACATAGAAAAAAAAAGGAAAAAATCTCAATGTAAAGATCGCAGTATCATCACTGACATCCAGCAAGAAATGAACCCTCAGCAGTTCTAAAACATCTGTGAATGTGCGACTGCTTAAAGGGGAGCAAATGATCCGAAAGGAAATGAATGTGTGACATCAAAGTGTGAAGAGTGGAGAGGAAACCTTTTTTTCTCTCAATTATTCCACTCCCTCTCAAATCCAGATGCTCACAAAGAAGCTCTTTTTCTCCCTTTGTGGCAGCTTCAGATCTTTCAGATTTTCAGAATTCCACTCTTCTACTACCTTGATTGACCCTTCGGCTCTCATTTGCACACAGTTCTCTGTTTTTCTTCTTATTTTTTTGATCACTAAAGGGAGAATCTATTCTCATTTTTCCTTTCATCATATCAGAGCAGCAGTAGCAGACTGGCTGGCTCATTTTACATGACCTACAAAACAAATTTCTCTTTCTTCTATAAATTCAATTCACTGTTTGAGTCCTGTTTGGCAAAGGAAACATTTTGTAGAAGAGTCTTTTGATTTTTTGTGGAGAAAATAGCCAGGACAAAAGTATCTTTTTTATCATATCACAGCAGCAATAGCATACTGGCTGGCTCATTTTGCACGACTAAAAAAAACACAAAATTCCTCTTTCTTCTGTTAGTTTAATGATATTATTTAATCTTGCTTCAGCCAAGCGAGGAAAAAAATGCAGAAGACACTAAATCCTTTGAATTTTTGGGACAAAATAGTCAACCTAAAAGCAAAAATAGGGACTTTTGGCAAGTAGAAATTGAATATACTGGTCGATTTTTCAATATTTTATTGATATTTGCTTTTCCAAAGACATTCTCAAGTAAACTGGTCACTCAAAAATGTCCACAGGTTTGAACATATTCTGATATTTCCTTTCATAATATCAGAGCAGAAATAGCAAAACAATTGGCTCATTTTGCATGACCCATAAAACACAAATTCTTCTGTCTTCTGTTAATTTAGTTCATTTTTTGAGTCCTGTTTTGGCAAAATGTAGAAGAAGACACTGGATCCTTTGAATTTTTATGGAAAAAATAGTCAAATAAAAGCCAAAATAGTGTCTTTTGGCAACTAGAAACTGACTAACTTTATCAATATGTAATAAATATCTGCTTATCCAAAGACATGCTTAAGTCAACTGATTATTCTAAATTGTCTGTAAGTGTGTGTGCTTGGCTGTATGTCTGGTGTTGACCCTGTGATGGACTTGACTGTCCAGTGTGTCTCCTGCTTTCACTCTAAGTCAGCTGGAATAGACTCCAGCCCTCTGTGACCCTACAGAGGGTAAAGCAGTGTATAGATGATGGATGGACTTTCTGAATCTTGTTTCGGACAAGTAAGAGCAAAATTTGGTCATAGACACTGAATCCTTTGAATTTTTATTGGGAAAAAAGTGTGAAAAATTGACTATCATCAATTTTTCATTAATATTCGCTTATCCATTGGATGAATTGGTAATTCTAAATAGAATATGAGTGTGCTTGGTTGGTTAGGTCATCCAGAATAGGCTCCAGGCTCTCTGCAATCCTATAAATCATAAAAAGGTGTACGAAAATGGGATGGAATGCCACTTTCATTCTTCAGCCCCCCATCCCTCCCTTCCGGTATCCCTACCAGAGCCTTGGCGTTTGGGTTGGCTTTCTTGTCCACGATGAGCTTGGCCACCTTGTAGTGGCCGCAGTGGGCGGCAACGTGCAGCGCCGTCAGGTAGTCGTTGGTGACGTCGTCCACCGGCACATCGTGCTGGAGCAGCAGCTGGACGCAGTTCAGGTGGTCGCCCTGAGTGGCCATGTGGAGCGGTGACAGGCCGTTCTACGGTGGGGCGGAGAGAGAGGGAAAGAAAGAGACACAGAGAGGGGGAGAGACAAAGAGAGAGACAGACAGACAAAGAGAGAGAGACAAACACACACGCAGACGGACACATAGACAGATGGACAGACAGACACAGCAAGTTAGGGCGTGGCCGAGCGCTGCACGGAAAGACTGTGAAGGAAGTTTTGCTGAGAAGGTTACAGAAGCATTGTTATAACGAGGCCATTACAACAATGTCTATTTTCGTTACACTGGTCGTCCTGCGTGGTCAAACTGACGGGCTACGCAGCGAAGACAGGATGTTCTGGAGAGGTCGCACACACGTTATGGAGACAATGCGACAACACTACAGCAACAACAACAGACCTGCTCTCTGAGTGGATAGAAGATTTCAAATAGCTCTGTGTGGTTAATAAATGAATGTATTAATAGTGATATTAACAATGTGTGTCCTGTTTCAACTGAAATGTGATCTGTTCTAGTCTAGTCTGTTCTATAGCAGTCAGTGGAAAGTGTTTGTTTCTCTCCTATTCTGAGCTAAGCAGCATCTTCCTAATTGATCATCCTAGTAGCTACCTTGGTCTTGGACAGGATAGGAGCTCCTCGGTCTAGTAGGATTTCTACCACCTGCTCGTGCCCACTCCTCGCCCCACAGTGAAGAGGAGTCAGACCATCCTGGAAAAGAACGACAGCAAAGGTTTGATACTCTTTCAACCGCAAAACTGAAATCTTCTAAAATTAAGATATGGACAGAAAAGCTTGCATCAAAAACACCAACAATGGACAAAGAATCACCAGCAACTAAAAACAAACTTTATATTTTAGTGATCAAAACACCAAGACAGATCCTGTATTTATCCTCTTGTTGAAATTCAAAGTATCCAGAAGTTCGCATTACATTCAAGAAAGAAGGAAACCAAAAAGAACATGCAATACATGTAAAATCATACTGACTGAAGAAATAAGTAGTCAAAATTGCTGATATTTACAACAGAGGTGAAAAGTTGTTTGTATTTACAATAAAGGTGAAAAATAACTGGTATTTAAAAATCTAAGTGCAGTTTAAAAATAGCCCTCGTGTAGTGCAGGGGAGCAAGCACCATTTACATATACATGGAATAATTTGAAATCCAATAGAAAACTTCATCTATCTATCTCAAAAAGAAACTTTAATTCAAAAAAAGTATCATTCGGCCTCTTGTGCCTTATTTCTGACAGTTTTCTGAGGAGAATCAATGGTCTCACCTTTGTTTTTGCATCAATTTTGGACCCTCTGTCCAGCAGCAGCTTCACCATGTTACTGTTCCCCCTTTTTGCTGCCACATGAAGCGGCGTGATATCATTCTGAACGAAACAAGAGAAAAACTGTTAGAGTTCTTCTGTAAATTGACAGATTAACTATTTACAAGAAAGTTCACAGTATGCATGGACATGTAAAACGCATAATTAAATAGAATTATTTCATTGGATACATTTGAACATGTAATCAAGTTGCTTGTAAATAGATTGTTATGCGTTTATTGCAACGATAATAAAGTCCTACGCCCTTCTAATTAAGAATATGTAGTTTTTAATTACCAAACAAACAGCAATAGGACACTTCCATTGTTTAATCCTTTTTTCACTACAGTTTCTGGACTCAACCTATAATCATTGTCAAAAAGCAGCACAAACACCAGCACTCCTCGACACACTGGCTGATTTAATTACAGTCCACTGTTGACTTGGCGCAGCGACATCTAACTTGGCAACACGTTTTTAATGACACCCTCGTTTAGATCACAGAGTAAATATGCCTATAAATAAACTGTTGTATTTAAAGGGCAGCATGGAATTGGCTTGCTATTTAAAACAAAAAAAAATAATGATGACCTCTGGTAGTCATCTAAACAACTTCAAGAAAGTAGCAAGGTACAGAGCGACAAGGCTAATCAAAATTAAAACACGTGAATTTGGTTAAAAATAAAAAACTTTGAACATGCTACTGAACTCTTTACCAGCACACAGTGCTTTATGCAGCAAACATTTTCAGACATCCTTCCTTCATCTATCTGCTGTCTGATGGTTTTCCTGTTTGACTGATTAGTCTCTCACCATAAATACTGCCATTACTGTCATGAAGTTTGTTTCTCTTTCTTTTCGGCGTGTTTCAACCAAAGTATTTACATGTAATTTTTTTCTCAGGTTTTCATACTTTTAAATATCCCAAACAAATTTCAAGTTTAGTCTGAGAGTGACTTAATACATCCACTGTATAACAAAAAGCCCTGTGGTTCTCATAAATCTTAAAAAGCGAGAAAGCTTCCCATTGTCTATCCGACAGAAATACCTTTCTCAATACGTATATGATTAGGGGAAGAAACTGAAAGATTCATTACTTTAAAACGTTTGTCAGTAAGTAACGCAAGTGTACTGGAGAATAGCTGCATTTTCATTGTCACTTTTTGTTGATACTCAAAAGACTTAACATATTCACACATTACTGCTCAAGTGAGTGGTTTTGATTTCACTGTTTGTTTTCTACTGAAAGCTGCAGCAACATGTACATAAACCTCTCAATGCCAAGTCTACTACTAGTGCTAGTCATGCACGTCCCACATTGTACATTTCAGTTGACACTGTTGTCCCCAAAGGCTCTTAATAGCACAAATTATAGAATAAGTTAGTGTTTATTAAAGGCTTTTGTTTGCAAAGAGTGTGATAATGAATTTGGAGACATTGAATAAGTTGCAGATGTAAACGCTGCCTTTGTCTCACTGCTGTGTAGGTTTGTTGTTTCAGCATAAATTCACTAATTATACAATATGCCCATTTATTTGTGTTTACCTGAAAAGTCTGTAATACCCCTCCCAGACAGCAGAGGGCAGAATAAACTCACCCGAGCCATGAAGTCCACAGCAGCCCCTCTGTTCAGCAAAAGCGTGGCCACGTTAATATTGCCATAATGTGCTGCGATGTGGAGGGGCGTGAAACCACTCTGAGGATGGAACAAACCCGACAGCACACACAAGGAAAGAGACAAACACACATTATGTTACAAAAAGCGAAACACATCCTTCATGACAAGTGAATATCTTAGGCTTTATCGCATTCTACAGACCTATGGTTGACGTACAGTCACACTCCATCAGACGAGGACACACTCTACTGTACACAGTTACACTAACATCTGACTTTTCTAACAGCAGTAGAAAAAGTCTTTTTACTGAAGCATCAAACATGGGGCCAACTAGGGGGATTCTGTGCACTTATATGTATCATCATTAAAATAACACCACTTATATTATGCAGGCCTTAGTGTCCATTTAGACAGATGTCATTTAGAGGTTACTGTAAATCTGTTTGATCTCAGTCACAACATCCTGCTGCTTTTAGTGTGCAAAAAATGGTCCGCAAATGGAACTAATGTCCATTTGTTAACATCTTAAATGAGACTAATTTCCTGGCAAAATCCCTGGCTTACTGAGCAACAGCTGTCAAAGCAACAAAAGGACACTGGAAACAATCTGTCCGATGGATGAGAGAGCCTCACATTAGGCTATTTAATTACTGGAATCCCAATTTCAAATAAGCAAAAATCAAGAGGGAAGCAGGTGCCTCAGTTATGTGAGTCCACTCAGCTGATATTTAGTGTCCGAATTCAAACGCACGAGAAGTATGAACCATTTTAAATCATATTACAAAAGCAAGTCCATCAAAAGTTTTAACAAACTACAAAATCTGCCTGTTTGTACTCAATCTCTGGATACATAGAACATTATTCTAATCAACTTTCTTCCATCTTTACATTTAAGTACGATGCAAATCTGTTTCCCACGATGCAAAAGACTCAAATCCAACAAAACCATTTTAGGATGAATCATACCAAATAACTGGCAAGCCTGACAAAAAGCCAGAACCAATGCCAACCAAAACAGGCACACGCTGGAGGTGGCCACCTGGCTTTGGTGTGACGAAGGAGCCCTTGTGTTCACAGAAGCAGTGTCATGTTAGCTTGTTGCTTTGGTCCCATGCAAAATGCTTTAGGTGCAAGGGTTGAGGATTAGAAGTAGTAAAAAACCAATCAAGGGTACACTAGTAGACAAATTAGACTAACTATCTGTTGCTAGAAGGCTGGGCTTGATTACAGCTTAACAGGAACTGGATTGCCATGCAGGTTATGGAAAATCATTGCTTTTTGATGAATGATAACCACCTTCCATGCTAACACTGGTTATCATGTTAATCAGTTTCATGGAAGGACTGCGTCAGGACATATTAAGACAACATTTTGTCAACAGTCACAAAGAATTAGCCAAAAATAGGAAACATAAGCTTTGGACACCATGAAACCATTAGAATCAAGGATGATCTTGATACCCAAGCAACCCGCCTTAAGATTTACTACATAGTATTAGTGGAACATGCGCTATTGCTCTGATTTAGTCAAGGACTACAGATATTCACTAACATTAATGAAGCGATGAAGAGGATCAAAGGGAAGTGACAAAGGGCTGCAGAAACACTACTGCATCAAGTCAGGGGCACTGAAGTGATTGTTGTTGATATTTTTTCAAAGTTCTCATGAACTGCAATGGAGAGACTACATAATGTACAGAGTAGAGGTGTACCTCTGTTGTTCTATTCACCATCATCTACAGTCAGCCAAGAGAGGAGAGAATGAGCAGTTAGTGAGAAAAAAAAAAAGCAGAAAAGGGCCTCCACTGAGGTAAAGTGGAGGAGCAGAGAGGGGAGGACGGAGCTCAGTACAAAATTATTTATGGCAGAGAAGTCTGACACACAAAATCAGTGTCGTTGCTTAAGATTTAGATTCAGATGTTCTCAAACTAATAACATTTTCTTGTGTGATCATGCATTGCACACACACATTCTTGTGTCTGCAATCCAACATTTCCATTTTCAGTAAAGTGATCATTTATTATTCTATACGAACATCATGTACATCTGCTCCTTTCCCCTTTCTGCCAAAAAAGAGCACCGAAAACAAATTCAAACAAGGAAAAAGGAGAGAAAAAGCAGCACAAAACAAGAGCTGACAGAAAATCAAAGTCATCAGTAGTGAAAGAAAACAATCAAAGAATCAAAGAGATAATAATAATTAAAAAAAAACAAAGCGACCAACTGAAGATCCACCATCACAGACAGTCTACATCTGTGTCGTCGCTCACCTTGGACTCAACGTCCGCATTGTGGTCGTTCTGTAGGAGCAGGGCCGCGGCCTTGGTGTCGTCCTTGCGTGCAGCGATGTGCAGGGCAGGCAGGCGTACCTTGCCCTTTGTATCGTTCTCCAGTAGCAAGGAGACCACCTGGTCATGGCCCTGCTGGAGGGCCACCGCCAGAGGGGTGAAGCCATCCTGCATACGAGGGGAGAGAACGGTCAGAGCTGCTGAATTGCTGCTATAATGCGTTACTAGTAATGGAACCGATACAGGATGGTAGTTGTGACGGGGTGGATGATATAAGCGGGTTATGAGCAGGTTATGGTGCTTGAATATTACATTTTGCTGCAGGGATAGAGAAAAGCAATGCAAGACCTAAGAATCCAATAGAAGTGTAAAAGCGATGCCAGGTGTTCATAATGATCCAGTGAATTCAGGCTGTTCCATTTGTTTTAAGAGATAGCTCCTGTTTTTAGTCTATAAGTAGTACACTGATGATGAGATTTTTCATAAATGTCAAGAAAAGGCTGCTGAATAAAACTGAACCGATGGGAAATGTAATGAAAGCAGTAATAAGTTCTCATAAATCTGACAAAACTGCAAACTATTTTCCAGATTTACCTCACGACTGTATTTGGAGGTGACATGCATACAGATGGAGATGTTACTGTACATTCTCTATATATTCCCAAGCATCTTTGCCATATAAGACAAAAATATAAGTTACATAATGAGAGAGTGTGGCGGTAAAGGTTCACATCTGCTGTATCTCCCACACACTTTCCCTTCATGATGCATAATTCAGCCTACCATGCTAGTATGCTTCTGCATTCTGTATGTCTGAATAGGTCTCAATATTCATATCTGCACAAACATATATAATTTTTTTAACGTGTGCAGATCTGTGTGTGTGCAAACTGATTCTACATGTATGCATGTCTGACATCGCAGCCCGTGTTTTCTCATGTAGCCCACAGTTGTAAACCAATGGGTTGTAGACTGGCTTGAGTATTGCATTAGCCCCATCACCTCCCTCCATACGTGCACGTGTGTGTGTATACGTGTGGCGACTGGTAAGTGCGAGTGTGTGCGGGTTCCACACGCTGAGCAATGTAAATCAGAGCAGTGACGGTGGTAGCAGCAGCCGTGGAGGAGAGGCAGCGAGCGCAGCGGACCTCATCTGTGACCCGCTCAAGGTCACTCTGCCTCCACCACCATACACTACCAATCAATGAGGCTCTGCCTAGTCCCTCATGAAGAGATGGGGGAAGGGAGGGAGGAAAAAGGAGGAGGAGGAGGGGGAGGTATCAAGACGAGAGAGGTGAACAGAGCGAGTATGTGAGACAGAAAAGACAAGAAAAAGACAGAGAAAGTGACGAAGAGGACAGAGAGATGGAGACACAGGTAGATGCAGAACAAGTGGGGACGAGAGGATACAAGGAGGGAAGGGAAGGAAACAGAGGAGGAGATGAAGGCGGTTAGTACAACAGATGTAAAGACCACACAAGACTGAGGCAGAGAAAATGCATGGAGACATACATGTAATGGTAGAGATCGGTGGACACAGGACTGACACACAAGTGCATATGAACACACACCCACACACACAGTAAGAAAAACACACACACATCCAGCATACAGTACCTCAGTGGCCATACTCTGGCTCGCGCTGTTCTCCAAGAGGAATCGTACCACCTCCAGGTGATTTTCCTGGGCTGCCATGTACAGAGGGGTGAAGCCATTCTGCACACAACATGGACCAAAATGCACAAACTTAACAACAAAAATCAAACTTTGCAACCACTTACAATGTGTGCTTGATTTATTAAATTTGGTTTGATGTCCACAATAAATGTAATCTGACCCACATGCCCAAATTTGTCATCCTGTAAATACTCTAAAACGATGCCAACGTAATTTATCAGCTTGAGTGTGATATGTTGAGGTAAAGTCTTATTATAAAGACTTTAATGTGTCTGTTTCATCTCCACTTGCTGTTTTCTGAGGTTGGATGGGACCAGAGAGAAAGCAGGTACTTGAAATCTCTCCTCTCACCTTGATCTGATACAGTTAAATGTAAAATGCAAAGACAGCAGTTTGCCGGAGCGACAGAGGCCTAGTTGGCACGTTGCCACATTCAGTAAGTGAAGATCTTTCCTCTGAGTGATTCCCTCAATGTCAGTGACTTCACGATACGGTATCGTCCAGGCAAACACGTGCATCACTGTAGTGTAATTACACCTCAGTTGTTCTAACAAGACCTCGCTGTCATTTTGACATTGGGTGAATGTACATGCGTGCGTGCTGAGTGTATCCCACCTGGGATTGTGCGTTGACATTGGCTCCATTATTGACAAGCTCTTTGACGACTTCCGTCTGGCCAGCCAGTGAGGATATGTGCAGAGCAGTGTTTCCTTTCTGCATTACATGGAACAACCACAGGAATGTGTGTTAAGCTCTGCCCCACCTGTCACTTTGCTTTGCTTGTATGTGTGCGGGAGTGCGACCGCTTGCCACTATAGTCCGTATATATCCACGTCAGTATCCATGTGGCCCTCACACAAATCACATGTTTGTACTGCTGGCATTCCAGCACTGGCATCCTCCTGCTTGCACTGCCAACAATGTGTCACTTCCGATCCCAGAGTCCTACACATAAATGAGCTTCGGCCTGAAATAAAACTACGGGAGGCTTTTTTTTATGAACCTGTGCGGGTCCTTGTGAAGGCAAAGTCGACCCCCAGCATGTCTCCTAGCAATGTGATACTGGGATTTGCTAGTAGGCTTTTGCACAATAGTGATCACTTACATGTACTGTACACTGTGGCAGAGGAATTAGATAGGTGCTGAGACACGAGGCAGACTAATAAAGCAACTGACAAGACTTTTATGAATGTAAGGCATCGGAAAACAACAACTTGTATACTTCCATGAGCCTAAGGATTATTCTGGAGTAGAAAAAAGTCAGACTTACTCCACTATACTGTTAGATCTTCATTGTACAGACGCATAAACAGGCACTGTTAATATTTATTGGCTTGGTCACACAGTGTGATGTGTTTTTCCTTTGAACACACAATGTCAGGGACATCAGTGCAGTCTCATTGTTTGAGAGCCTTTAAAAGTTTCAGCTTTGGCCTACAAACAGTGTTGATCCAAATCTATTGTAATTTGCAACAGACCGGCAACACAACCCTCGTGTTAAAGAGATGCTGACTGCGGTATTTTGCGAGGCTAAACTTCTAAACACACACCATGACAACTTGTGCGCCCATATGTGCAAAGTGCTGTGCTCACTGGTAAGTTATTCCATTTGTTTTCCCAACAATATCTGCTCTTGCAAAACAATATCTGCTCGTGGCAGCAAAAACACAGTGACAGTTCTATAAATAGGCTCTGTAAGCAGTGGGATGAAGTGAGGGAAAGATCGTGGTCTTGGTTAAGTAAAAGACCGGCAGAATGTTTTATAGCACAGGACACAGAGTGTTTACTTAATGAATACTTATCTTGTGGTGCCTTTTTCACTGGGAAAACTTTGATGATTATCTTTCCATGGCTAAATAAATTAGCAGTGGACAAAAGTAATTTCTAGGAGACAAAGCTGCACCATGAACGTGTTTCAGGTCAGTGTAATCCAGTGTAATGACACTACTACAGCTAAAAGGTGGAGTCTGCAATTCTGGGGAAAGATTTTTGTTATATGTATGTTTAGAAAGTTGTCATGTGCATGGTTTACTGCACATGACATGGAGGAAAATTGTTGCGTGTATCAGTCCCAGTCACTTTGTTTCCTATTTCCAGAACTGGGGCTGTGAATTAACTGTATTTTTTCAGCACATGCACACAGAAAGGACAGCTAGTGGACTGCCAGGACATAGTTACTGAACTTCACAAAAAGCTTAGTAGATTAGAATCACATACTCCACCTTTAAACCAGCAAAATCAACTATGGTATCTCTGACTCTCTAAAACTGCAGTTAAATCTACACAATCCAGTGAAACAACACAAAATACATCATCCACAATTCCAACACCTCTCTGACAGTCTCAACACTGCAAGCTTCACAAGGGTGGTGTTTGTCACAGGGCTGCTGAGGGGCTAATGAACCGAGGACAAGGCCTCTTGTTTAATTCTCCCACAACAAGAGCAGCGCAACGTTAGAGGGGCGGATACACAATTAAGTCAAGCACCAAACAGCCTAAATGAAACCCTCCATGTTACTAAATCGAAGTATCCTCCATAGATCTGTCTCCACTGGCTGCTTGAAAAAAAAAAAAAAAAAAAGACAGACAGACATTAAGATGCAGGCGGTGGATTCCCAAGATCTCAAATTAATCCCACAACATCCTCCGGGTCACAATAGAGGGAGATTTTAATTGGGGATATTTTCTCCTTGATCTTGAATATTTCATTGTGTCCTGTGTTTATGTCAGCACTTGGTGTGTTGCCTGGAGCAGAGGGGCTGAACCAGACGACTAAATGTGAGTGAAAGCCTTCTGGGCATAAATGTGAATAATGTTTTCAATGGCTCACTCTCTCACCTCCTTTTAGCATCAGAAGAAAGATGGAGGAGACCTTCCTTATTATATGATATCATATTGTACAATACATAAAACACAACACTCCTGCTGCTTCTGCCAACCTTGTCCTCTATTACATACATTTCCAACGAGTACGTTACACTTTTTGCTTCGTTCTTGCATATATTTCATTCTTTAACTGCTTAATTCTCTCTCTAGCAAAAATCACAGGCGTCATTAAATATTGATCCAGTATTAGACTCCAACAAAGGCTGCACACTTAAAAGTAGTCGTACTGTAGGTGCATGCTGTTAAATGGTCCTACAGAGCAGCAACGTTTCGTGCTGTATCCAAATATAGTCCAGTAACATCAGTGGGGCGTGACAGGTGACGGAGGTGTGCTTTACCTTTGTGGCTGCATCCACCGTTGCTCCGAGCTTCAGCAGCTCGGCAACAACCTCTACATGCCCCTCCTTTGAGGCCAGATGAAGAGCGTTCAGACCATTCTGAGAAGGAAAGACATTTTGAGGAGTTAATGAAGCTCGAACATGATGATATACTACGAGAGAATGATTAAATTTACCCAATCGGTTAGTTAAAATCAATGAATATCTCATCTAGAAGGATGATAAAGCTTGTTAAAATGGATCAATATCGCAAAAGCAGCTGATGAACACTACAGTGGAGGCATATTTATGTTTGTAGAGAAGATCCTAAGAAGGAGAGACACTCACAACATTTCAGTTTCTTCACAAGTGTCTCAGAAGACTCACCTGATTGCAAATGTTAATCTCAACCCCAGTCTTGAGGTAGTCAAGGACCTTTTCAAGGTTCCCTGCCCGGGCAGCTCGCAGGTAACTGGCATTACTATCAGACTGGAGAGAGAACAAAAGAGAGCGAAAGAGAGAACAAGAAGCAGACAAGAGAAAGACAGAGAGAGGAGGTCAGTATATCAAGCCAAGCACTGAACACTCAATTATCTTCATCAAACTGTTACTAGAAGGTACGCAGGAGAAGGAAAGCACATGCATTACTGTACCAGGTAGAACTCTGTCATAGTTTCTCAGACATCGAAAAGCATCTTAATAGGCGTAAAAACAAGGCCAATATCCACAAATACAGTCGCTCCATTGTCACAGCAAAATCCGCTGGTGTTTCATATCAGGAGAACACAAACATCTCTAAAAGTAAATCCATGAGAAAGCCAACAGAGTCACAGTTTATCATCCCAACAATTTATCCTCAGTCCTCCATCAGATCCCACCAGACTGTTGTTTCAGCTTTTAAAATCCAAACGTCTGTGATTCCCCAGTGTAGGAAGTTCAGTGACCGGGTGGTCCTTCCAGCTGCCACAGAGACCTCCTCTCTTCCTCAGAGATCGCTCCTGTGTCCACCACCAAAGCAGCTGGGAGTCTGTGCTGTGCGGTGCTATGAGAAGCCGAGCATCCTCTATTCTGCTTGGCTGTCCTTTATTTCACTACAGAAATAGGGCTTTGCACACCAGAACAAAATGATGAGGCAAGCATGTTTTCGCCCCTATAACAAATGTGGTGAGCATGTGTGCATACGAGAGAGAGAGAGAGAGAGAGAGAGAGAGAGAGAGAGAGAGGGAGAGAGATCGAAAGAAGGATGACAGGGGAAAAGAAAAAGAGATGGAGAAAGCTAGAAAGAGAGAAGAAGAGCGGGAGGGACTGTTTCTTTTCTGTCTTCATGTTAGCTCCGAGGACATTTGGTTTGACATGAAATGACACACGGCAAACTCTGCACATTTTGTCTTTCTTCCTCGCAGCAGCAGCAGCAGCCTTGCAAAAAGCATTTTGTAAAACTCAGCACTGGAGCCGCCGAGAGCAGGAGTGCAGGAGAAGCTGTGCTGTGCCACTTCGTAACAGAGGCTCAAAAATCAAATTCCCCTGAATTATCAAAAGCCCAGACCTGCTAAATTTAGCCTCATGTCCAGAGACACTTAGGATAAACTCAGCGGGGGCAAACGGTACAAGCGGTTATCCAACATTGTATTCTCCACCTCCCCCCTCCACTGTGGTCCAGAAATAACTCTGACGAGCATAGAGGGATCTGACCCAATGCCAAAATGTGAGGGAACAAGACATCCAGAATCAGATTGTTCCACTGATAGTCTGTCTGAAGCTATGAGAGGAAAATATTTGGGTCTGTGTGTGCTCATGCACGCATGTGTAGACAAACAAACTAACGGCAAATGAAGTGGTGCTAACTGGAAACTGAGTCATTTCCTGATTACGACAGACCATTAAGCTATATGTCTGCAGCCAGTCATCCCACATCATCTAGAAATTTCTCCTTATCTCCAACCTCCGGAGGATTGCTGGATAGCACTGAACCACTAATGATATCTCTGCTCCTGTGGCCTTGAGAAAACTCATGACTGAAAGTGAGATACTGGGACAGAGGCTGAACCAGCGCCGAGCAACGAAACTGAACCACCGGCCACGAGCAAGTACAGAAAATAGATAAGATGCATATGCAGAAGAGGCTTTAAATGTTTAAAAAGATAAAAATCATAAAATAGGTGATTTTTACATGCTAGACAACATATCATGAGCAAAACAAGCAGCCAATGCCACATCTGAGTGGTTCCACCTTAAAACTGCAGACTGGTGACACACATTCAGACTTTTAGGGTTTCGTACATAAGAAACCTAAGAAACCAGTCTCCTCAGCTTGCCATTGTATGCACAGAGTCGTTTTACAGTATTTGAGCAGGTGCATGGCAGCAATAGGGGAGGAGTGAGGTGAGATAGAAGCATTGACTAAATAGATCTACACATTCTACAGGAAGCAATAGTGTAGAGTTACATCTAAGCCACTTTAAAGCAGGAAAGGATTATGTTCCTGGTAAAAAAAAAAAAAAATCATTCTAAAAATGTACTTTGATACACAGAGAAGAGTTGTAAGGGGTTTAATTAACGATTGGAGAGCGAATTTAAGATTATTTCTTAAGGCTGACGCTTCATGCGACTGTGAGTGAGAGTTTCTGGTAGCAGCTACAAACAAATCATTAATACTGGCTGCTGCACTGTACATGGAAATAGGCCACTGGCTGTGAAAACTTGTAAACATCCAACGCATCCAATGCCCTGAATCTTCTGTTGACATACTCCAAGAAATTTTAGAACTGGTGTAGCAGTCCAACTGAACATGACAGAAAAAGCAGCTTCAATACAAATAGTTAAGAGCAGTGGAGTCCAAATTTTAAACACTGAGGTCTTCAGCTGGTTAGTCAGGGATATCAAGAGTCCTTCATGATGACACCTTAGAAACACTTTGGCTTCCATCCAGTACAACCGCAGCCAACACGCAGCTCTCCTCTAACTCTCTGTCATCACAGTGGTCCACCTCAACTCTGTCACTGAAGCACGGATGTCCCTGCACTTTATCTGTCATACCATTATACCTCTGAATGCTGCTTTATGTCCACATGTAGCATGGTATCAACCTGATACATAATTAGAAAGAAAACAATGTCAGTGTCTAGTGAAAAGGAAAAAACACATGAACAACATCATGGAATTATTCTACCAAAAGAAACACATTTAAATAGACGTCACATCTTTTTACTGCTCTTCTACTTTTCCTTTGGTTTAAATCTAACAATTTCACAGGTCAGTTGCAAAATCTGTCAAAGACAGGAAAGACAAAAAATCTAACCGCCAGAAAAAGCTATTGCTTTGAAAAAGACTATTCATAAGATAAATCTCTAACCAAGCAGGTCTATTTGTATGGTTGTATCTAGTTTGGCAATGATTACGGTAGAACTTGCTCAAACTCTAATGGTAGTACTGGACTTCTTTCTTCTTTCTTTTTAATGTGCATTTTAAAGTTAGTTATTTTTTCAGTACTATTTTCTTGTATGTACATGGGTCAATCTTTGTTCAATTCCATTAAATTTTATCTATGTAGCACAAATTCACAGGATGTGTCATCTCACAGTGCTTAGACTAATACGGTACAGAGCTTATGAACTATAAACAGAGAACTCTTTGCAACATTTCACGCAACTGAAAGCCTGTTTATGCCCAGATCCACCTTCAATATGAATCTAATATTTCACTCTTATATGTCCTTGCTTCATTATTTTTATATTTAAGTCAGAGTCTCCCCATAATATATACATCATTTGTGCAGTATGTGATTGACTGGTAAACAGCCCAACAGCTGCTCTGCGTCTGATAACTGGCATGCATATCCTTATAGTGAACTCCGGTGTGTGTAGCACGCTTTGTGTGACCCTCAAGCTTTGCTGAGTGTCACCAAACGCGTGACCACTCTAAAACCTCTGACATGGGAAATGAAGGGTCACATTGATGTGAGTGGGCAGAACGCATGGCATGTAAAAGCAATTTACATGGTCAAATATTATGTAAGTGATCTCAAATACAGTGTTTTAATCATTATTTAATCGGAAACCACCCTCTTGGTTTGTACAAGCGGATGTGGGAGCATATAAGAGGACAATAAAATATTAACACCCTTGCAGAGACTCCTACAAACAATATGCACGTTCAAGTTACAAATAGAGACAGTACATGTCTAAAAATACGAAAGAGCACTTTTCCGTAGCTTTGCAATGGTCCTTTAAATACCGCACTGCACTCTTTGCTTCTCCCGACAGATTAAGTAGTCTTCATCCACATCCACATCATTGCTCCTGTCAGTTTATCCCTTAATGCCCTCAGTGAAAACATGTGACCAACATGTCCAACCCTACATCCACCTCCCGTCTACGTCCACCATGAGGGATCTTTGGAGTCTTTGTGAATGAAGTATTACACAGGATGGGCCACGAGATTAGTAAGAGAAATATCATTAAGCCTCCACAGATCAGAGGTTCAAAGAAAATGGGGCCATTAAAGACTAGGTTAAGCCTGAAGGAAAGCATTAATCTAATGTTAGATAGAAAGGAGAGGGTGAGCAAGAGAGAGAGAGACAGAAATCTGACACACAACTGAAAGCTGGAAGATCTGAAATTATACCATCGCTCCTACTTACAGTCTTAAAAAGTCAAATATGCAGCTAATTTCCGGGCGAGGTGCAGTAAAAATGATAATTAACCATCTCAGCTCTAATTAAAAACGCCCTCTGGTCGCTGACTGGTGTCTGCAGATGCAGTCGAAAAAGGAGAATAAATAATAATGAAGCCTTTGTATTGCCATTTGAAGAGCCGGAGGTTCCATCACACAGGTTTCATAATGTAATAATCAGAATTTTCAATCAGAATCTTTGAAGATGAACAAAACGTTAATACTCAGTCTGCTATATTATGAGAATTCAGGCCAGTACAGGATTTTTGAGGCAGAAAGGATACAGAAATGAATAGTGAAGGTCTCAAATAGCCCCAAAATGTCCTTTTAATACTTCTTGGCTGGCTTCAGTATATGTTTATAGAGATACAAGTGCAAGAAGCTGGACTGGCCAATTTACTAATGTAACAATCGATGGAAAGCAGCTCTGTGCATTATAACAAAAACTACTGAAAGTATGAGTGTGGCCAATTCATTTCCAGTTTCTGGTCTTTTTCCTTGTTGTTTCACTTGTTTTCCTTGTTCAAGTTGTATCACAATTGATTAGAACATAAAAGCTATAAGCAGGATTTCGAGTCGAGGGTGTTCTCACAATGGAAAAGTGCTGAAATGAAGTGTGCTCATAGAAGACAGCATGCAGATAAAAGAAAGAAAAACACATCTACTGACACATGTTGTTGATTAATGCCATTGTCCACCAATGAACTGGACAAATAAAGATGTGCTCACAGGTGCAGCTGTGAAAATGCTGACACAGATCCAAAAAGACAACCAGCTGTGCATTTATTCGTCTAACTCTATTCAAGATGCATTTGTAATATAATATAGAGGCTGTATGTAGTTTGGTGTTAAGACAAGACATCGGTCACCATTTCAAAGTAAGGTTGAGCAGACAGATTTTTGGGCAGATCTTTTATTCTAGGTGTGAAGATTCATGACATTTTTGAGCTGCAGAGTGTTTGTTTTCATTTCTGCTGAATCAGTACTTGGCACTTTTTCTCCTCATGACATCAACACAGAGGTAGTCGAGATGGATAGAGGATATTTAGTTAGTATAAAGACTGATATCCCTGCCTGCCGGACTACAATGATGTCACTTTGGCACACTGTCCCAAGCTTAAAAGCTAACCAGAAACTTGTGCAGCATTGCATGCACTCATATGAGACAATACATACATGTGCACACATACCTTTGGATGTTGTTCACTTACATGCGAATAAAAGTATTTACACACAAACACAGACACATGTTCATCTCATTGATGCAGGCTCTGTGTGAACTAAGGGAGCTTAGATGAGCAGCAGCGGATGTATTGTTTCACTTTATCCCCAGCTCTCCTGACAGCACAAAACTCCCAGAGCTCCACCGCCCTGCCAGCACAAAGCCTGGGGCATCGCCACAACATCCACTGGTGCCAAAGAACCTCATCCAAGCAACCACCACATCCATTTCTCTCAAACCGACAAAGTTCTCAAAGCTTCTCCATTGCTTGGTCCATCACAGAATCTTGACTTCTCCCTTTCTTTCACGGCTAAATATAACAAATCTATTGATGAATTAATGCCTCCATTTCACTGACACATGCTCATACCACTAAATCATTATCAAGGCTTTCAGAGATATGGATGCATAGTATGTTATTGGCAAAGCAGTGAATGATAATCTATACGAGGGCACTTTGGAGCCCCCTCAGAAGTGCCATGTTCAAGTGGTGCACTAGAGTATGTACAGTGTATCAACACCTGCTTCACAGCTCTTATGACTGTAAATATTGCATGCTGTTGCCCTTCGCCACATTTTTCAGGAGCGTTGCAAAGAGGAGACAAGCGGCGTCCTAAAGCTCACTGGGAGGAATGATAGTGAGAGACGGAGTGAGTAAGTAAATGAATGAATGGATGACTTCCTGATGGATTCTAAAAGGTTTAGAATAAATAATTTTTTTTCTCACGGCAACCACATTTGAAAAAGCTCAACTGAGAAAAGCACTCAAGCTTTAGCTGAAGTGCCTCACATCTTCACGTTCTCTAATAGAGACCACAGTTAATAGACATATAGCGTACATCCTGCCTCAGTGTATTAAAAGCTGAAAACAAGTGCAAACAAGCCTCACTGCATTTTAAAGGAGTAGTTTGACATGTAGGGAAATATACATTACTCGCTTGTTGTGGAGAGTTAGATGAGAAAACCAAAGTCATTTCCAAGAAAAATATGATGGTCAGCTTAGCATGGAATAAAGACAAGTATGGAAAAACAGCTAGTCTAGCTCTGATTTAGCACTTCTTGAACACACATCATATAACTTGTTTGTAAATCACAAATTCAGAAGTGTTTTCTCCAAAATTTCAAACTATTTTGTTTGAGGATGGCAATCCAACAAGCTCAACAAAAACAACTCATAATTCCAGTTTAGTCACTAAATGTGAACAGACAAAAATCCTGTCTGTTGTTGTCATGCAGGATTAAACACTCCTCAAATCACACATGCTTTAAGCCCTGTTTGCCTGATTGCAGCACATCAGCTGACTTTCCATGCTCACCCACACACCCATAGTGAAAGATACAGGACCAGTTCATTCTAGTGGTTTGCTGCACCACTGAATTCACAACATCAGCCTCTGAGAGACTCAATGACCTCTTTCCCTAAGCCTACAGAACACAAAACTGATTCAAAATATAACTAAAAATGTAAAAATGCATGCCAATGTCAGCACTACTCACTTGAGTTAGAAAGACACCACCTTCCTCCACAGCCATGTTCACTTTCTTTCCCCTCTTTCTTTCTCTCCTCTGAATGACGAAGAGTGAAACCTGAGCTGTTTGGCAGCAAAGCAGCAAAACAGCCAACCAGTCATCTACTCAGTCAGTCAGTCAGTCAGTCCGGTTAGCTCTGCCCTCATGATCATCCATCATCCCATTCGGAAGAAAGAGCAAGGTGCAATTGGCTCAGGTATCAGAGTGGGGGGAGAAAAAAAAGAAAAGAAAATCGAGGCACACCAAGATATGCTAACACTGGAGACAGTGGATATTGCAGCTCCTTCCGCTGTCTGGTCGATACGCTGCACTTCAGACAGGGATGGAAGAAGGGGGAAGAGGTGAGTATGATCGGGGGGGAAATGAAGATGATGTCGGGAGGTAAGGAAAGGAGAGGGGCGTCTATGTAGCTGCAGTGGGGAATAAACAAAACACTCGTAGTCTTTCACGCTGCCGAAAGGACACACGCCAAATCCCTTCTGCTGCCACTCTCCCTCCCCATCCCCTTCCCCATCCCCTCCTCTGTGTGTGTTTTTTTTTCTCTAAATGTGTCAACAAGGGTAAATCCCCGCCGCCTCATAGAAGCTGTCCCTTGCCCCAGAAAGCACCTTCCAACGGGGAGGGTGCAAGAGGAAGAGTAACCCTGACTTACCATAATAGCCAAGGCTTCTCCCTCCCTCTCTGCCTCCTTCCTTTTCTTCCTCACCTTCATTTTCTCTGAGGGTGGGGTGGGAGTGGGGAGGGGGTGTCACTGTGATCTTGATATCCAAGGTTGGGTAGGCGAGTGGGGAGAGGGGGCCAAACTGAAAATAGCAGCTGAAACAAATACTTTTGCTAAAATGCCACCCCCCACCCTCCAGCCCCTGCATCAACCCTTGTTATCCCACCCACTCCACCGCTCTCCCTCCCACTCATTCTCTCTGGTTCACTCTCCCTGCCTCCCACAGTGTCTGCCAGCACACGGCTCTTTATTGTCATCCTGCTTATCAGCTCTTTTTTTTCTCTCGCCCCCAACAAAGACCACTGTTCGGCTGGCCTCGCTCTACCTGCCTGTGTGGAATCAGCCAGTTGGATGGGATCTCAATGCAATGCATGGGAGCTGGCAGCAGTGATTCTGCACGGTGCTGGAGGCAGCCAATGAGTCCAGTAACTGCAGAGAACAATAACACCAGACGCTATTTTGGGGCAAGTGTAACCACCCCCCAGCAACCATCAATGGGGACACTTAAACAGAGGATTAGGGGCTTTTCCTGTAGTATTCGGGACACCCTCTGTCTTTCCACCTCTCACCCCACAGTCAGCTGAGCGGGAGAAAGGGGAATGACAAGCTCACCCCCACTGCTTTCTCCCCACAAATCCAGCTCATAGCTTAAACCCCAACGCAGTAAGAGAGTACACTTGCTGCAGTATTGGAAAAACGCTCATACAGAGCTGCGTCTGATCGCTATCTGTGCGAGCTGCAGGGAGAAGACAGGTGAGGTTAAGCGAAACATGTAGCAGCCATGTTGTATGTTTTATCGTGGGTTATTACACCTGTGGGTGGCATAAAATCGATTATATATCCTGGAGGACCACCCACAACTGCTGCTAAGTGTTCGCAAGGCGTTTATTTACATGTTTAAAGAGCTAAATGATTTTTCCATTGCGTGGCTTATGGACGCAGTAGATGAAACAGAGACGGTACTGGGCATGTATGAAAATCCTGCATCATGTTATGCAGCAATATAGCACTTCATAACATATTTTTTAATAAAGTAGCACTAGTTTTACTCTATATTGTTCTTATTGTCAAGAAATCTCATAAAAAGACAAAAAAACAATATGTCAGTG
The DNA here is from genome assembly GCF_021347895.1 of Acanthochromis polyacanthus. Classification (NCBI taxonomy): domain Eukaryota; kingdom Metazoa; phylum Chordata; class Actinopteri; family Pomacentridae; genus Acanthochromis; species Acanthochromis polyacanthus. Next base: position 6,682,994 of record NC_067127.1, read on the forward strand.
CATTTTCTATTCTTACTCACATCTTTACCCCTGCTGCCCACGAAGAATAAAAGATATATATTTCAACTTTCATCTTAGTGATTCAGTGAGTCTCCATGTTCAATAAAGAAACATGTCACTCAGTGCAACGATATGGATCTACAATGTGTTTTTAATTTCTGTGCAAACTGAGGGCTACAGCAAAAGACAATAATCCCATCACCATCATCAAGTATTAGGAAATAGTGCAGTTATGGCAAATTAACTACAGTCAATAATGCTTAGATGACTAAAGCTAAAAAACATCATAATGCTTTTTTAAAAAATCCTCCATCCTCATAATTCCTGACTATATAAATACTTTTAGTCTCAGTGGAAGAGCTGCTCTCCCCAGATGAGTAAACAGAACAGGTCATTAACTTTCAGCACATGGAAAATCTCTGGGACTCGCCGCCCGTGGTATTATGACAAGACATGATAAGCACCGTACATCAGCATCACACCCCAGCATGTTATTTTTCAGGGGAAAAATCCTGGTTATCCCAGCAGTGCTGTCTGAAATATCACACAAACTAACGAACACGTTCGCACAGACGCATTCAGCAATCCATCCCTCCGCCACGGCTTTCACATTCTGTCACCGTTCCAAATGACTAACACCGCTGCATTATGGGTATTTTCCAGTGCTATCAACTTTCAGACGACAGACAAAGAGGGTTGGAGACAGTCAGCGGGTGTCGGAGGAATCCAAACGTACAGAGAGTCGGAGAGTGGTGTACGTGGGAACTGACAGAGGGAGTGACAGATGCTCTGGACCAGAAGAGGCGAGTTGAATGTGTGATTGGAGGATCACAGGCCCCTTCTCGCTAGCGCTGCAGAGAACAGCCCTCCTTGGAAAAGGCAGGGTTGCCATGGTAACGGGGGAGGTTACAACAGAAGGGGAAGGGAGTCAGGCCTACTTATGGAAAATTATCTCTTTTGGCACAGTTGTGCTCGCACTCACAACAACAATCAAACCGCACAGCTTCAATACAGCATCTGAGGAAACGCGTTACAATTCAGTGCTGGTTGTTTGGGTTTTGCTTATATTACTTCATATTTATGTATACATTTAATCGAGTATTTGAACATTGAAGTTCTATTACCAGCAGGAAACAAATTGTATCAGAAAAAGAGGTTTTGTATTTATGTAGAAACATGCATATATTTTACATTACAGTGAATGTTTTTTATTCCTTCTATCCCCACTTCACTTGTGCATTATGTTTAAGTTTGATACCCTAATCCAAAAAAACTGAACTGGTGTTCAGTTTTTATCTATTAGAAAACTCAATGAAAAAAATTGAGACGACAAAAATAAAAAAAATTGCCCGTCACTTTACAGTATAATTTCAGCGATGTATTTTCTGGAAAATCATTTAGGAAACCATTAAAAGATAAAATTATCAAATGGGATTGGCAGTAAGTCGGGCTGACAGTTACCATTATTGCATTGGGAGGCACTTTCAAAATAATTTGAAATGTGAAAATGATGACCAATTTTACTATAATAATCCTTAAAGACGTATATCTAAATAAGTAAATCCATCTCATTTGACAACATATTGATTCACACTGACTATTTCAAACCATCTACCAGTCAGAAACACTGTCATATTTCTTCGAAGGCTTTGCTCCAGAACTGTATCATCCCCCCTTAAAAAAACAGACATGCTTCCATATTCAAAGGAAAAAGAAATGGCTCTGGGCGAACACGATTGTTGCCCGACATTTCCCTTCCTGGTTTCACAAACACAGGCGAGCTCAGCTATCTCAGAGGAGCAGTAAAATATCGCACCATCCTCCTTCTGTGGGGTATCCTCAGTACTGGAGAATATACAACAAGCACACACACACACAGAGACACACAGCAGACAGATATTTACTGCTCCTGCTGCACAGAGCACGCTCAAGGGCACTGCTCCTCTCTGTCACCTGGGACATGAAATCACTGGGGAGGGAGGGAGGGGAGAAGGAGAGGAAGTGAGGAAGAGGAGAATGGAGGAAATGTGAAAAGGAAAACAAGTGAGCCATTTGACTAGAGCAGTGAGTGAGTATGCAAAGTTCAGCCTCATCGCCTCCATCCTGCTTGGCTACATTTGTCCAATTTATTATCAAGCCATTAAATGATTCCTGCAACCTTGGTTTTTGCATTTGCTTTAAGGTTCCTGGAAGTAGTTCTACTACTTCTGCACACGTGAAACGTCCTGTCTCCACTGTCTAGGACCAATACCGCTGACACTGACATGGGGGGAACTTGAATGTCGCATTGGATTTCATCCAACTGACTTGTCAGCTGCACGACTGAAATCTACACACTAGTGCACCATGTTGGATCGATAGCCATCCCACCTGAAAGTCACCCTAAAAACTGACTCAGAGGTCATGCAAGGCAATACAAAGAGAGGAAGGAAGACAGTAGACAGGTGGCAGGTTGGAGAGGATGAAAAGTCAGAAAAATACAGGAAACACGGTGAGAGTAGAAAAGTGCAAAAGTGAGAAAGACATGGTGACACAGACTGAGTTATAGAAAACAGAAGGAAGGACAGGGCTCTGAGCCAAACTGTGACAAGAGACCAAAGAAAATTAAACAACATACCAGAGTTAAGTTAAATCGGGCACAAAGTCAGAGACGTCAAACTCCTCCTCCTCCTCCTCCTCCTCCTCCTCCTCCTCCTCCTCCTCCTCCTCCTCCTCTGCTCTCCATCTCTAGCCTCAGTTTGACCTGCAGCAGACTCTGTTCAACAGTCAAACACTGGACTCTGGTGGACACTCTCCTGCATGACAACTGTGCATAACATCACAGGCCTCACTGTGACATTTTCAAAGTGTCAGCAACCGCCGTTTAGTTTAAAAACACACACCCAAAAGTTTTAATATACAAAAATCATTCAGCTTATTGAGTCAAGGCTCTAAGTGTTTCTCAATAATCTTTTCCAGGATGGACTGAGCTGAGTTTCTCTAGATGTAAACTCAACCCATCAGACTTTTGGGACACATTCTGGCTTGTCGAGGAAACTGTAGGCTCTATCTATTGGTACACTAATAGCATATTAGTATAGTGATTTTACATGAATCGGATGACCACATACTACCCAAGTACACCACACTGAGCACAAATGCAACAGAATGCCTGGTTTGAACACTTAACTATTAAAGTTTAACAGAAACTGAGTCAACAATAAGCTACAAATATACATGCAGTTGTCAAAAATGAGTCTTTACAAGTTATTTGGCCTTCATTCCAAATTTACATGCTCAAAACTTGTGTAAAATTGATTTGAAGTCCTTTCCTCTTCAGCTTTTATTTTCAGTTTTATAAGATTCAGTGCACTGCCTTCCAAAATTCTAATATTCATTTTCGTTTGTGGCAGTTTAGTGTCGCTAGCAGCCTTGTTGCAGCCGACAGAAACATCTGGCTTTATAGGTGCTAACAGCTCTGCTATGTTCATCACCTAGTAACTTATTGTGTTTGTCTGTTGTTCGGCGCTGAGCATTTAGTTTACAGTGTTTTTCTCAATGAGCTGAAAGATGCTAAAATGCTCAATAGCACTGAGGGAAACTGCACAGCTGGCTAGACAATACATATGCCACCTTTTCAACTTAGAAATAGTCCTTAGTATCAATAATATTATAGAATATATTGATAAGAGATGCATAACAACTGGATACAATTGTGAATTAGTTCCATCTTTGCAACATTGCAACAAGTGCAAGTCAGTGTCTCCCATGGGTCCTCCAACTTTAGGTATTATTACAGTTTAAACGTGTCTTTTTCCAAACAGACCTCTGGGTTACAACTACATATAATTTCAATATTCTATAATTTACGCCGCTGAGAAGTGAAGCCATCTCAAGGTAATGACTAAAGAGAAGTCCATAAACCATCTTAAAACACCTTTTGTGTCAAAAAGGTAGTCTGTGGAGACGTTTTCATATGACTGAGTTCCCACTCTTTGTGATGCAGTAATGGAGCATAAAAATGCAAATGACTAACCAGTAGATGGGCTGAAAGGACTATTTCCAGTAATAAGAGCCAATCTTGGGTGAACAGCAGGTAACGAGCTGTGGGAGCTGAAATTGCAATGAGTCGTATGGCAAGTGTGTGTGCAGGAGAGAGAAAGAGGTGCATGTGACACATAAATGTATGAATTAGTGTGTGGGTAGAAGAAAGAAAGAGGTGAGACTATTGAGAAGACTTAAGAAGACACAAGTTTATGGCCTTAAAGCTGATAACGGCAGATTCAGATACATTAGGCAGGCACTGTAAATTGCAAACATGCTTGGTAGATACACATTATACACACAGAGCAGCCTGACATGTTTAGTCTCATGACAAGATGGACTTGTTCCTTTTCATCAGCTTGTAAGGGGCCTGTGCCACTTTAAACTGCAGGGTTTCTGTTACCAGGACAGTAGATTTACCGTTTCTTCCATTTCCTTTGTGTTGTTTAACTACTGAAGGAGACAAAAGAAATAGCCTCTTTCAAAACAGAGGAGCATGACTATACCACTGCATCAACTGCAGACATCCATTACAGACGATCTTTACTCCACTCTTTCCGACACCTTGTTCAGATTCCTTTCTGATCCAGTAACCAGGAAGGGAAACCCCTTTATTCCTCAACCAAGTGACACTATTTAACTTTTCCTGTAAGCAGCAGACATCAACAAGTCGTTACACCAGCTTTTTCTAGCCTTCTTCATGCCATATCTGTTCCACTGGCTCACAGCTGGACTACAATAAGTGAAAATGCTTCGGACAGAGTGAAGACTGAATGTCCATCTGGCTCCTGAATTGACCAGTTCATGGTTAAATTGAAGTCAAGATGACTTTAAGATTTATATAATCAAATTTGAAGGTGTCCTTCATGATGTTTTTGCCAGTTTGTTCTTCTGTATGTCCACTTCTTTTAACAAAGCTGTGTTTTCTGGCAACTTTGACTCTCTGGAGCACACTAAAAGCCTCTTCTAAAGTCCCTTTCTCTTTGTACTTAGCAACTGTACTGCTCAAATATTTCAAAAGAAACAGCAAAACCAGTAGATCTCGGAATGCTAGCTTGGAAAACTAACAAACGTAAATAAGGAGTCAGGAAATAAAAGCAACTAGAGTGTATTTTTGTGAATGGATCTTCCACAAATACACTGCACACAGTAGGAATGTTTGTGAAAGTGTGTGTAGTAGTGATAATTAACTGTCAGCTCAGACCCAGAAGCTTCTCTCCAGACTTTATGGAGAAGTAAGAGTCAAGTTCAAACACTCCTTGTCCACATTATCATCTCTCAAAACCCACTTTCATAACATTCAGCAAAACATACTGCATCTGGGGACAATTTGAAAACCTTTTCTTGTCTGGTTTTGTTTGCTGACAATGAGTATTTTCTAGAATGGGATACTATATTCTCATGCTGTCTTTAAACTGAGAGAAATGAACAAAGCAGATTCAGAAATCCCCCTGATAAATTATTAAAGTCTTGCAGTCTGAATGATGCCATGTAAACACATGCCTCTCTGCCAGTCAAAAACTATGTTGTAATCTTCCAGCCGAACATTCACCGCAACAACGAGCCAAAGAAGAAAACCAGGCGTTCATCGTCTGTCAGTCGAAACAAAACAAAAATTGGTTGTAAATGTCATTTCTACAGTCTCCACTGTAATGTTTTGATAGCTCATAAAACCACCTATAAAACAAGGAGGAGTAAAAAAAAAAGTGTTATTTTTGCCCGCTGAGCGAGGCTGAATGAAGTGGAGAGCGCTGTTACTGTTTTCGCCTGATCTTTGGCAGGCAGAGAGCACCAGACGAGAGCAGACCACGAGCCATCTGTCCCCCTGAGCCCCCCTATGCTCTTCACGCAAACACGCATGTGAGCAGACACAATCCCAAATGTGCACGCAAGCACCTAAACTAAACACGAATGGGCTCAGTAAACATGTTAAAATTAGGGGACAATATTCTAATTCGCCATGATCACCCCTTTGACGCGAGGCCAAGCAGACCAAATGCCTCAGAAAGAGAAAGATGAAGGAGGAGCAGAAAGTATTTGCTTTGAAAGTAGAATAGGATTCGCATTGAATTTATCCATCATCTCGCAGGCTCTCCAACACCAGCTGCTGATCTTTCATTCATACTTCCTAAATCTGTGCACCCCTGCTCCACAAACACGGAGTTTATAACACATTACCGCCTCCTACAACTGGAGTAAATGGGCTTTCAGATTCTGGTGTTTCTGCTTGGCAAACAGAAGGCTATTAGGTGCTAAAGCAGCCAGCTGCCCCTGAGGCAACGCAGAGTAATAGGCTGTTGAATGGGGAGGCCCAGATCCATAAAAGCAGCGCTCCCAAAATGTGGCAACAAGACAGGCGATGTGAGCATTGAGAAAAAAAGGAATTCACCTGTGCTTTGCTGCAAAAAAAATGGACAATTTCCTAAAAGACAAAGCAGTTACAACAGTTTGATAGCAAGAGAGTGCATATTGAAATATATTTTAGCAGTTTAGATGTTATTTAGCCATCAAAACTCAGCTAAACACGGCCCCGTATTGCCATAATGATGCCACAATCAAACAGCAATCCTGAAAGCAATGAGGAGCTAAAGGGGTCAGCTGGGTCAAGCGTGGCCTGTAGGATTGCTTGAATAGTGGACAGAGCAGAGGAATGACCACTCAGCCTGTCTGCTTAGAGCAGCTCATTTAAATTAATAACACCAGCAGATGTCAGTGCACACAAACAATCCTGGTCACTCAAGGTTGAATGGTCCTGAAAAGTCACAGCATGTGGCTTTCTAAAAGAAAAAAAGGAAAACAGGAAGAGCTCTCTCTGCTGTCATCTCTCTAATGATGCTTATGAACACAACTCTCCACCAGTGTCTCTCCACCAACTGTGCTGCGTTTAGCACAGGACATGGGACACAGAAATCGATAGAGGGAGGGGTACAGGATGATCCAGAATGTCTCTCTCTCTCCGTCGTCTCCTCTCAGGGTTCATTTTGCTATTTTCTTTCTTCAGGACGCTGCAATATGAATCTGATCCACTGGCACAGAGTAAGACAGTAACCTAGACTTCACCTCACACTGCTGTGCTCAGTTCAGCTCACTTAGATCACAGAATATAAGGGAGGGTAGTTTACAAACAGCCTGCAAGTCAGCATCTGCTTTTTCCGAGGCTGCAGGGATGAACAGGTTTTAATGACGGCAGTTAGTTCAGTGGATGCAGGCTAAGTACAGCTGCTTCAAAGTGCAAACTTTCCATCAGTTACTGCCAAGTCTGATGCAGCAAACCACGCACAGAAATGACAACACTCAGCTGAAAACAACAAAAAGTATGAATATGATATAACATCTGATGAGAGTAACATCAGAAAGAGCAGTTAAATACCAGGTTAAGAGCTTGCACTGCAATCCTGATGAATTAGATCAAACTAAAAATGTAACCAAGCTGCAAAATACATCAACAATTAGCTCTGATCAAAAGACTACACTGCTCTGGACTTGATCTCTCTGTGTACAAAAATGTGGTGGAAAACTGGAATTCAGACAAGCAATATGACATTATGTAATGTATAATAATGCAACACTTAGAGTTTGTCCTTTTCTTGCTGAGGGTTAGATATAAAGGCTAATCACACTCTCAGGTTTTAAATATTAATATGAAGCTACTGTCAGGAGCTGGTTAGCTTAGCTTAGCAAAACCACTGCAAAGACGTTTTTTTGTACCAGATCGAATAACAGATGAATAAATGGTGCAACAATGAGAGGTTGTGGTTTCATACTTTCTCACGACTTAGCGAGGCAATCAGTGGAGATTCACCGCTGAAATATTATTTAACCCTCTGAGCCCCAAGTAGGTTCTGAGCGCTCCTGTCACATTTTTACTCACTGTGGCCTCATTTTTAGCTGCACTATAAAGTCCTGCGCCTCTATGGAAACAGCACAATCATGGCTCGAGTTAGAGACAACAGGATACCACACTTCTAATGTCATAAATCACAAAAATATGAAAGTTCAATTCCTTTGATTATTAATGTTACACAAACTGTAAAGATTTTGACTTCATATGTACATTTTTGCCACAGATGCTACCATTACTGAATTACTTACAACTTCTGCAAAATCAGTGTTAACGTCGCAGATCAATTCTGGACAGACATTTCACCATGCTCCATGTATCTCCCAAAAACTTGATTGTGCTTGAAATCTCTCAGATTTGTTTCCATACTTATCTCCCCTCGGTTCTGTGTAAAAACAGCCTGCAGTTCAGGCAAAAAAGTCACTGAATTTTTGTCATGTGAATGTTGTTTGACCTCAGCTCAGTATTTGTGCTGATGAGCACATAATTTTAGTTTTTTACAGGATCTGTTTTTAGAAAACCTACTTTTTGGTGACTTAATGATACAGGCAGAATACAGTGGTTTAATGTAATCTCATATTTTAACCTTAGATATGGATAATTTTCCCAATGGAACCACATGATTCATTTAAAGTCACCAGAAAGTTGAGAATGTGACATTTCATCCTGTTTTTACAGTTTTTGATTCGGATAATAAACACGCTCCACTTAAAACATCCCCTGCTTTATATATAGTGCCTCTAAGTGCAAGAAATAATAATATAGACTGGACGATACACCTACAAAATGATACATCTTCACTACAATAAAAAAAAAAAAAAACAGTCAGGTCATGCACCCCAAAAGGCACATCTACATTACCAACAGGCTTAGTGTGCGCAATATGAATGAAATCCCTCAAGTAGTTTCTGAGATATGATCCGGAAACCAAAAAATATTTGAAATATTTGAAAATCAGGTCAAGGTCATGCACCCCAAAAGGCACATCTATACTATATAGAGATGGCCTGGGTGCAACATGAATGAAATCCCTAAAGTAGTTTCTGAGATATGCTCCGGAAACGAAATGTGTACGTACGGACGGACGGACGGACGGACGTGCCCACGCCAGTATCCCCCTTCGTGCCTACGGCCAGCGGGGGATAAAAAGGGTAATTTGGGCAATTTTTAAAGTGACAATATTCTTTTTCTCCCCATCGACTGGTTTTGGAGTTCAGAGGGATAATAAACATCAAGTCCAATATCTGGGTGAGAACTTGATGATATTCCGTAGTTTACATATCACCGTATAACTGTCAGAGTGGATAAAACCAAAACAACCAGCAAATTGCCGTTGGCAGTCGGAACTCAACCTATTGTCCTGCATGGCAGACAATTTTTTATTGTGGGTGGCAGCACTTTTACTTTAGACCAGCACTAGTCCTGTAGCACTAAATCTGTGAGTGACATCCGTTCCCTGCCCCCCTGTATGAGGGTGTGTTAGCTGACCCTCTCTGACCCCCTTATGTCCATCCATCCATCACACACAGCCAAACCTGACTGCTCATCAAGGCTGCAGCCACGTGTCACACGCTTAACACACACACTGTTAGCAGTCCTCAGTGTGTATTTTGTGCAGTGTATTAGACTTAAGCAACCCTATATGCACGCACACATACACAGTTATTTTGCCTACTATGGTACATGCATATGCTCCAGCAGGTAGCGTCAAGGTCACAGCTGAGCAGAAAGACTAATGACCTATAATAAGACACAACCTTGACTGATGGGGACAGTCAGTTAGCTTGGCTGTAGCAGCCAAAAGAGCAGCACACGCACACACACACACACTCTCTCTCTCCCACACACACACACACTCTCTCTCTCTCTCTCTCTCTCTCCCACACACACACACACACACACACACACACACACACACAGAGTCCTCTGCAGCTCAGCATCATCGTTCTGTATCTGCTCGTCCCTGAGGTGGATTCTGATCTGCTACACTGTACTGAGTGTTTTATTGTCTTTTGTACTCTGGCCAGCAGTGATTTCATCTTCCTGTCCTGAGAAAACCAACAAAATACACAAAAACTAAATGTTCAATAACACCGAGGAAAATTCAGATGTGAAACATTTCCTAGATTGTGGTGACTTTGTGGTGAAGACATTAGAGGAGGAGACACATGCATTTTAATAGCGATTATAGAGCAATTGAGTTCATCTTTACCAGGTTAAGCTTGGAATGGGTTCCTGTTAGGACACCACAGCTGCACAGTCTCCACCCCCACACTCAGTTCACCTTGAAGTGCCTCTTCTATGTAACATCAATCTCACAATCAGCAATTTACACACACACAGACACACACACACAAAAGGTATAGCTATAAAAATTTAAGCACCAACATGTGGACATAGAAAACACATTCTGCAGTTGCATACACAAAATGGACGCATATTTATATATACAAATACACACCCATTCAATCAGCCATTTGCACCACAGTACACACTACACTGTAAAAAAGCTTGACTCATAATCTTATTGGATTCATGGTGAAACTGAATTGAACTGTTGAGTCTCCATTCTGCCAGTACACAAATGTGAAATACTTCAATCTTTGCCAGTGTTTCATTCAGCTGACTTTCAACAAACAGTCTAATCAACAAAATCAATATTTAAAATCCATTTCAAATCAATACGCTGCATCATATAATCAAAATGCGGAAGGTTAAGGATTAAATCAAACAGACGTCACGCTGAGCCGGTGAGAGGAAGAACAAACACAGCTTTTTTTCTATTGTGGTCCACTCTGTCATTTCTGCTTAGTTCCAACACTTTGTCTAATTGGTCACTTCAGCAACTTGTGTGTGTGTGTGTGTGTGTGTGTGTGTGTGTGTGTGTGTGTGTGTGTGTGTGTGTGTGTGTGTGTGTGTGTGCCATTTGGCCGTCAGGAGGGAAGGTCCCAGAAAAGTTAAAAGTGCACTGTAGGTGTCAAGATGGCTGACACACAGCTGACAGCATCCCAGTCAGCACCCCCCCCCCCACACACACACACACACACACACACACACACACACACCTACAGGGTGACAGCAAGCCAGTCAGCAGCAACACTAACAACAACCTGACTCGTATTGCTGTGTCTCGGTGTATCAGATCAAGCCTTCAGCCTGACAGAAAGCAAAGTGTGTGATTAGACAGAATCCCAAATAAACAAAAAGAGGACGATGTCATGTTTACTTTTTAATACTGTAGTGGACGATTTCTTACAGCAACCTGCAGGACTGCAATCCTACGGAAAAAAATCATTGCATTGGTTCTAATATTCATTACTGATTAATCCTTTGATTAGTTGTTAAATATAAATTTCCAGAGCTCAGGCTTGTTGTCTTCATATTCCTCTTTTTGCCCAACGTCTATCTCCAGACACCAATTCCATTACCTACTGTATACTATACTGTATTCTGTACTACACTTTATCCACAATACCTGTTAGCATTTAAGAGGGATCCAGTTTATTAGCTGTCTTATGTAGATGCTCCTATATTTTTGGGAAACTTTCCAAGACTAATAATTATCGATATGTAGCAGAGATATCATTAAGTGGACACAACTTACTGCAAAAACAGTGAATTTGATCGTAAATCATGAAGACGCTGTGGATCAGTTACATCAAGCCCATATCTGATTCCAAATCCTCAATTTTGAGAAGCTGGAACCAGCAGATGTTTGGCATTTCTGCCTAATAAATGACTTCAGCAATTAATCACAATCATTGGTGAGCCATTTACTGCCAAAGACGGACAAATTAAATTACTCAGCTAATTGTTTTAACAATGATAAACAGATACAATTAGACTTTATGTGCCAATAAAGCTGCGTTTAACATCAGCTTCCAAAAAACTATCAACAAAAGACAACAAATAGACTACCAGCAATGTTGTAGTTCTTGGTGATAACACTCACTTTCCTCCAGACAGGAAACGGCTGCTCCAACTAGCTATATGATCACAGACAGAAAGTGGGGAGTCTCTGTCTCAAGCTGCAGTCAAAATAACAATCAGAAACTCGAGCAAAAACATCTGATGTGAGATTGTCAACATGGCAATACACATCATGAAGGGAGCTCAGCTAAGTTGCTGTAGGGCTGTTCTATTTTCAACATGAGGGTGTTTGTGGAAATGGCTGCAGTCAAACAGAACGCCAGCAGAAGAAGAAGAAGAGGAGGAGATGATACTTGTGCTAGCTATGCATTCTGAGATGGTACCAAAAAATATCTAATCACATGTCCAATGAGAGAAACTGGCATGACTCAGTTATGTCTGGAAGAAGATGAAATGACTGTGAAGTGAAAGCTGATATGGCAAAGATTAAGTTTCCCGATCATCATCATCAATATAAAAACCTTCTTTAAAAAAAAAAAAACCTCTGGAAAAGATATGAAGGAAATGTTTCTTTCGTCAAGCTCAAGAATCTTTCAGAATGTTTTCTTTAAAACAGCACATCATAAAAACACTTTATGAAGCATTAACTTGTTCCGGCTCTTGTTCCTGCTTTTCTCTTTTAATTATATACTGTTTAGCTTTACAACTCATGTTTTTGGCTTCAGTTCCTCTCCTCCCCTTCAGTGTTTTTGCCCTTGCTCTACGTTATAATGGATCTGTGGCAGGAGCAGTGGGCTCGGAGGGCACCTAGAGCCAGAACACAGCATCAATCCTGGATGCCTGCAGGTAAACCTATATCACTACATGTTCAGACGAGGCTCCCTGAAGCACCAAATCCTTTACTATCATGCTAAACTGTCACACAGACCTACAAATTAAAAATATAAGTATGTTCAGAAGGGCTCTAAAAGTAGGGATGTGTGAACTCGGTTTAATTAAACAGCAGAAAATGCTCACTCAAAGACGAAAAACATCAAGAAAAACCTGCCAGACTTGAACCTATATTGATCAGTGCTATTAAAACTAACGTGTTTTACTAAGACTTGTCTGCTTATACCACACCTTAGCAGACAGGTCCTATGTGTGACAGAAATAGCATAAAAAACTCACTGTTCATCGTATATCCACAACCTAATGAGCATTTTAAGATCAGTAGTGATAAGGATGAGGGTGATGGTATGATGACAGCACAACAGTGACAGTAAAATATGACGGATCGGATCAGAGGTCATGACAGAGCCGAAACTCTCCGTGAACAACTTCAGGCCCGGCATTGATTTCCCTTCTCTGGTTTCGCTCAGGAAGAGCTGGGAAAAGGGCAAGAGGGGAGGACAGAGGAGAAAAAATCTGGAAGAGGCAAAAAAAAAAGAAAAAAAAAACTCTACAGACCGTGCGTTTGAAATCGAGGACATTTGAGGGGGAGCACAAATATAGGCACGATATAAATCACCACTTTGCTCTGTTCCCGGCCTCATCCTTGAATTTCAGACATAGTACAATTTGATACTGCGATTCTGTGAAACTACGGCAGGAATCCTCTCTGACCTTCCTGAAGCCAGCGGGTCTATAGGTGGTTTGATTAGTTAGCTGCTGCTCCAGTCATCTTCCGGTAAGGAGAGCCTTCATGAGGATGATAAAACACACATCCATCCCACAATATGCTGTGAGCGTTCACCGATAACAGAGCGCAAACATGTTTGGCAAAGCTGCCTGTGAATAATTCAGTATCAGACGTTAAGTAGACAGAACACTTTGCTTCTATTCCGACTGTGAACACAGCTGTTGATAAAAACACAAGAAATGCTTCCAAAGACTTCTTTGCATTGTGTATGTATGTGTGAAGTCTAAAGGTCTCTTTTTCCACTGATCTGACACATAACCAGCTGAGTAAAAGAATACCAATCCCACCTTGGAGCTACAATCAACCTTTCCACATCAGCCGGCATTATGCTGGATTTCTGCGTTCTGCACAGAGATGTGCACTGCTAGCCAGGAGACGACAAAAGCGATCATTTCACTCCGTGTTTTACCTCCCACCATACTGCACGGTGCACCCAGGACCACATACACACTGTGAAAATCCTGAATTTCCATGCTACGATTACACTGCAACCTTTTCACACTAAATTACCTCCTTTAAGGTGCAATGGAGTCTTTCCCTCAGGGCTGAAAAGCACACAAACACACAGGCTGTATGTTGTGACAAAGTGGTATTAGGAGCCAGTGTTGTAACTGAGTCCATTAGCTGGACATTGCAGAAGGTCTATTGTGCTTCAGAGGGTAATATTGTATATTTCAGTGAAGATGAAATGCAGCGAAAAGAGGACGAGGGCGGCTTAATCCTGTAAAGGACAGTGGATGGCACATGTTGTTCAGACAGAAGGGTGCATCCATGTTTGGGAGTTGGGAGATAGAAGGGATGGGGGTGGGGTGAATATTTTTTCTATAATCATGAATCCAGGCGTTTTTCTATTCCCGAAGGGGTCCTGCACACACCCACTCCCATGCTGCCACCTCCCCCCCACACACCCTCTTTGGCGTTCTCCCTCGCCATCCTCTCTTCTCCTTCCCCCTCCACAATGCGAGGAGAGCTAACTGTGAAGAGGTGTGATTACCATCGATCTGTCCTAACACAGCCCATTTCCTCAGCACCAGAGCCTCCGAGCTCCAGCCTGCACGGCGGAGGAGGGGGCCAGCCCACAAAGGACCGAGACAACGTCGCCGGGCGCACTTCTTTATTCTTTCTGGGGGAGAAAATGCGAGAAGACACCTCCGGAGATGTTGACGAGACGCTGTATTAAATAAGCATTGACTCGAGAAGCCTCCTAAACAAATTTCAGCGGTTTGCTATTCAGAGCCGCAAAAGAATCAAGCAGGACGACAAATCTGATGACCACATGACTCTAATTATCTCTGTGCGTTGTAGTGGAGTGGCAGGTGGTTAAGTAGAGGACAGGAAGACATGGCGGCGGCAGTGGTGGAGGTGGTGGGGGTGGAGGGGCGAGCAAATGAAAGTAATTATCAAGCCATACAGGCGTGAGTCCCAAGGGTCAACAGAGGGGCTTGTGTGTGTGTGTGTGGGTGAGGGAGAAACCAGGCAAGACAGCATTATTTCACTAGGATAAGCTTTTATCTGTGAGCGTATGACGAGCACCTGCCATACATGCATAAATGTACAAGCACACACATGCACAAACGCCCGTGACACACCATTTGGCGCATTTGATAGAAGAGGTTTTGGTGTTGGGACACAGCAGGGGATTAATGAGTGCAGTGTTAGGAGTGGGGGGGGGGAATCAGAGAACAGTGAGTTGTAACTGACCTCAAGGTGAATGAAATGGAAGAAAAAACAAAGAACCTGTACGCTTTCAAAGGCGACACAGGTAAAAGAGAGGGACAGCTTCTCATTCACAGCCAGATTATGCTTTAGAGTGCATTGTCTGACTGTTTTGCGCCATCCAGCTCTCTATTCTTCTCTTTTTATTCTCTTATTCTCACCTTTTGTGGTGCCATCTTCCCTCCCCTCCACACCTGCTGCCCCTTGGCCTCCCTTTCTATCCCTCTGTCCTTGCTTCAGCAGCTCTCTGCTCTCTTATCTCCTCCCCTTTCATATTCTTTGCTCCCCTCCACCCCCTCTTTCTGCATACCATTCAGCTCTGTAATTATATCATTAGGCAGCATCACTGTATCTGTAACTATGTGTGAATAATCTCACGGTGAGCTGCGCTAAACTCCTCTTCCGTCTCACCCTTGAGCTTCAGAGGTGATGGTCGGTCCTATTTTAAGTTAAATGAATGACAGAGAGTCCAGAGAGGAAAGTCCTACTGACTCCGAGTCTCTTGCACAACAGCAGCACGGCAGATGTTCCTTTCCAACATCTCCTCTGGTGGATAATACCGTACCCTGATTTGTCTGCTATATGTGTTGGCATCGCAGTTGAACTATAATGCTGCTTCCTTATTGGGAATCTCATGTTCCACGCTCATATTTCCACTCCCATATCCCGCTGTGAGGACTTCTCATCCTAAGCAGGGTTTAAGAATCTTGCCTCCGATTCCAACAAAACGAATTAAACACATACAGCTCATTTGTAAAGTGGTACCATTACACAACAAGCACCGGTTTACGTATTTACATGCATGCAGTATATTCTGTAGCTGCAGGGCACTGACAATTTATTTTAAATTGCTTGACTTGATACATAAAACACACAATTTTTTTAAAAAAATGCCCAGCATAGTTTCAGATTGCTTGTTCTACTTAATTAACACTCAAAGATCTCAAAATATTGTCGATTTATGACCTAATATATAAAAAAAGCAGCATTTTAGAAGCTGAAATAAGGGAAAGTTTACTTTATTATACATAATATCTATTGTTTCTCTGCAGATTATTTTTCTGCTGCTCAACTTAACAACAAACGATTTCGACATTAGATTCAGTGTTTCTGTCAGTAATTCTCCAAAAGCACATGCACAACTATTTCACATATATTTGTGTGTCCATGACATACCATATTGCGTGATATAACACATTTTATGCATAATTTCCATTCAGTGAAATATTCGTATTTGGAGATTTTCAGAGCGACAACTCACCAAAGATTATTTTTGTGGCTTGATATCATTCTTCTACTTCTCAGGCTAATAAAACACTCAATAAAATGTACTGAATTTACATTTTATGATGCCAAATGTGAGCTCGGGGTAATATAGTCGCACATAGGACGCCACATCATAGGCAGCTGGAGGCAGGAAGAGGAGGGAGGCTGCACGTGGATTGGAAGAGTGGCAAGAAAGACGCCGCTCACCTTCAAATGACCTTTAGGCTTACGATCACGCTCCCTCGCTCTCCTCCCTCTCCAATTCTCGCCATTTCTCCTTATCGTTCACTCTCTCGTTTCTATCACGCACATGCTCGCTCTCACTTCATCTTTTAGCCCTTATCTCTCTCCTTCTACCTCCATCCCTCCTTCTCACCACTTTTCCGTCTATGATTCATCACCGTACACAAACACGGCGGCCGGCAGCCATGTGTCAAAATGCAGCGTTGAACACAAGATAAGTCACCTGATGCCCACAGAAGACTGTTAGATGTTCCAGACCAGTAACCACAACTAGACAACATGGATTTCCCCCCTCCCCAGTGGTAGGACAAACAAATTCCCACATACACTGGTTTCCAGTTACGAAGGCTCCCTAAGAAATCCCATCACACGCGCGCAAACAGACACACACCATCCCCCAGCAGCAGTTCTCAGTGAGGACCCTCGAAGTGGTGGATCAATAATTAGAACAATCCTTATTACATGCTCTCATTCCCCCTTAGAGACTGAAGCTAATGTAGAACAATAGCAGCGTACAGTAGAGTGAGGACGTCGTGTTGCACGCTGGAGGATCCGGCACGTTTTCTGGCCATGTGAAATATAAGAGTGAGGATTAAAGCGAACTGATTAACTCCTGTTATGGAGCGTGTGTGAACGGATCATGGATTGTCGTGATTTAGGAAGGGCTATTTCTTGTTGCAACTGAAAAGATTTTATCTCTAGATCTCAAACCTGATTTGGATTTGATCAGTGCAGCAGAATAAATGCCACAAGTTGGAGTTGGAGTATAAGTCACGTCACAGTATTTCCCACAGAGGTAGCTACAAAAACTGGTGCTTAAAAACACTGAGGCTCTCTGTAAACAGAAAGTGTTGCCTTGTACACTAAAGGATAAAATTACGAGGAATTACACTTTGGTAATTGATGTGAATCCAGTGTGGGAGTGGCCGACCCAACCACCACCATCAGCATCTACTACACAGAGCACTGATGTGAATGTATTTTAGCAATTTTTCCAACTAAGATTGAATCATTCCTTTGCTTTAAGACACCTGAAGGTGGTCGTTCATGTTTTTATTTCACCTTGACGAGACTACTGCAACTCTCTTTATGTAGGTCTTGCACACGTCATCCATCTGATTTACAATGGTAGCTGGAAGTTGTACCAAATTACTCTTATTTTAGTCTCATTTCACTGGTTGCCTGTTTGTTATTGAGTTGATTTTGAGGTTTTACTCTGTATAGAAGTCTTTAAATAGGTCAAATCAAACGTATCTTGTCGAATTCTTGTATTTCCGTGTACCAGATCACCAGATGTTCCTTGGGTTCCTAAATGCAGTTTAGAAACAAAGGGGATTGTGGGTTTCCTGTTGCTGATATCAAGCTTTGGAGCATTTTGCCACTTCACATTAGATCTGCTACAATATTGGTCACTTTTAAATCTTACTGACTTGCTGCTTGTCATGTAATCCAGCCTGAGTAGAGACTTGATTAGTATTTTGTATCTGTTCATGTGATTTTAAATAGTATGATGATCTGGTTTCTGTCCATTTTATGTTTCTATTGGTTGCTCTTCAGCAAAAATTAGGATTCAGTTTCAAGAAACTCATGGCTAGCATGTTGTCACAAACCTGCTTCAGTGTCTTTTACATTCTGTCTTATATTCCAGTCAGTAGACACAGTACAGCACTGTCATGTTCTACTGAGTAGGGACAAAAAGCACACCTTTTGAGACTACCATGACCTTTAAGGGAAGTCTCAAAATCCAGAAAAGGTTGTATAAAGAACCTATGTCGATTAATCTTTCTTTTGTGTGTCTGTCCATTTCAGCATGTTTGTGTGGATGGTGTTCAGGATAGTGTTTGACATTGAGTTCACTTTAATTAGTGGACATTGACCCAGTGAAGCTATTCTGACTGCCGAGGGTCACTACTGCCCCTCTGAGAATACCACAAACATGCACATATGGTGAACAGTGCAAAGCTGCAAACCAGACAATGGCCGTTTACTCGATTAACCTAATCTAACTCAGCCGTGTACATCATATTCCCATCGAGTGAATAAAAATGCAAAATGCCTGACATCAATTGTCATTATTTCCATGCACAGAAGCTTGGCAGCCGCCTCAAAGTCACACTCGTCGCCCGTCCAGCCGGTGGCCATCTTGATGGTGAAAACATTTTGTAATACTGGGAGGAGTTCCCAATGCCAATGCAATTAGCTGAGGCATGCATGAGCGCCGAATTCATTAACCTCCATCTTTTATGGGCCGGTGGGGGAGGAGGGGGGAGGAGGAGGAGGGCGAAGGAGTAGGTGGGAGGATGGAGGAGGGAAAGCAACACGCGTGCCGGCTTTGTTTCAGCCGAAAAGTGAGTGGACAGAGAGGAGGGATGAAATTAGAGAGAATAAATGAAGAAAATTAAAAAGCGGAAATCTTTCAAACGTGCTGATACTATGCCTCCGATGCTGCCTGCCTGCAGCCTGAAGACTCTTTCCCTACAGTTTATTTTTCCTCTCAGGGCCAGATAGACTCCTGCTTTGCCAAGGTTGCCATGGGCTTCCTCTGCAGGCGGCAAAGGGCTAAAATCCAATTTCAACACTGTCATTTGCCTTCCAGCATTCATCCCATATCTGTCTTGCTTTAGATTCACCAATGTTATCCAGTGATGATGGTGATGAATGATGATGATGACATGAACCTCTGGTGAAGTCGATAGAGTTCTGGGCATTGCAGAGACACGTGTAATACTCACAAAACAGGTGAAACATTATCAAATCAAGTGTGGGATAAATGTATGGCAGAACAGCAAGCGCATGGCCCATATAATCCTTATGAGGGAAATAACAAGTACTGTACCAACACACACACACTCTCTGCGTACTGGAACGGTGTGTAAAACTGGGACACGGCAGTAGGAAACCTTTGCTTTGCTTAGCTCTCTCTTTCTTTTCTCTCTCCCTCTCTCCCTCTCTCTCTGGGAATCCATCGGGGGCTCCTGGCTCTAGATAATGTCATTAGAAGTAAAGCAGCTTGGAGAATTTATGTAACACCGTAATGGGGGTTTCCCGTTAAGTTGACCACTGCGGCTGCTGTTTTTACCGACTCACAATCCGTCGTGGCATTTGTGCAAACACACGCAAACATGAACAGATACAGACAAGTGAGCTCTCTCCTCTGCTTCCTTGCTCTAAGTCAGGCAGGTTGCACTATTCACAGGGTGCTAATGGCAGGGACTTCATCTCCCTCTGTGCTGATACATGCTACAAACACACACAGACCCATAGATGTTTACACACAACACCAGGATGTTAAGCATGTTTGACAGGGATCTCTCTCCAGACACTGTGGACTCCATCAGATCTATTTCTCATCTCTTTCACACACTGCAAAAACTCAAAATCTTACCAAGTCTCTTTGTCTTATTTTTAGTCAAAATGTCTCTTCCCCCTTGATTCAAGATAAATTCACTTAAGTGACATTTCAGCAAGATGGAGGGACTTGTTTTAAGACAATGCAGCTTAAATATCTTGATAAATCTTGAAATGATCTTGTTTTAACCCTCTTGTCATCCTGCAGATCAAATTGACCCGTTTAAAAGTTTAAAAATGTGGAAAAAAAATTCTGTATTTTCACATTGAAAACTTCCACATTTTCAAAGTTTTTGGGAAGTTTTTGAAAATTTTTTGGTAGAAAAAGAAATGTTTAAAAAAATACAACTTCCCCTGGATTTTGGTTGATTTTTTTCCCCCAAATGTTCTTAAAGAAAATATCAAAATTTTACTGATATATATGTAATCATTTTAGATATTTTTAGGATTTTTTTGGAAGATTTTTCTTTATTTTTTTGAAAATCTTTATAATTTTTAGATTTTTTTTTAAATTTAATGTTTATTTCTTGCCAAATTTGGGGATTTTTTTAAAAATAGGGAAACTTTTAAGGGATTTTCTTCTTGAAGAATTTTTTTGCTGAATTTTTGGAATTTTTTCAGACAAGGCAACAATATTTTTGGTGCCATAAATGAGGACAACAGGAGGGTTAAGACACCTAAGCTTGACAATCCTGGTAAAATATGGCTTAAAATCAATTTTCCCAGCTAATTTTAAGATCTCAACATTCTAAATATCATATCTTATTTCAAGAAATCTCATCAAGCCATTTTTCACTCGTTCTGTTGGCAGATTTTTTCCACTTACTTCAAGATAAAACTTCTTTGAAATAAGTTTTTTTTCTTGTTTTGAGAGGGGCATTTTTTCCAGAGCAAGTTCTCTGCCAAAAAAAGGCTCTTTGTATAACCTTCTGCTACTTTATTTCAGCGTGTTTGAGTGTGAAATGTGTTTACTACGAAGTGCTCACGAAAAAAGTTAAACTACTAACAATCCCACTAATGCAATCTGCCGCATTTTGTAGGCACTAAGGTGACCATTGTGTGGTTGAGAGTGAAGACACAAACCGATGATTTATACATGTCCAAGGTCTCGGTTTACGGAGTGCAATCAGCAAGTAGTGAATGATTCAATGCACTGTATATTATGTTAGAATTTGATATGAGACCAAAACAATAAGGGCTACCACGCACATTTTCTGCAATCTTGACCAAAATTGAAGAGCTGCCTTGATTCTGTGAATCCTTACAATGCGGGATTATGGCAGATCCTTTAACAAATTAACACTAAACAATGTTAAAAAATATTAAATATTGTTATCAGATGAAATATTATTTATAAAAAGGTGGAAAACAGGCCTATATTTTCTGTTTTGATCCATTGGGAGCAGCAGAAATTGCAGATTTTGAACACAAATCTATGCAAATGGAGGAAACTGAGAGCTGAACCTTCAGGTTGATTAAGTAATTGAGGTAAGCATAAAACTTGACATGTGATGTCATATAAAAGCATTTTAAATATGTAAGCGCCTGAATATTTTTGCCGCATTTCATGACACATACAGTAATCCACCTGCCTGGTGACTAATGCAAAAAAAAAAAAAAAGTACCATCCACTCTGCATTTACAAGAGTTCTCTACAAACAGTTTTTGTACCTGCTCTGCCGTCTAAATATAACTGTAGGGCTGGGAAAGGAGTGACTCAAAGTGGTTTGTTGCACACAACCACATCAGTTTACTACAAGAAGAACCAGACAGAAACAAAGGTTTGGACGTTGAATAATGAAGGGAAATTGACAACATAACTTGAAATTCCTTGAGTTGTGCTCACGATTTTGCACCACACGGAGAAAAACTGTCTTATTTATAACTACGCTGATATTATATGTAAAAGTTCTCACAATTTTCCACATTTTCTATCTTAGAAATCTTTTTCTCCTTGTTGTTTTCTGTGACAGTAATGTCCTTTTAATGCTTACACAATCTTCTGCATGTGTCACTGTTTTGCTGTGTACATCCATGACATCCCTCAGTCATACTGTGGGACACACTGAGAGCTGGAAGGTCACCAGCAGAGGTAACCAGTGCACCAGCAAGGGCAGCCAAGGAACAAAACCGTAAACACAAGAGCACTCGGTGTATGTTGGAGACAGAAAGTGACCGACAGCAAAGGCCCACAGTTCACCACACATCTTTCAAGCAAAGAACAACTGACAAACAAATTAACTTTGAGTGTTTGACTTTGTTTTGTCACGGTGCATCATTAAAAAGTAGCAGCCGGAGCCAAACAACGGCGCTCATAATAAAAAAGTCACACAGAGAGACGCATGAATGGATGTGGAAAAGCCAAAAGTGAGAGACAAAACAAAGGGACAAAAAGGTGATGGAAAGACCAGGGAAGTGAAGCGTAGGTTGGCGTGAGGACAGACAGTCGGGCGCAGGGCAGGGCAAGAAAAAGCTGATTATCCTCATGGATGGTGCTGTGCACCATCCAATCAATACAACCCTCTCCTCTTTTCTCCCCTCCTCTCCTCTCCTCTCCATCTCTGCCTCTTGTTCTCTTCTATGAAACATGACCCTTCATAAGGACTATAAAACCTCCAATACAGATCAGCATCTCAGACACATCATTTTCACACACACGGGAACTCAAACACAGAAGAAAGTGAAAAGTGATACACAGGTATGTGCATAGTTTCAAAGCTGAATGCAGAAGTTTACAAGTTCACTTGACCTTTTTTATTTTTGGTTTGGAAAGATTAGGCCGCTTCTTGTTTATGCTAAGGTCAAATAACGTTGAAAGCAGCATAATTCAAAACCAGGCACCCATGGGCACAAAGTACAGTAAATGTCGCTGTTATTGAATTGATCTCTCACGGTCAAATCTCCCAACATCAATACGCAGAATGCAACGAATGCTGTGGTGAAGAGTTTATCTAAAACATCACAGTGGATAGATGGTAAGCTTGTGTTTGTCCCTCATCATCCCTCATTTTGTTCCTCTCTCTGATTCGTCCAAAGTAAAGAGCTGACATGTAGGAGGGGAAGAAGAGCAGGGAGACCCACGTGCACTTCAGTTCCTCCTCCATCATATGAAAAGCTTTGTCATCAATAAATCAGTCGTGTATGCATTATACATGGCTGTCTGTGCATCCAAGCACACAGACACACACACACACATACACATACACACACACACACACACACACACACATGAAAGAACCAACAAAAACTCACTAACGCACTCATGTACGTTTCCAAAATCATGACCAAGTGAAGTATGTGAGAGGAGTTTTTCGCGTCTTGATCTGTGTTTGCTCTATTTGGGAACATGTGTTGTCTTTTTACATTGAAGAAACATGACCTGGCACTGTTTCAGAAAACAGCTTATTAGTTTAAAGCCCAAAATCATCACCAACTGACCAGCTTAATTCTCAGTCAGGTTGTGCAAATATTTAAGGAAGCCCTGTGTGACGTAGTTTTACTAAAGACAGACAATATGAGCAACACTGAAGGAGTCACAAGGAGGAAAACAAAGCGCTCCATGTGCCTTTACCTCAGCTAGATACAGGATCACCATGACAAGAAGGTGAAATCATCTCGACTTTGTGCTATTTGAAGACACACAAACGTACACATGTAAAGACCTCACATGCATACTAACACAGAAACACACAGACTTCCACATAAAGAGGCGTCACACACACATTTAGTTAAGAGAAGCTGTTTAAAATGAACAGTGTGTCAACAGAAAACAGAAGCTCCACATATGTGCCTCGCTTCATGCACAGATATGAGCCCATACATGGATGAATGTATGTATGCGAGACCTCCAAAGCCCATTTGATATAGATCACACACACAGAAGAGTCACGCTCCAACGATGCCAGTGGAGCGGAGCAGATGAAGCCACCAGCCAGCCAGTTCAGCCAGCCAGCCAGCCCTCGTCTGTTACCTTTCTCTTTTGTTCCCGGGACGCTGCTCTCCTGCTCTTCCTCCGCTTCTCCTTCTCGTCCTCTATTGCATTCACATCCACTTCCCCCCGATTCTTCTTCAATTGGGAGGCCGCGTGAGCCATGATAGGTAATGGAAAAAATTTGTAGAAGCACCACACACTACACACGCGTGCCTCACCTGAAATCCCAGAGAAGTTCAGGGGCTGCTGTAAATTGACAAAACCGGGATCTCAGAGGAAAAATCGGGGTAGAAAAGGAAAGGGGGGGAAAGGGAAGAAAAATGCCCTCCTTGAAAAGGAGAATGGAGAAGAGTAGGGCGTTTTTTTTTTCTTTTTATGTACGTATTGTATGTATATCCTGTGTGTCCTTTTTCTTTTGGTTGTTGCTCTGGTCTGGTCTGCTCTCTCTTTCTCTCTCTTTTCTTTTTTCTCTCAAAGTGATGGAAAGATGGGAGAGAAGAGACAGCAGCTTCTCCTCGTCTCCTCGTCCTCCTCCTCCTCCTCGTGTGTCATCCGCTGGCAGTGTGAGAGGAGCGCGTCCAGGAGAGGTGAGGACAAACCGGATGGAGAGAAAAGAGACATGAGCATCACCAGCACAGAGGTGGAGGGAGGGAGGAGAGAGAGAGAGAGAGAGAGAGAGAGAGAGAGAGAGAGAGAGAGAGAGAGAAAATGGATGTGGGAGGGGAGTGGTTGCCACGGTAACCACGCTCTGTTTCAGTCTCTTAAATGTTTCTCCCTTTTTTCTTTCTCTTCTTTCTTTTTGCTCCGGTCTTTGTTGTTGCAACCGGACTTGGACTCCATCATGAACACATGTGTGCGTGCGTGTGTGTCTGTGTGTGTTTGTGCATGTGTGTCTGTGTGTGTGTGTGTGACAGTGTGAAAGAGATAAACTGTGTGTGAGTGGATGTGAGTGCATGAATGAAGCAAAGCCATTGGTTAAGGAGAGGGATGGAAATGGTGGCGGGAGGGAGCAACAGCAGAATGGATGAGTGTGTACTTGCTTGTGTGTGTGTGTGTGTGAGAGAGTGTGTTTACCCCCCCCCCCCACATCTATTTACTATCTCTCTCTCACACACACACATATACACACAAACTCAGACATTTACCAGCTGGAGGTGGCCAAGTGACAGGACAGGGATGGGAAGAACATGTAAAGGACACGGGTGAAGGCAAAGAGGGAGGGAGAGGAGGTTGAATGACCGACACACACACACATGCACAAACACACACACACACACATCCACACACAAGGTAGAGGCAATAATCTGCCAGTATGATCGTTTCAATTGCGACTTAAACCTGAAAATGAATGAATCAGTCACTCATTTAATACCAAACCAAATCAAAATCCCATCAAGTGAATGAACCAGTCAGCAAGAAATGATAAATGATTTAGTAAATGAAGCCATGAATAATTCAATGAACGTACAAATCAAAATATCCAATAACTAAACGCTATTTTTTCTCCCTCCTGATTTCTGCACCCCTCAGTCCTTCCTGTGCCTCCCTAACCTCAGCGTGGTCAGCCCATCTGGGATCATTGACATGGTGATGGAGAGGTCAAACAGGACCAGGGGAGCTTTTGTTTCAACCAAATCACTCGGGTCTTTGTTGGAAACAGAGCAGGAGGAGGAGAACAAGAAGGAGGAGGGAGAGACAGAAAAGAAGATCTACAGAGAGAGAGGGAGAGATAATAAAAGACCTTGTTTGATTTTTGTCACTGAAGAAGGGAGAAAAGGGATACAGAGGAGGAGGAGGAGGAGGAGGAGGAAAAAAAAATCAGCAGACGTCTTATTTAGGATGTCCTTCACAGCGGCCGTGCTCACGTCAGACATGGCAGCGTGGAGACAGATGGAGCACGCAGCGGCCATCTTTGTGTTTCTTTCCCTGCCTGCCTGCGTGTCAGAGCCACCTATGAGCCGAGCCGGGTCCTGTCGACACCGAGAGGCTGCCTCTTCACATGCCTGTCTGCTTTCTGCCAAAATCCACTGTATTTGCTCACAGCTCCGATTGTACATATGGACTAAATGGGGAACCATATGGAGAAAAGCTGAGGATAAGAAAGGACATGATCGGGCACTGCTGTGAGAGAAAGAGGGGGACAACCCTCCTGGGAGAGATGACAGGTTTAGCCGGTGGACACCAGTCATGTAACGATATGAGCGTGTAATTCCCTTTTCTCCTCCTCTAATCTATTCATCCCCTCCACTTCATTTTTCTTTCTTTTCAAACACCAGCCACCAGTTTAAAAAAAAAAAAGGGGGCTGAGGCTGACTTACAGCCCCCATCATGCATCAGGGGGTGTCACATTATGCCAAATTATCATGCGGTTGCTAGGCGAGGGCCAATGGGGTAGCTTTTGGGGGGACAGGATGGATGGATAAGGAGCGTGGAGAGATAAAAAGAGGGATTGGGAAGGGAGGGAGCATGGTGTGGGTACATGTGTTGGTGGATGCATGGAGAAAGCAGGGCATATGTGCACATGATTAAAAAAATCCTTTGTCAAAAGGGAAACAGGAGTAGCAATGAATGAAATGAAACTGGAATTTTTCTAACATTAATGAAAGCAAATGTACAAAAATCATCTTCACTTTGCGAGCATTTAGTAGCTGCCAGTTCCTAATGCCTTTTAACAACTCATTCACTAATAAAACTCCATTCACACTTTGAAAGTAACCTCCCATAGATGTAGTAAAAGTCACTGCCAAGGCGTCCTATATTTCAAACAACAGCATTTTGCAGGCAAAGAGAAATAACGACTACTACAATAGAGCACAGTTGGCTGGTGTCCGGTGAACTCGAGAAGTGGACAATTATTGGATGTTTTCCACCGTTTTTCAGGCACTATGCCATACACATACAGCCAGGACCAAACCACCAGCACTACTAGAACAATAAATCACACGTTCAATAAAAAAATGTGATGCATTAAATAGTTCTACAAAAATAATGTTAAATCAGTGGAATATTAGGGCGGTCATTTTTATATTCGCTGCAGTAGAAAGGGTTATCGAAATAGCAACCATTGACAGAAAAAACTTTTGAATAATTATGATAGTTAATTCAGTCATTTCTAAACAAATCAATGAATTTCCGTGCATAGACAACTATTTTTCTCTTCTTGAGTGATTTTAATCGGGTTAAGGAACAATCACCAGCATCAAACGCTGTTTCATTAGTTGGGGTTATATTTTCTCAAACAAAATCAACATTTTCGTCTATCAAATGATCAAAAATGAAAGGGAAATGCTCCAGTTTTTGTTAAATATGCTAAGTAAGCTCGTCATCTTGGGACTTATCCTGCTTCTTCACATTCGTAATGATCCCAAAAGGGTTGTGTTGAGCCATTAAAACAACAAAAATTTGATTATTTGGTGGTAATCTCAGTCTACTATGATAGCAGGCTGAATATATATTAATTTGGATGAGAATTTTTAATTAGTTTTTTCTAGAAATTGTGATCTTTAGTGTTTACTGAAATTTATAGACATGTATCTGCAGATTAACTGATATGAAAATAACTACTAGCTAAAACCATCTATTACTACTGTATTGCACTGGATTGTTTTAATGGTTCTGTCTGACTCAATTATTCATTTACTCAATTATTACATTATTCATCAACAATACATAATTATTGCTATTATGAAATTATTATTACTACGAGTAGTGGTCCAAACAGCAACAGTAGTATTTGATCAAATATTTAAAAATGTTCCAGTTAGATAGAAGCATTGCATAAATCATATTGTACACACACACATGGACAGGCAGGAACCAAATTTTCTAACTGTGTCCCAGAAACCAGGCTGTGTGGGTCAGTCAGTTATCTGTGGTGAACTGCCTTGTCCTGAGCCTGTGAGTCCTGCTGCTGCGCCTCCCAAGGGTGCAGCATGACCAATCGCAGCATCAATCTCTTTGGCCTTCCTGACCTCTACAGCCACAACAGTGCGTCCCCGTACACCAACAAACACAGAACAAAGCAAAGACGCCAGATGGAGGACTTGAGCCGGACAGGTCACTTTGAGGTTGCAGAGAACCATCGGGGTAATTACAGCGACGGCATAAATAAGGGATTACAGGAGGGCTCTGGTGGAGACAGGTTTTTGAATTGTGCTGCAGGAAGAAGGTGAAGCGCTTTCTGTAGAGACATAGAGGAATTTTACTCCCCTTACCTTGGCCACGTTGTGCGTAATGTCTCGTGACTCAGACCAAGTGTTGCTTTCCTCTGGTCATTTCATAGCCTCATTTGCATTATTCATATACATCACTCTGCAGCAGTTGTAGCGTCGGGACTGCAGTTTGTGAATGGACCGAATCAAGCTTCATGTGCCGTCTTACATAACATCTGTTCTGATGTTTTGGGAAAGGAGGAAAATGATGAGCAGTGTGGCTCCAGCTGGACTCCAGTTATTCTTGGTACACTGCTGCCCTCTAGTGCATAAAAGCAACAACAGTCAAAAAAAATGTCCTGAACGTGCACATTTGGTCCAGCGAACAGGCTTTTTCCTAAATTGAGGGACACCAAAGGAGGTTTTGGGCAACTTTTGAGGATTTTTGCTATAGTATGCACCAAAATGATAAGCATTAAGAATAAGCATACATTTTTAATCCATTTTGGTAATTGTAGTCTCATTTGCTCAAGCATAGTAGACATCTTTGTTTCACAAATGGTCACAAATTAATTAACATACACAGGTTTTGGTCATTTAAGGTAACACAGACTTGTTAATTTTATTGTACGTGGACAAATCATGATTACTGTCATGCATAGTTACTCACCAAAGGCTCATTCTAAGTCAAGAAAATTATAGTAAAGCATATAGTTTTCATTGTAGAAATGAAACATAACTAATTTGTTGGTATAAACTGAGCTGAGATTTAAGAGCACCTTAACATTCAAGCGACCTAGGCATTGATGAATCACCCCCTGCTCTCCAAATCGATAACTTAAGTCATCAAATATTTAAGATTTTTCCCCTCTGCTCAAGGCTTTTACACATATAACACCCAGCCTTTATTTACATTCAGCTCGTGTGTGATCAAATCATGAAAGCACCCCCTAATAGGAAGGCCTGTCAACCAGTTACAGTTACTTTCCAAATCTGAATCTCATCCCGTGTGGAGAAACCATTGTCTGCTCTGACAGGTCTGGAAACGCCTCCAGGAAGAAGAAATAGAAGGCAGAGGAAGAGGAGTATGAAAGGTGCAGGGTCAAACGGGAAGCCGGTAGAGACTGATGGGAAATAGATCCACCCACACGGAGAAAACCCTCTCCTACACCACCGACTCCCAGCCCCGAAGGCTAATGCATTGACATGGGGGTGGGGGGCGGTGAGAAGAGGAGGTGGGGGTTGATTAGAGGGAACTATTTGAAAAGCCATACCATAAACCAGCAGAACATTAAAAAGTCAAGAGGGAGGTGAGATCTGTAGACGAAATACAAGCACAGAGAGACAATTAAAAGTCCATCAAACCATTCAGGACATCTACTGCAGAAAACATAGATCAAAATAAATTAATCATCAAGCATCAGTTTATACTCAGTGCGATTGTAGCCCTGCCAGGCCTGCTGATTCAGACGGCGTGTGAAGTGTTCAAGGAGCCTTTAAAGCCACAGCTGATGATTTCTTCACCATTTATACATCCACTCTGGCTCACAAACTGGGTCTCACTCCTGCACACAACATCTATTTATCTCATCTCTCCTCGATATCCCCTCTTGTTCCTCAACTCCATCACCCAAATTATTCTAATGTCTCCCCTCCGGAGTGCCGCGAGACGTGCGCTTTAACCCAGTTAGCTACCAGTAACCTACCTAAATGTGTGTCACGACCAAGCGCTCCCCTTCAAACCAGAACAAAATGTCTTTGCATGGTTTCCCCACTGAGGGGCAGACAGACATTCACAGTGGAGGGGAGAAGCAGACTAGCACACACACACATGAACACACACATAAACACACACAGGCAGGCGGTGTCTGCACTACAAGCTTTGAGGTGGGGTCTTAAACGGGTGACTGACTGACTGTAGGGAGAGGAATGTCTTTCAGATGTGATGAGGAACATCGCTAGGCATTCATTTGTATCCAATGAGAGCCAGAAAAACAAGATACCAGAGAGCCACATGCTCACAAAAATGTGGGTTAATTAACAGGAGGAAATACTTTGTGTGAATGAAAATGTGGCCACGGTGCAAAAGGGGAGGGATGATTAATGAGATTAAAAACAAGCCTTGATTTCACTCCGCACAGAAGAAAAAATGCTTTAAAAAACAGGATTCACGCGGGGTTACGGAGCGTCTTCATACCTCCACCTCATCGTCACGACCAGCAAGATAGAAGAAGGTGATGTGGAACAGCAGGTCAGCCAAGGATAAACCACTGTGGGGGGACTCACACAAAAAACAAAAGGGAGCGCATTTATGTTTCCACAGAAACCACAAGAGCTGCATCTCCAGTTTTAACATGACCTTGTCAAGCATTTCAAACATTTTAAAACCACATCCTAGTTTGGTGGAAGGAAGCACCTGTAAACAAAGCTGTGTGCAAAGCATTTCTTTCCAGCTGTTTCGAGTGCAATGTGAAAATACTAGAAAATCTGCTCCCACGTTGCATTATCTGCCGCTCTACCAGGAAACAAGTGTTGTGGAGCAAGCCAGTATGAGGCCAAGCGAGAAACTATAATCAATAACGTTAATAGACTGAGGGGTTTATTTCTCCCTCACAATAACTCCGGGCTGTTGCAATGATTTCAGTGGGATATCCAAATAACAGCAAGAACAAACACAGTTGCCTGTTGATTAAGAATTTCCGGTAATCAATGGGGAGTTAATTTCTTGGCTGAAACAAGTGGCGGTCTGACTGTGAGGGCTGTGCAGCAGAGGGAAGTGAACCCCTTTCTGTTTTACACCAAAATGGCAGCAGAAGAATAAACAATTTCACGGTCTGCTGGGAACAGTAATACACAGCCACGCACAATCATGTCCAGCGTGTTCCTATTCACAGGCTGCTTTATATCAGAATACTGTATTGGAATGAGTCATTTCGCCGAGGCACAATACAATCGAGCAGCTTTTAAATGTATGCAATACGCCGTACAAAAGAGCAGGGGAACTGAATTGGCCATCTTTGCAATGACTCTGCAAAGCATTGATTTACAAGTGAATTATATTTCTAACGAAAATATAACATTTTGCTCTCTGCACTTCTCCACTGAATGCATCTCTTCATTCTCAATGCTTTGCTGCTGATTTACAGTCAGTCTTATTATGTTATACTGTCCTGGAAATCTGTTGCGGACAAAATGATTACATTTGTGGCTGAGCGGAAAGTTCAATTTGACCATTAATGAAACACCATTTCCTGATAGTAACCATTACACGTCAGCCTGAGTGGTTTTTAATTGCAGACATTAGCAATATACCGTCCTGCGTCTACTTCGATACCCTAAAGGTAATGGAAGGAAATAGAGAAAGGAAAGGAATCAAAACAAGAACAACAAAGGTGTTATTTGCTGCAATTTTTATCTTAACTGAGGCTGAGATAAAGAGACAGGTGAGGAAAGCAGCACGAGAGAGAGGGAGAGGGGCTGCTGTTGTACTGTTTTTCTTCCATTTGTATTTCAGTTTCATTTTGGGTCATTCCATCTCAAATCATTACATTTTTGGAGCTGTTTGTGCTTGATCATCTCCATCTCTGATTTGTTTGATATTTAACACAATGAAATTCAGATATTTATAGAGATGTTTGTGAGGTTTTATCTTGAAATATGAAATACTTTGTGAAATTAATTTCTTTTTATTTTATTTTTTATTTTTTGCACTTTGAACTGTCAGGCTGTTTGATCAACAATATCTCAGGAAGCATTATAGATAAAAACCTGATATTTTAACTGCTATTTCTCACCATGTCATAGATTACGGACTTGCAATCCTGGACAAAAACAAATTTTAAAAAAAAACACATATTATGGGTAAAATGGTTGTTTTTTCTTTTTTGTTTCAATTAAATCAGAGATGGTGAAGCAAAAGCTGATGATTTGAAATGGAATAAGCCATTTTTTGTTCAGTCATATTGAACGTCAAACAAAGACAAAGAACTAACTTGAATGATGCAACTACCATGAATGTTTATGTGAGGATCACCAGTTATTTTAACTTTGTTTCTCAGAAATGATGTTTTGTTCGTCATTTTGGAAAGGCTGAAGGCTCTAAGTCCTCAATACAATACCCAAGAGCCTCATACAGCCTCATACGGCTTTGTCATTGTAATTAAACCAGAGGTACAAATGACAATTTGAATTTACGGTGCTTTATTTCTACAATTGCTCCTCAAACACACTACAATAGCTGTTAAATTCGACCCTATCTTTGACAGTGAGAGTATTGTGAGCTTTTTGCTGAGATGTTTCATAGTTTATATCTTTCCCAAAAGTGTTTCTGTGCACAAGTCTGGATCCTAATGTTTATTGTCTGGATTGAATATGACTTTTGTAACTTTAGTGTTCACAAAAACAGTTCTTTCTACTTCACACCTGTTGATGGCTGGATATGAAGGTACACCTATGACGAAGAACTCAAATGTTACGACCTTCTTTCTCCAGCAAAACACTGATGTTCGATCCAGCATAGAAAACTAAGGGAGACAGCTCGTCGTCATGACAACCGGTTCTTATGACAATAGTCTCTGAACGGTTATAGACAGAAATCCTCTCAGGAACTCTCTGGTGGGTGAGGTGGTGGGATATTCCGGGAACTTCACACACACACAAGAAACATCAAGAAAACAAAAGTCACCATGGCAACAGGAGGTTGATTTTGCTGATGGTGGAACCAGGATGGTGCTAAAAGACTGAGGACTGCAACAGTTTTCTCCATAAATGTAACACATACTGTGCACACAATGTTGGTGTGAACGCATGCAAATGTGCTCTAAAATAAGCATTAGATTCAAGTCGTCTGTTGTACAAGATAGGTTTTTGAGCTCTGTCTTAGTGTTTGTCATTATTATTGTTGAATTTAATTGTGAGTATAGATTTCAGCAGTTATTTGTACCATTTTCATCCATAGATTCCAGGAAGAGTACCTCATGATGATTCTAAGTAGAATTTAATATTCAACACACTTCTCGCATACATCATATAAATAATATATTTTAAGATAGATAGAAACCATTATAAATTTATAATGTCTTAGACATTAAATTCAAGATCTAAGTCTCAAAAACAAATAAAGACAAAGGTTATTTTTGCATGAATCTTTAAAGCGCATCTGTGTTCATGGTTTTATAGGTTTACAGCCAACTGATTTTCCGATGTTTTCATACAACATTTGTTAATTTTACGCTACTCAACAATGTGTAAGATAAATATAAACTCTGTGACAGAACATTATTTTAGGCAGCACCGTGGAAAACCTTTTATATGTTCTTGACTTTAGGATGCTTTGTGCATTTGTGGGAAAGCACTAAAGGGAGCTGGAAAAGGCTTTCTTTCTTTTTTTTTTTTCAAATAATCAGACAAAATGATGCAACCCAAACAGTTTTTAGGCTGTACTTTATGTGCTGTGCTCTGTGATTTGGAGTCTGATCAAAGGCGAGCACAGTGCCTTCCTCCCATGTGAAGCAGCAGAAGCCACCAGCACCATATGTGTGTGCCCATCAGTGGGTCTACATGCCATATGCCTGAAAGTGCTGGTGTAATGCTTTCTCTGTGCCAATCATCTCTCTGTCCGCTCAGCAATGGGAGTGTTCATTAGTGCAGTCCTGGGGTGGGTTGCATTGCTGTGCATGTACACATATGCATACACATATTTGTCCATGCATACACACACATACATATATAAATAGATAGCACTTGCATTGTGTGCATTCGTAGTTTTGCATACTTTCATACATGTGGTTCTGTGTTGATATGACAAAGAGCAGGAGTGTGTGAAGCCCCGTGTGTTTGTGCAGCCGTAACCTCACCAGACCCTGTTACTGGAATTGTAGGAGCTGTATGTTTGTGCAGCCTTGTTACTTTCCCTAAGCTGCCGGGCAGTGGAATATCCTCCCCAGTGTCGAGTTTCCCTGTCATGATGGGATCATAGCGATGTGCCAAGAAGCACTGTGCCTGGGGAGCCTTGCTCACTCGCACGCAGTATGCCAGACTCATATCACAGTACCACACACACACACACACACACACACACACACAAAGCAGCCACCTGGAAAGTACTGTCGGACCTAGCGAACCCCAAAGTCAACTGAGCAAATACATTGTGCTGCTGGGTTTCTTCACAGAAGAAAGGTCAGCTGCCACCAGAACATTTACAATCTGTATTTTTTAACCATACTCCAAAACATTTCTACGCACAATTCAAGTGTATCTATGCCTCTAATTGTTGTACCGATACACCTCAGGCTTATTTGTCAGTCTACACTACATTAAGAGAATATCAGTCACTGAGATTCAATGAATATGAGGTTTTGCAAAGAGCTACAAGCATGTAGGCAATACTATGACGAAAATATCTAAAGCTAAGCAACCAGCAGTGAGCTAAATTTCTACTATTAGCAGCATATTTAAAGTGAGTAACATATCAATACTTATCTGGTTATCAGTACCCCTGATCTTAATCGTGATAAACAGGTATGATATGCACTAACAATGTTGACAGATTCCATACAAGCACATGTGTTTCTATTCTTACATTTCCACCTGCACTGCTCTCTGTGACTGGACATTCATCCAATGAAAACACACATGTAAGCTGCAAAGTGGAATAAATCCTACAATTTGGAATTAAGCCCAGTTTTTCCAGTAGTAACCTCTAGCCTAGTAGCAGCATAACAGCAAGGGTGTTTTATCACATGCAGGCTTCATTTTCAGTCGCTGGAGAGAAGAGGCCGACTGTCAGCCAGAGACGCTTGCCATCCAGACAGACGGTCCTTGGTAATGGAAATGTAGCACTACTACTACGCGTAGCTCACTCCACTTCTTGTATTAGTGTTGGCAAAAGGTCGACGTGCTGTCTGATATTGTATCTGGGAATTAGACGGCAGGGAAAGGTTACAGATGGAGTTTATTGAAGTTTTAATTGGATGTAAATCAGCTAATTGTGTTTGCGCAGCGATAACAGAGCAGCCAGCTCAGCAAACTGCAGATTCGAGCACACATGCAAGCGTGCGCAACACAAACAAAGTCTGGGTCACACACATCCAATCAACTCATCTTTCTCACACGTTAGCAATGATCACCATGCACAGACACATACGCGCACACTCTCACTGGATGGTTGGGATCCAAGGGTAGGGCAAAACAGAGGTGGTGTAAATGTCAAGTCCTCTCACTAACCATGTTACAAAGTTCAAGACTTAGTCCACGTTTCCATCCCATATAGTGCTGTGCTTAGAGGTTTCTGTCTAACAAAAGGTAAGAGGCAAAACATAATGACATTTTAGACCAGGATGTAAAAATGTGACATGCAACAGATTCAAAGCTAACCCAAATACACACGTGGACGAAATTGTTGGTACCCCTCAGTTAAAGAAGGAAAAACCCACAATTCTCACTGAAATCACTTGAAACTCACAAAAGTAACAATAAATAAAAATTTATTGAAAATTAAATAATCAAAAACAGCCATTACTTTTGAATTGTTGATTAACATAATTATTTAAAAAAAACAAACTAATGAAACAGGCCTGGACAAAAATGATGATACCTCTATAAAAGATTGAAAACTATTTGACCAGAGTGACATGATTAACTCAGGTGTGTCATTTAATTGACATCACAGGTGTTTCCAAACTCATAATCAGTCAGTCTGCCTATTTAAAGGGAGACAAGTAGTCACCCTGCTGTTTGGTGAAAAGGTGTGTACCACACTGAACATGGACAACAGAAAGCGAAGGAGAGAATTGTCCCAGGACATCCGAAAAAAATTATAGACAAACATCTTAAAGGTAAAGGCTATAAGACCATCTCTAAACAGCTTGAAGTTCCTGTGACAACAGTGGCTCATATTATTCAGAAGTTCAAGACCCACGGGACAGTAGCCAACCTCCCTGGACGTGGCCGCAAGAGGAAAATTGATGACAAATTGAAGAGACGGATCGTTGGAATTGTATCCAAAGAGCCCAGAGCAACCTCCAAAGAAATTAAAGGTGAACTCCAAGGCCAAGGTACATCAGTGTCAGATCGCACCATTCGTTGTTGTTTGAGCCAAAGTGGACTTCATGGGAGACGACCAAGGAGGACACCACTGCTGAAAAAAAAACTCATAAAAAAGCCAGACTGGAATTTGCAAAAATGCATGTTGACAAGCCACAAAGCTTCTGGGAGAATGTCCTTTGGACAGATGAGACCAAACTGGAGCTTTTTGGTAAGGCACATCAACTCTATGTTCATAGACTCAAAAACCAAGCATACGAAGAAAAGAACACTGTCCCTACGGTGAAACATGGAGGAGGCTCAGTAATGTTTTGGGGCTGCTTTGCTGCATCTGGCACAGGGTGTCTTGAAAGTGTGCAAGGTACGATGAAATCTGAAGACTATCAAGGCATTCTGGAGAGAAATGTGCTGCCTAGTGTCAGAAAGCTTGGTCTCAGTCGCAGGTCATGGGTCTTCCAACAGGACAACGATCCAAAACACACAGCCAAAAACACCCAAGAATGGCTGAGAGAAAAGCGTTGGACTATTCTAAAGTGGCCTTCTATGAGCCCAGATCTGAATCCCATTGAACATATGTGGAAGGAGCTGAAACATGCCATTTGGAGAAGACACCCATCAAACCTGAGACAACTGGAGCTGTTTGCTCATGAGGAGTGGGCCAAAATACCTGTTGACAGCTGCAGAACGCTCATTGACAAATACAGAAATCGTTTAATTGCAGTGATTGCCTCAAAAGGTTGTGCAACAAAATATTAAGTTATGGGTACCATCATTTTTGTCCAGCCCTATTTCATTAGTTTGTTTTTTTAAATAATTATGTTAATCAACAATTCAAAAGTGATGGCTGATTTTGATTATTTAATTTTCAATAAATTTTTATTTATTGTTACTTTTGTGAGTTTGAAGTGATTTCAGTGAGAATTGTGGGTTTTTCCTTCTTTAACTGAGGGGTACCAACAATTTTGTCCACGTGTGTATATCAGTGAGTGTTACTGAAATGCTTCCACAATCACTTTCTCAAA
Source organism: Acanthochromis polyacanthus (assembly GCF_021347895.1). Lineage (NCBI taxonomy): Eukaryota > Metazoa > Chordata > Actinopteri > Pomacentridae > Acanthochromis > Acanthochromis polyacanthus. The sequence goes on from NC_067127.1 coordinate 6,720,129, forward strand.
CATCCCCTCCTGACCACAGACCCATCTATATTCAATGCACTGATGCGGTTTCATAAATGTGGAGCTGAAAGCCTCATTTATCTCATCTTAGGTGGCTCAGAAAACAAAAACCAGTGTCATTCTGCGAGACGAGCCTCACGCTGCCAACATCACACAGAGGCTATCATTCGCTCTATCACCGAAAGCAATAACGCACAGAGACAGAGAAAGAAAGGAAGAGACAGAACTTATCAATGTTCTCCCCCCATGAAGCTATAAAGCTGCCAGATCTTGCCAAGTCTGATAAGCAACATCCAACGCTCCTCTCTCTCTCTCTCTCTCTCTCTCCCTCTCTCTCTGCTACTCATTTCACCCCCACCCACCCACCTCCTCCCTGACGCTCCAACTTGACAGCTGAGGCCCCAGTCCCACATCAGTGGAAATTTCCTGAACTGTCACTCCGGTAGATGGCCTGGGTGACTGCATGGCGTAGGGAGCATTGCTGCAAAGGCCACACATACACACGGATGTAGGCGCAATTCTCGCCCAAGCCCATTGTCCCTGCTCCCCACACGATGGCTGTCACCCCAACTTCAGCGCTCGGAGGCGAAATTTGTCTGGCCATGCGTGTATCTCTCTCTCTCTCGACTCGCCTTCCCTCAACCCCCTTCCATATTATGTCCTCACCCTCTCGTTCTTGGAGTTCAACCTGTCACAGTAACTCAGCCAAGGGCCAGACTGAAAAGGTGATGGGTCAAAGGGGAGAATGGATGTCTGTTGTGCCAGGCTCCTCTATCAATCTATACTTTAAAGGTCAATGCAGTGTAACATTGAAAAAGCGAGTTCAGAAAGTGCAGTTTGACCAGACTAATCATTCGGAAATGTTCTTTAGGAAGGATGGTGAAGACTGACTGTATGTTCTTTTGTCAAGAACAACACTTGAACCGAACGAAAAACTGAGAGTAGGCTTTATCCTCTGGGAAGCTGGAATTTACGTAAAGAATTTGATGGCAGTCCGTCCAACAGAAGACGAGCTATTCCAGTCTGAACCAAAGCAGTGGAAGAAATACAACAGATGAACACACCTAACAAAATGCAGTTCAATTAAAAGGAGAGCTAGTTTACTAAATATGCATTTTGGTAAAGTAAAGCAGCTATTTCCTTAGTGTTTCATGTCACTGGCTACAAGGTAGTAGCAAAAGAAAGCGGCATGTATCCTGTCTAAGTTGACTTAGATCCAACTGACTCATCCAAGTGTCAGATAAGTAGGTTACCAGTGTGTTTTTATCAGCCCTGGTAGCTTAGTATTAGCCACTCTGTTGAAGTAGTAAGTAGGCTCGTCTTCATATAGAAAATCACTGACGTGTAACAAAACGCAATCCTGTGTGGTTGTGCTTTGAGACTCACCCTTTCAGCTCTTCGCATCTTCAGTTAATCCTCCCCGCGCCTGACATTGTTCGCAAGTTCACCAACCAGGTGGAAGAAGGGGAAAGTACGTCGGAGGCCGTGAACCGAGCTAAGATGGGACAGTAAGAGTGTGCAGCCCGGCCCAACCCACTGCAGCTACAAGTAGCAGCAGGGGTTACAGCCACTTAATCAGACAAGTGCTAATCTAGTTAGGAGATCAACAAATGAGCCTCTCAGTATTGAAAAGGAGGACACAACCCCGCAGACAATAGAGAAGGTCAAGGCCATTGTGTAAGAGAACAACGGGGAGGATAGAAAAGGGGGTATTACTGTCATAATTTGGATCGAAATGAAGGTCAAGTGTACAGCAGGTCCATTAGACTGCTCTCTGGTGGGAATTTCAAATGGAATCATTTGTACTGTTGAAGCAACTACGCATCTCAAAGCGACACATTTAAAGCCCGAAAGTGACAAACTGTGATATTGCTCATTATAAAGCATAATATTTAATATTTTACATGTTTTAAATAGCAGAAAAATCAGAACAGCAGCAACACCGGATGGCTGGATGTAACTAATACAACCATCTGGTCTTTCTAATTGGCAACGTCAAGATATCGAGCCTCTGCAAGGCACCTGGCTGTGAAGGGCTATTAAAGGTAAGTGGCGGCGGCTGGCAGCACATATGACAAAGCCAGCGACCGGAGAAGGGCTTCAGGATTCTCCACACCTCTTTTGGTCTCCATGGAAACAAGGACAGAAACGTTCAAGCGCAAGGGAGCTGTGAATAGACCATCACGAGGGAAGAGAAAAACACGCGTCTTGCTATTGGAATTTCACAGACTCCGGTTCAGACATTTTTCGCACGCTGTTGTTTATATGCTACAAATTCAGAGACTAAGACCACATCAGTGTACACAGGACACCTCCTTTCCGCGTTTGCCTTCTATATTTCTATTTTAAAAAGGCAAAAACAAGCCTATACATAGTAAATATGTCAGACAGAACAGCGTCTGGTTTATTAACTACTTTAAGGCCGCGCTGCCAGTCATTTTAATCCATTTTTAAGCTCACACAGATCCCTTTAAAGAGCACATTATTGCCCGTTTACACACATTTTGGCCTCAGCTGTGAAAATAAAACACATTTTTCTTTGAGCACACAAGATATAGACACAGGCTGTGCTTTTAACTGCTACAGTTCCCATAAAGAAACTGTTATGCTTCCACGAAGAGCATATGTAAACTGTTCTAAACATACTAAGACAGTGTTTATTAAACTTTGCAACCATAAAAGTGGGAAATGGCTTTTGCTGTCAAGCACATGCAAACAGTGGCTGCTCTGTGCATGCCAAGTGCCTGACCTTGGCATCAAAGATAAACATTAAGATTTTAATCTGTTTTTAGGAAGAAAAACAACATATAGCACATCTTTTAGTTTAAACAGAGCTAATTTATTCAGCTTTGTTTCTCGCGGCCATATGCTGCTGCTGTTGTAGACACATGCAGTGATGAATGTTTTGCAAGGGAACAGATGATAAAGTATCAGTGGCTGACCCAGACAGAGGAGGTGAGCGAATGAGACAGGGGCACAGACAGAAGGAGAGGGAGCGAGGGAGGTGTTTCCTTATCAACAGCAGGAAACACCATTCTCTTTGTTTGACCTGCATCATGCTATTTGCTGTGCATCGTCACCAGCAGTAGAAACAGCGTAGATGGACACACAGTTTGACTATCATATACACTCTGGGGGCCTTGTTAGACTGAGCTTGCAGGCAGGTTCCAGATGCCACATGCTGGGCTGAGTGGCTGCTGGCTGTGCAAAAGAGGAAACCGACATAGGACTCAGCATAACACACACATTTCCGCTACAGCTTTGTCGAGTACACATGCCCGTCGTGATGCCCAAAGATAAAGTCTGCTTTACATTCCCTCTCCAGCCTCTTACCTCTTCTTCTACCTCTCTCTCTCTCTCTCTCTGTCTCTATCCTCGGCTGCCCGCCGATCTGGCTTGTCAGCAGCCAGAGAATGATGGGAGCTTTGATGTCGAAGCAGTGTGTCTGAGTGTGTGTTTGTGTGTTACTCGGCTTCCTAGTCAAAAATTCTACCCTCCTTCAGGTTTTCACAGCTCCTTCCCATCACTCTGAGGCAGCTGCGAGAAAAGAAACAGACTGACAGTGAGGGAGGAAGCCGAACAGAGACGAATAAAGAAAGGAGACGGTGAGAGAAAAAGGGAGAGAGAGTGGTACAGCGGTAGGAGGCGAGTGTGAGGAGAAAAGGAGGTCAGACAGTGGATAATGTTTTATTGTGCTGAGAGTGTGAACCCCTGAAGGTGGAAGGTTCTGCTTCTGGTTTGAGAGACGAATAAGTATGGCTGGGTGGATGGGTATTGATTGAAGTGTAGGCACAGAGCACATGTGGCATGAAGATTTTCTTTTCTTAAAAGTCTATACATTTAAGGACTGCTACCTAAAGCTGCAGTGGGCAGAAATCTGGAAAAGGCACAAAAAAAAATACAAGCAAGAATTCTCTGTTCTAAGCTCTTCTCACCAGATAAACACAGGCGAATGCATGCACTTCAGACATGAAAATAATCAAGCCTAAAGTCCAGCGTCACACTGCAGTCAACCCTACTCTACTTCTGAGCTCTCAAGTCACCACATCCTCCTCCCAATATCACTCTTCATATTATCTCATCTGATCTGGTCTGAAATCTCCTGTAAATACCCAAAGTCTTCCATCATGGGCTACCTTTTTTAGATCCAAAAGAAGAAAAAGAAGTCTAGATCCTCGCTCAGACCACTTGAGATAATAAACTGATTTTTTTTTACCCAATAATAGCAAAAAAACCCTTCCTAGTGGGTTTAAAATCTCTCTCCAGGCATTGATTAACCCCCTAAATACTCATTTCCATGTATCAAAGTTACATATTTAGTGTAGTTATTCATGAAAATAATCCCTTCCTTCCTCCTTTAACTGGCTTAGATGTAACGCTACACCATTTCCTCTTCTAGATTGAGCAGATCTATGGTATCCTCGTCTTCACGCCTCTTCCCCACTTCCTGCAGCTCAAGCACACCAGCTCACCTACAACATCTTTGCATTACAGAATGGCAAGCTGTAATATTGGAGTAATTCAGCCGTATGTGTCCATTCTGAAGAAAAAAAAACAACAGGACCGAAAAGCTCCACCTGCAAACTGACAGGATTGGTTACTCAGGATTGTGACATATGAAACCCCACAGATCTAAATCCGTATTTTGAAGGCTCTCATGGGTACACCGCAGTTACAAGATGGAAATGCTTGACTACGATGTTGCCCGATTGTCTAACTCCTTCTGTCTATATAAATAGAAAACATCATATAAATCTGTTACCAAGAAACTTGATTTTCACCAGATGGGGCCTTTAAAGATACCAAAATATTCGATTGTTTGGTCCTTGGAACCTCAAGCTGCCATCATAAGTCTTGGCTTTTCTTTAGGCAGATAAATTGAAGCTTTCAAGAGTATTGAAAGACAAGTCAAAAGAGTCCAGGAGAATTCTCAAATTACCAATCTATTTCATTACATTTTCTGTCAGACAAACCACTGTTGGGTTTGGGCCTTTTCACTCACTCGCTGCATGATTCTTTTCATTCTCTCTGCCACTCGCTCTAACACACGCTCACCCTTTAATAATCTCTCGCAGAAATGTTGAATTTGTGCGTTGCCTTTTTGAACAGCACATTTTAATACAGATTATCAGCAGCCTGACAGCTCCAATTAGCTGGTATTGTAAGGTAAAGTCCCGCTGTAGAACAGATCATTCCCCCTCTCCAATCTCATCCCTGATGACACTGAGAGAAAATCCCTTCAAAATCTCATCTGAAACACTCCTCAGTGGGATAATCTAGCTACAAAGTTATAAGGATATTGCATCCAAGAGCCACCAAAAAGGGCAACTCGTGGTCTTGGCCTCAAATGCCTTGGGCTTTTTTTTTTTTTTTTCACGTTTTTCTCTGCTGTGATTTATCATTTATTTGCTTCTGCCGCTGATTCTGAAAGTGGAGCAGAAGTCACGTTAACTTCATTTCCTCCTGTCTACCACACTGTCGGCCACATCTCTCCACCTCTCAGCACATTACACAGTCACAGGCCTATGTAGAATCAATACTAATGCTGTCTTTATCTTATTCTAAACGTGACTGGGCGGGTAAAGCAGACAATTAGCTGCCAGTTTCAGTTAGGAAATACTATTTTCCCTTTAATGTATTGGAAGTTCCTGTAGACAGCCTTGTGGAGAACCATTAGAACAATGATACTAATCAGTAAACTATCTGGGTGGTGCAGCCTTGAAGCACAAAGAGACATAGAGGGTGCAAATTCTCAGAGATCACCTGATAGATATGTGAATAATTCAAATTCGCAGTCTTTCTGGACATGCTTTTCGGGTAAGTAACACATTTTTAACATTTTTTGCCATCTGGACAGATGAAGTAGGGCACACTTGGAACCCTGGAGACGCTTCAGCTGCTGAAGAGGATGCTTTAAACTTCATGTCTGACATACAAGGATGTAGTCAATCCAGTCCAAGACGAGTTCAGGACTGAGTTTAGTCAAGTAAAAGCGACTATAGATGATAAGTGTGATAACAACCATCCTACACTGCATGTCACACTCTGTGAGATGGGTCTAATAATGTCTTAGTCGCAATCTGTGTCAGACTTCAGCAATGTTAAGACACGCCAGATGGTGAAATGAGTAAATCACGCTGCAGAAGGTAAATAAAAAAGTGAAATGCAAGCAGAGACATGTGATAAACTCACAGCATGCATTTGCTTCTCTCTTGATTTTGTGAAATGTATAATGAACAAGCTTCGGCCGCAGCGCCGACACTTCTATGCATCCAAAAAGCTCACAGGAGGAAACAGAGTGGAACACAGGGCGATTCGTGGCCAAGGAAAAGAAGGCAACATTATGCCAGCTCTCCAGTGTATTCTGCATGTTTTTCATGTTGTGTTTTCAGTGGGATGGTTTTCAAAGTTGAGCCTTAAGAGGATTTTTGGTTTGAAATTTCTAAAAAAAAAAAAAAAAAAAAAGGCAGCCTCAGTCACTGAAACTCCAAATCAGTCATGTAGACTTGTTTCATATAATATGTATGAGCACCACTCTTGACTGACAACCTTAGATTTAACTTTTTTACACAAATGAAGCCCTCTTTCAACATCAGGCTCAAACTGTTTGATCATTTTTAATTCTGCTTATTCAAGAGTCAGCCTTATAGCTTCTCTTGCAAACAAAAGCGGATCTGCCTCCAAATCTGAGTGATTATGCCCACACATGTTTGCTATCTGGCTGACTGCACCGCTGAAAATCCTACCAAATCACACCTTTATTCATCTCAACTCAGAACACCTCATCCATGTCCTTCTACTGTTCAGTAAGGTGCTGCAGAGACCTGAACTATTGTACATTGACATTTTTGTGGGTATTGAATTTTGTTAAGGTCAAAATTAGTGTCGCAATAGGACTACAAAGCATGAAAAATGATATTTCGGAGACAAAGACAAATTCTGCTTCGAGTAAAGGTGGTGGGGAAAGACCTTGTCTGATATTAGAGAGACCTGTGTTTTCTTAATGCATTGCCTTTGCTGCGGAATATTAAAGCAATGTCAAGGAGTGGTCACAGATCAAAACACAATTATATGTTTGAGATGACTTGAGAGGTTTAAGCCTTAAGTAAGTGATCCTGGATTACATGTTTACATTACATTTAGTCCTGGATGATGTTAATTGTAAGAGACAAAGGCTGCAGAGACAGATGCGTTTCTCTGTGGAGGAAAACTGATGTTTTATCTCCGGCTTGCAGTTGCATTTTCTATCTCCTCCTTTGTCCCTGTGCTTTTTACATGCCTCTGTGATAAAGAAACATAGTGAGACACACAAGCCCTGGTGAATCACATTATAAATCACAGCCATAGGTCTCTCCACAACCACTCAATTCATCTCTGTCTCGGCCAGTGGGGAGGATGTCTCCATCGTTTAATGACACTGAGAGAGGAAATGGTTTCTCTTTGCTCCCTTACAACTCCATTACTGTGTACGGGTGCACAGTACTGTACTGAGCTGACAAGACTACATCATTTAGTCATTTTGACTCAATTTTTTTTTTCATTTTTTTGGCACCGATCTCGTCTTCCCACTCGCTTTTATATAACACCCTCCTCTGCGACTGTATTAAAGAAGGCAGTGATTTTTAGAAGGGCATTTTATATTTAATGTGACAGGATTCAGGTACTTGTACTGTAGTCGACATAATCGCTACACAAAATATTGCTCAATACTTTCCTCTCGATTTCAGCGTTGATGTTTGTCAGGTTCATGTATCTTCCTCTCTGCATTGTTTTTCTGTTGTTCGTGGAGGTGATATTCAACAGCAGGAATGCCCACAGTGTTAGACCGGCTTCCCCTGCATACTTCAGTTGCGCTGGGTAATTGATGATGGATGAAGCAATCATAAAAAGTCCCCAGCTGGTAAATTATGAGTTGGCTTATTCTCTGTGGGTAAACTAGGCCATTTGGGATGAGCTATAACTATGAAAGCATACTGGTCTTTGCTGGGCCAGACAGCCGGGAGATTTCAGCAGTGATTTATTCATGACACAAGTGGGTGAAGACTAAGCCTTCCTCTCTCATCCCTGCTTCCTCAGCTTCCTCTTTGCCCAGCTAGACACCATCACATCCCCTCCTGTATCCCGCCATACTGCCCACATTCACCCTCCCTCCCTCTCTTCCTTCATTGTCTACCCACTCATATTAATCACATGAAATCACTGAGGGTTAGGGTTAATTCATGTTCATTCTCTCTGCATGTATTGAAAGTGTATGGAGACATATTAATGTGAGGGGAGACTATTTAAGTGCATGATCACATCAAATTGTTGGATTTGAAGTGTGTATATGTTCAAATGAATGACTTTGTGAGGAACAGACTGCATTTAAGACAATAAATGTGTAGAAAAGTGGGACATGTTATACTTGCCTGATAATGCTTACAGTCAGTTTGCAATATTTACTGTTTTTTATGTTCTTGTTGAGGAAGTTTTAGCTGCTGGTAAGTAAAATTCAAGACTGTTTGCACACACGACAGCTTATTATATTTATTATCAAAAACCAACTAGCCTGCACATGAACCCTATAAGATCCAAGTATAGAAAAAAAATGAGCAAAAAAAATTGAAAAGTATATATATATATATATATATATATATATATATATATATATATATATATGAACCCAAAAAAGAAAAAATTGCAAAAAATAAAGAAAACAAAATTTTAAAAATTTCAATAGCAGCATTATTTTGATATTTGATGTGACAGCTGGTGACAGAATGATCTCTGCATCACCTCCTGTAAGATGTCCACGTCGTTGTCCACATCATTCCATTAACAAACGAATGCACACACACACACACACACACACACACATGCACAGATCCAAAGGGTATCCCATTAGCAAACTCACACCCTCACAGCTGGAGGTTGTCACACTGTCAGTACTGTCAGTGGCCACAGGGCAGGAGAAAACCCTGTCGCTGTAAAAACAACCCGTGATCCAGCATCAACCTGCAACCTCAGGGGTGTTCTGGAACATACACATACACCACATATATAAAACCCAATATTTGTGAAAATCACATGCTATCCCTGTACAACTCCCACATGCCTCATCAGGCGATGCTTTCGTGCCTCAGCTTATTGCAAGTCCAGCAAACACAGTTCAGCGACTGTGTGTGTTTACAATGACAGCAAATGTGCCTAGATGGCAATTTGCACTAGGACTGTGATCAATGCTCAGTTTCAAAATTTACATTTTCCACTTTGTTTCAGGTAACCACCCATTTTAACATGAAAACACATTTTCCACCGTAGGAATAAAAAAGACCGTGTCATGTGGTGCTGTCAAGGAAAACTGAGCTTTTCAAGTGTTCAAAGATGATTGTCAACCTTCACAGACATTCATGTGCAGCAACAATGATTTGAATCTTTCTGTCAAGGGTCTTCATGTCAAGAGTCACTACAGGAAGCACTTATCACCTTCAATTCATTCACTATCTAAGCCTCATGCCGTCAGGTGATAACAAAAAATGTGCCGGCGACAACACCTCCGTTATTGAGACGCAAAACAAGTGATGGCTAGGGAAAAAATTTAAGTGAAAGCTGGCCCCAGGGCATGCAGCATTTTCACTTAATGGGCTATTACAACAACATCTTTGGAGGTTTGTTGTTGAAAGAAGTAAGTGTTTTGGAAAATGACAAAGCACATATAACCTCTGTAGGCTTCTTATAATAGCCACTAGTAGGGGGACTGTATGGTGGATTTAAGAGGATGCAGTAAGAGGTACACTGAATGTTTTTGACATAAAGACAAACATTGTCTGATGGTTAATGACTTTATGTTGCTTGTAGCGGCAATAGACGAAGCAACTGCCTCAGAAAAAGTCGTGCAAATGGAGGGAGGAATGAATAGAAAGCAGACAGGCACCTTTTACTGAATCCCAGAGGAGCAGGGAATATGATCGAATCAAAAGCACATTGGCCTGTCCTACTCAGAAATCGAGTTATCATTATCAAGCGAATTCCTTCCGTCTGGCTCCTCTGCTCTGGAGCTGTAAGAGCCGGAGAGCAGACGAGGTGAACGCTTTCGTTGTTCCACTGAAACCTGACAAATGTCACAGTTTTACTACAGAAGAGAGGAGATGATTTGTTGAGTTACATAACAGAGCGGCAGAGAAACCTCGACGGTGCCATCACTGTCAGCGAATCCCCTGGGAATGTGGATCTCGTGCATGCCTGTCGGGGTTTGTTTTAGCTGTGTTCACTTGCATACGTTCTCATCCACTTCTCCTACAGCTCCTCTCCTCCCATTCCACCTTTTACTTAACATCTCACAATCCCCTTTGGTTTCACCTGTCGTGATTCTCTACGCTTTGCTCTCCTTTAAAGATGTGAGTCTCCCAGTCCTCTCCCGCCCCTCATCCATCATCTTCCTTCACCTTCTGTCTCCGTACCTACTCATTCTTTCCGATTCACTTCCCCTGTGCTATTGTTCCCTCTGGCTCAGGTGGTGTTGCCCTGGGGCTCACATTATGGTTCCGTCATCCCTGAACTGAAATCTAAAAATGGGAGCATTTAACATGGTCCTCACAGCCGGTATAGCTCCATCCACCCCCGCGCCTCGTCTCTGTGCTGCTTCAGGAGCTCACAGGTGGGGTTGCCCCTGCAGAAAGCCCACAGACAGGCTGGGAAAACCCAGAAAACCATGAATTAAAGGAAGCGTAACGTGGTGGAACCCCTGCAGGAGGCTGATGGAAATTCCACTGTTCATGCAAAATTTGACATGCACTCGAGAGCATTAATGGCTTGTTAACGAATGTTTCATTGATCCTCAAAAGGCAATTTTCTTCTCCCAGCAGGGCAGGTGGTTGACAAGAGGCCCAGAACAATGGCTCGCTATTTTAGGGAAATGGAACCTTTAAATGCAACCTTTTTACCACACCATGAGGCTATTTATTAATTTTAACAAATCTCTGCTCTCAGAGATTTAAAACAGCCAATATATTTATCAGTAACACCAAGACTATATTCTTTAATAATATGAGGTTACATTGATTTAAAGTCCGTCTTTGGTCATCAACTTCTAAAAACTCATCTTTGCATATCAAAATTGCATGTATAGTTGTTTTTTTTCCATGAAAAAATTCCTTTCTACTCTAAAATGGCTCGATGCAACTCTATTATTGCCTCTTTTACAATGGCCAGCTCTATAAAATCCCCCCTCTCACTCCATACACTGCAGCTGGAGCACACCAGCTCACCTACAACTCTACTCCAACACTGTAACTCTGTGCTACACAATGGAGTTGGAGTAATGCAGTCATACATGTTCGAACCAGAAACCGATTCTGGGAAATTAGGATGCAGAAAGTTTAACCCTGCAGTTTGACGGGATTGGTTTCTGCAGTTTATTAGGTGTAGAAACTTACTAAACTAAAGTTTCAATCTGTGTTATACAAACTATCATCAATTTTACATGGAAATGCTCAGTCATGGTGTTAACTGCTTTTTTCACTAAAAATATGTCTCTAGCATATAAAAAACACTATATTGTCAATAATAAAAAGGTTTAAAATGTCTATTTTTAGCACCTAAAACATTCTTTAACTTTTTCTGGTTATATTTCTATGCTCACAGCACTTGCTTAAGGTAAGTAGTCTTGGTCTGACATCAATAAACTCCACAGTGAGTTGAAGGAGAACACAAGTTAGCTTCAAAAACAGGTAACTGCAACCTCTGTCATTCATTAACATTAAACAAAATGTGTTGTTGCCCAAACCTGAGCACAGATAGGACTCAGAAATGTTGCCTTCAGTGCCTGCCATCCAATCCCAAATCAACTGTTCTCACTTTTCTCTCTGAAAAATATATTCTCATTTAACATAAATCAGGCAGCAATCCCATGTCCATCAAACGGTACCAAGAAATCAGTATCGTATAAATGTAACTTCAGGGGCAGGCATAGTCTGAAGCATATAAATAAAGATACACACCAAAGCACTAAAACCATCACTGAATTTTCACAGAAAGACGTTGCTTTGCCTCTCGTCCCTCCAGGATCTCACCTGGTTGGAATACTGCTAAACTGCCAATCTGCTCGACATTTCAAAACACGGCCCTCAGATCTGTGGCTATCTGTCAGACATTTTGAATTTCAGAGGAAGCCAGATCCTGCTGTTAAGTGCATCTCCAAGCTGAGAGCCAGCGAATGGGCCTTAACACACGGCAGCTTTCAGAGAGTCTGCAGCGATCGCCTCGCACGCTTCATTTTTCATTTCAATTCTTATTCACGGGCAAGCTTTCATTTTTCATCCCAAGCAGGAAGCAGGGGTGAGCCATCTGGCTTGGCTCCACTGTGGATGTATTCCTGATCCCAGAATACATCATCTGATTTAAATAAACAACACCTGAGAGCCAAAGAAGGACGGCGAGGGATACGAACCTGCTTTTCTACTTTCCAGTTAATTGTGGTTAATAGGTTCTTTCAGTCACGTTTTTTTCATCAGTGGCACCATTCAGACCACGTAGGAGCCGCTGTTCTCATATCTGGAACCGAAATCTGGACTGTTTGCACCCACGGCGGGTTGTTATTTATTGTGAACAAACAATCAGCCTCAACATCAAACATGCGAAAAACAGGAATGCGATGTGATAAGACGATCTCTCCTGTGGGACTTCAGTGTGGGAATAGTGTGATCTTTGTCAGTTGTCATCTGCTGCATCATGACCGGAACCCTATTAACAACTCATACATCAGTTTCCATGGTGCTAATGTTTGGTGGAGAACAATTAACATCCAAGTGCATCTGTGACTCAGTCCTTTTTTACATGCCGGGCTATAAATAAACCAGAGATTTGAATCTGTTTGCATACGGCGCTTTTGTCAGCCATAGTAAAGCCACTGATGTTAAATAACTGAGAAGCAAGGTGCCACGGTCACCACGGGGTCGGCAGACAACACGGTGAGCACAAACCACCCGTTATTGCTTTCGGTACGGAACAAAAGCTTTTGTTATCCTGCTCTGTTGCTTTTAACGGTTGCCATGGCGACACCAGGCCAGGAGAGGCTTAAGGAGGATCCCGAACTTGATAAAAAGGGATTTCTAAACCTGACAGTGAATTTCTCTCCATCTCACTGTCCTTTTTTTCACGTTACTCCTTTGTTTTTTCCGTTACTGTGGAGTCTTTTGATGAAGAGAGGAAAGAAAAAAAGAGAGGAAGAGGAACAGAAAGAACAGAACAGTGAGAGAGAGATGTAAAGAGCCTTCCGGACGGAGCTGTGGGAAACGGAAGAGACTCCGGGGTTCAGGCAACGACGACTGCCAGCAAAGGAAAATACCAGTAGAGTGGATATGAGAACACGCATTATTAGACCGTAGACGTCTCAGAGCAGCTGCAGTCTGGGTCACGAAGCAGAACAGGTTGAGAAAAAGAAAGTCCTTTTACATTCAAATTTTGTGGTGATGCAGTGATTCTATTATGTTTTGATTAAAAGGCACACGGCCAAAATATTATTCAGCACTCTGTTTCCAGTCAGGGCCCTGGCCTTCTTTTTTAATTACACACACGTTTTCACATGTGTTTAATAAGCAGCGATGTGATTACAGCCCAACGCCGGCTCTGGCTGTTTCTTACAGAGAGAGAAACTCTTTTTAAATTGCACTGAGCTCTCACTGGTATTGATTCATTCTCGCCGACAGACTTTAAAAGAAAAAAAAAACGAATCAAGGCATTTCTTCAAATTGCTTGCTTTTGTTGATGGAGAGGATGAGGAGAGAGGTTTGTGGAGGGATGGAAGGGCAGAGCGAAGAGTGGCGAGCCCTTGTTGGGCCTTTTTGTTGATTAGGTCTGGTTCAACAGCCTTGTTCGCTGACCAAGGCGGCTCCATCTCTATCTGTAGTCTGTGTGTGCATTTGTGTTTGTGTCGACTGCACTTGTATTCAAACTAAAGCCTGCTTGAGCGTATAAAAGCGTGTTTTTCTGTCGGACAACAGCAGCTGTGTCAGGTTCGAACCCAGAAAGCTGGTGAGCCATCAGCTGATCAAGTCAAATAACTACACTGTAAAAAAAAAGAGAACATTTGTTAAGAGTTCCTACTGTTACGCAGTAGTTTTTTTTTTACAGTTTTGTTAAATTACAGGTAAAAACGAAGAAAATTACTTAAAAAAATGAAAAATGAAATTTTAAGTGAATTATATAAAAACCAGCCAAAACTACAAACGTCCACAACAAAAAAATTATATTTTTTCAGATAGTAAATTGTTCTTCTACACTGTTTAATCACAAAATTACTATATTATATTGATGAAAGTGATGTCAAATTTTGTGCAAAAATTGGGATATGAATATTTACATACAAATTGTTTACATGTTGACTGCAAAAGAAAACAAACTGTACTTAAAAAATCTATACATTAATAGTCATTTGTTCTCACATAATGTGTCTCCCTACAATTACACAGTTTTAACGTCATGTAAATTTGCCAGAACTAGCATTATTTTTTTACAGATATTTGTGTATATTTTCATAGTTTTACAGTTTTTCTTACTGTATTCCATCAATTTTAAAGGATTTTTGCCAGATTTACAGTTTTTTATGTTTTTATTCCTACTGTGTGGTCAGCAAAAAAACAAGCAAACAGCAAGTCACACAGGGCCAGGTAATGGCTTTACAAATTTGGTTATTGATGCTTAACCCCATTCAAAAGGTAAAAAATGTTTATAGTTGTTCCAAAAGTACTTGAAGTTGTGCTGGGAAACCATTAGAGAAAGGATCAAGGTGCAATAATCATTAACACGACACACTTCCTGACTCCATAAATCACAGAAAATGAAAGACAAAAGGCCCAAATTCAAAGCTTGCTAAGTGTTTTTAACACCATGTAACTGTTTCTTTGCTGGCTAAAGTGGGTGAGAATGTTTTGGTTTTTGGAAAGCTTGAAATTGTCTTACAAGCCCCCACCTGTTCCGACATCAGAGGAGCGTGTAGGTAGAGCTTCTGAAGCTGTTTCACCGACCAACAAGCCACTTCTGATGAAGCACACTGGCCTCTTAAACCCCCCCTACAGCCATTTTGGAGATCAAGGAAGAGCTCCAGAGCTACTAAGCGACAGAGAAAGAAACACTCCTCCTTCACACCTCCTTCTCCCCTTCCTTTTCCATCTTCCCCTCTGTCACTCCTTAGCTCACACCTCACACTCTCTGTCTTCTGTCGGCCTTTGCAGCCCTCTCCATTTCACCTCTTTCCACATCCCTCTCTCTCCTCTGGCTCCTCTCCTCCTTTTTTCACCTCATCCTTTTCTCCCTGCCTCCCTCGGTGGGAAGAGAGAGGAACAGAGACAGTGCATCTGAGAGTGATGGAGCTCTGACAGGCTGATCCCTCTGCCCTCTCCCCAGGGCGTGCAGCTGTGCCCTGGCTCTGTGACGCCTACCTACTCAAACACACATCCACACGGAGTGGACGGCAGCAACACACACACACACCTACACACATGCATGCATACATTTATAGAGCTATCGAGGGAGCACACATGTGCACTTACACCTCCACACTCACAACTAATACAGCACATGTGCATGTGCATGTGTGTGTGTGTGTGTGTGTGTGCAGCTTTATATAAGTCGTCACATTTCTGTGCTGCATCTTGGACGTGCTGCAGAAACAAGGAATGCCAAGGAGGAGGTGATGTGATGAGTAAGCCCAGAGTTACAGGTTCTTTCTTTGGCCTGCTACCAAAATCATTGTCCAGGTTCAACAGACTTTTTGGAGTGTTTTCTGTGTGTGTGCTACTAGAAAAGCTTGCAGGAAAAACTTGGCATCAAGCCTAAAAAGTTTTGCAGAGTTAAAATGATTCGATATTCCGACTAAAACAGTTTTTGTGCACTATTTTGGTATTTAACCATGTTTCAATGGCACACATGTACTGACCAGTATTAACAAATGCATGCGTTCTTCAGTCTGCACTAATCGAACTTGCAGTATATTTTTGTCTTCAGTTATCCATTTATAAATGTCAGGTAAAAACTATGTATCAGAGTTTTCCAGAATCCAAGGCAACATCTTTTAAGGTTTAGTTTTGCCCGACAAACACACCACAACTCAAAGATATTGGATTTACAGCATCAAAAAAACTGGACAAAACAGCAAATCGTCACACTGGAGCAGCATGAACAACCACATTTTTCTCATGCCGGTTGAAGATGACTTAAACAATTACTTAATTAGCTAATTTTTTTATCAACTCAGCTCTATTTACTGTAGCCAGATGTAGTGCTCCCAGTATTTGCCTGTAAATTTCCTCCACAAACTGTCTCCCAAATGGTCCATGAAGTACAACCTTCCCCTCTTTAAGGATCTGATCCGTGCCAAGTCCATTAGCGTAATCTGAAAAACAAAAGCAGCACTTCGTTTGCTTTCCGTCTCTCTCCCTCCACACACACTCACGCTTCACATCTTCCATCAGCACATTCACCAGTGCCCTGCTGTTTTCTGGGGGATGTGATGTGCCATTTCTCTTTGAACGCACTGTCACAGAACGGCTTATTCCACCAGTCCTCCAGACGCGGGGCTCTCCGTCTCTGGCAGGGTTTTTCCATCCGAAGACAAAGAACAGAGCTGCCCGGGCCTCGCTGCCTGGCTGACTGGCTGTCTCATTAGGAACAAGACAACGGAGGCAACACAAAAGAGAGATGTATGCCGTCCAGTGTAAAGTGGAAGGATGGAGAAAGTGAGCTAAAGTCATCACTCTTGTTCACTCTGATTTATACACATTACAACGACGGATTTCACATTAAAAGTTCAGTCGGCGTGCCGCTGTTTTGTGCAAAAATATGGCATCACTGTGCCACTTGTAGTTGGGTTGCCAGTGTGAGTTATACTGTGAGCATCAGCGACAGAATACAATGGCTGTGGAGAAACATGATCAACAGCAGTGGCTTGTTCGTGACAGAGCGCCTGTGTTTTTCGGTGATACCACGTTTCTCAGGTGTCTCCGCTCCTCGCCGTGTTTGACAGAAACAGCTCTGCTTAAGGGTTTCCTGACAGAAACACCACCGCTCCTTACACAATCCTTACACAATCCTCAGGAAGTGTAAACACACAGTACATCTCACAGTTAAGGACAGTGTATTTTGGGAAGGTCTAAACCCAGTAAAACTATGGTGTTTCTGAGGCATTTCAGCGTGAGCATCTCTTATATAACGTTATGTTTACTTTGCTGAGGAGACTTACAGTATTTGGAAAAGCTGCTGAAGTATGTGGGCAAACTGCACAGTTATCCTCAACGCTTCTGTTGCATTTAACTGAATTTAATTGAGATTCTTTAGTAATCTGCAGATTAGTTTTTACTCTGCTCTTCATTGGGTATAAGCTTTGCACACAAAGAACAGTCATGTAACTCATAGATGAGGAGAAATAAAATGTAATTCACATATTCTAAACATTTCTTTAAGAAAAACAGTTAATTTTTATTGCAGTAAAATGTAGTTATTAGAATTCTGTAGGGGAGATACTTCTATATAAGCTTTCTGGAGTCGTTTTACCCTACAGGCACATTTTTCTTCTTTATTTTTGCTCCGTTTGATGCATGTAAATTGTCTGATGTGCATTATAAGCAGCAACTTTCTACACTAAAACTCCACAGCAAACCAGATAATTACCGTCGAAGGTGCATAAACTCATGCCCATGCTCAAATATTATTTTATCAAAGGGGTTTCACTTGACCCAGCGGCAGCTTCTATGCAGTGGGAATGTATGCAACAGAATTCCTGTTCAAACCGTGTATGTGTGAGCCTGTGTGCGTGTGTTATGTAAACCTCATTATCTCTATCACTACATCAAATTCTTATCATTAAGCCTCTCTGAGATCATAGAGCATTTGGAGGAACTTCAAAGTGGTACACAAACGCGCTGACAAATGCTCAGAAACGTACACGCACCAGTCACGCTACACTTACACACCCAGAGACACACATCGATAAGCACAAATGATCACGAAACTGACAAACACAGCGCTGACGTGATTGGTGTTGATTTACGACCCCTGTCATAATCAGGATAAGTCTGGGGCCTTGAGTCAAAAGATATTTGATTGTATCCTTGAGCTTCACCCATCACAGCAGCTGCCTCATGAAAAATATATTTCTGTTCTGGCCACCAAGTTCACCAGTCCACCCCCTCTTCTCTTCTCTCTCTCTCTCTCTCTCCCCTGCCTGCTCTCACCCTCGACATCTCTCTCTCAGAACAGAAACTAGTTGCCATGGCTACAATCATTAACACATCTGGCATGGTTATCTGGCGCGCACATGCGCACACAGCGGAAGGCAGACGCACATGGACGCACGTCTGCGCGTGTACCCAGGCAGCAAACAAACAACATACATATGTAAAGGAAAAAAAGCATTAATATGCATCGTTTCGCTGTTTTCGGCTTCATGGCTGCAGTCTGGAGCTTGTGTGAGAGAGATAACGGGTGGAGGCTTGTTGGGGAGAAAATTCAACAACGGACAACTTTGGGTCTCGCTCATAATCCTATTGGTGAATTTAACTCAACCTCCTTTATCTTAATCCATTTGGGAAATGGAGTTGGAGATGGAGACGGTTTATAATACTGGTATATTTTAATGTTCTGCCTCAAACAAATCATTCAGATTTCATTGTCTCACCCTACTGGAATTGTGAGGCTGAACGGACCTCGATGCAAAAGCGTTTTAAAATCTGACAATGTCATTTTACATTACTGGTCCTCTTGAAAGCCATAAAGCCTTATTCGCAGGTGTGTTGGACAAAGACTGTATATAAGCAATGGACGTAGCTTCTGGATCTGAAAAGTGACATTAGCGTAAAAGAGACTCTAATCAGCCTTTTCTGGTCAAAAAGAGGTCAGAATGTATAGAAATCTATGAGAAAATGGCTCAATTTTGCAGTTGATTTGCCACCTTTCTTCATCCACATATAAAGTTGGACATTAGTTTCCAGTCTGAATGGTGAAAAGACAATGCAAAAGTGACTAAAAGCTGCAATTTTTGTAACAGCCAGCAGGGAGCGACTCGCAAAAAGAGGTCTGATTGTACAGAAGTCTATGAGAAAATGACGGATTTCTTACTTGATTCATTATCTCAGTGAACATTTTTCTCACATATTTGCTCGTTTCATGTCTCTCTAAGGATCACATCATGTCTATTTTATAAATTATAATCCCATTTAGAGCAATAACACATAGTATGTTTGAAAGTGAGGCTGTATTGTACTTGACAAGTTGCTGCTGGTGTGTTTTATTTCAAAAACATACAATGGCGATGGTCTAATTTCCAAATTTAACACCTGCGAATGATAGTCCCCAAACCAACAGAAAACGTCACTGTGGCTACATCCATATTTTACAGACAGTCCATGGTGTTGGATCATAAATTGAACAAAAATCCTCCACACCATTGCTCACCTCTACCCACTTTAAAAATGATATTTCACCCCTCAGAACTTCATCTGCAAAGGTTCATGTGGTTTTGGTTACATAACATCAAAGAAATTGCCATTCTGAAATGTACATTTCTGCATATACAACTCTTCATGCTGGCGCTTCCTTTTTTAACAATTATTAAGGTCTAGTTTGCTCAGATACAACATACCATGAAATGCGTGACATTCCACTTTGTCATCAGCTGTCAGTAGTTTCAACATCTTGCCTCTTGCTGCCATTGAAGAACCAGACTGACAGCGTTATCACTGAGGGTGGCACAAATTACAGCAGCTAGAAATGATTTAACGGGAAACACAGAATACACATTCACTCACTGTGTAAATCTACTGTAACTGTGCCTCTCTCTTCTCCCTTGGTCTTCCCCATGCTATAGATGCCTGATCTCAGGGGCCACCTCGACTGCAGCTTTACCTCCAACCCAGCTCAAATGGTCTGGAACATACTATTTGTGGGTATGTTTTGCCAAAGTGTGTATTTTGTGAGACTATTTGAGTGTGATCAGTGGCTTTCAAACAAAGCAAAACATTCATCATACGCTTGGCTCATTGGCACAACAGCATGGGAGGCAGAGACGAGCTTCTACCACAAACAGACGTTTTCAAGGTGTCTAACTGTCAACCACAACCAGAGGATCACATCTACACTCACACAAACACACTAACACACAAAGCAGCATTCCACTTCATGAGTCAAAACATGTTTCTGTAGGGAACACCTTCAATTAAAAGCCATAATAACGACTTTCGAAGAACATAACAGGAAGACTGTGACATACAGTGAATGTACCTCAGACACATTCACAGCTGTGGAGGAGTTTGACTGTACAATGGATGCCAGTGCGGTGCGTGCATTATGTTGCCCCCACCCTAACCCCTGAGGACATCCCCTCACTTCCCAGTATACACTCTCTCTCCACTTTACATACCACTGCCCCCCTTCCCTCCGCCGCCGTCAGTCACCCACACCAAAAACAACTAGACCGACCAGTTGCAACATCAGGATTGTAATGACTGGTGACTGACAGGCGGCATTTCAGTTGTCTTTGGTAGGCATTCCGGGTGAGGCTAAACAAATATTTCTCCGGTGTGTCAGAGCCACAAACAGAGGAGAGATAAAATCTGAGCGCACCTGACAGCAAAACTGACAGAAAAACAACCACCTGAACAGTCTGTGCTTTGAATATAGTGGCTCTTATGTAATAAAAACTGACTCAATCTGAAGCATAAATGATCAAATGAAAACAAAAAAAACCCCAATAAAACACTCCTTTACTCACTTTCTATTGTCTTCCTCAACCTCACCCATTAATCTCACCTCATCCAACAAGCTCTTACTTCCCATACAGACACATAAAGGATCATGTGCTGAGCCAAAGCAGGCACACCAAGACAAAGCAAAGCTCTTCTGCTTTCATACCTTTTTGCCTTTCTTCTTGCGATGGGCTCCTTTCCCGCCGCCTGCTTTCTCCTTAGCTTCCTCACTCATATTCGGAGATCTCCCCCGGTTCCTCTCCTCTCCTCACTTGTTTTTAAAATCCAGCATGTAGGAGCTTGTGGAACGGAGCGGCGGCGGCTGCTGCTGTCTTCACTGGTGAAATGTTGCCACAGAAATGTCCATTTAGAAGCAGTGAAGGAAGGATTGTTCCATGCAGAGTGGGAGTGTGCGTGAAGAGAGAGGAGAGACTGGGAGGACTGTGCTGATGCTCTTTCTCTCTCCTCCTCTTCCTCCTCCTCCTCTTCCTCTCCTCTTCCTCTCCACGTTCACAAACACACTCGCACACACTTGCAAGCACGCTCGCTGTGGTCCACTCCCACTTGCTGCCTTCGCCGTGCGCAATTGGCGACTCTCTCCGGCGCACTCAGAGGCAGGGTGTGGAGGCAGGAGGAGAGTGGAGAGAT
Source organism: Acanthochromis polyacanthus (assembly GCF_021347895.1). Lineage (NCBI taxonomy): Eukaryota > Metazoa > Chordata > Actinopteri > Pomacentridae > Acanthochromis > Acanthochromis polyacanthus. Next base: position 6,741,491 of record NC_067127.1, read on the forward strand.
AGAGATGGAGGAGGTGGAAGAGGATATTGGCATATGCGATGAAGGAGGACAGAAAAGACAGAGAGACAGAATGAGTGTGTTCCTGGTGTTGCTGCCTACCTGAGGCTGGAGACTGGAGACACTTTGCCAAAGGAGAAAGACGCACAGAAAAAATGGCACATGGGAGGAAAACACACAAACCAAGAGAGCGAGGAGAGACAGAAAGCTGGTGGATCAGACAGAAAGAAGGAGTGAAAAGAGTGTGTTGCTGTCGTGTTAGTGAAAGACAGAAGGTTGAGACAGAGAAGAGAAAGGGAGGCGTGATCCACACTTCACTCTGCCGGCTGGATGATCTCTGCTCTTGCTCTCCGCTCAGACGCTGTGATATGAAATGAGACTCTGCTCAAACAGGTCAGCAGAGTGACAGGGAGAGAGGGCAAAAGAAAGAGGGAGAGGGAGAGGGAGAGGGAGAGGGGATCATTAACACGATGCATCAGGTCCTTCCAGAAAAGGAAGTCTCCCCACGAGCTTCTGCCAGCAGGATCAGCTTACTGGAAACTGGAACAGAACAGAACTGCAACCACCACTCACTGACTGGCTCACTGACTGGGCTAAAGTGTGTGTCAAAGTGCAACACAGAGGCAGGCAGGTGTAGATGGCACGCAAGGTTGATATTACCCCAAGAATTTCCATCCAATAATCATGAAAATGTCTGCGTGATGACTCAACGGAGACAGAAAAAGGCGGAAAGACCACGCCTTCCCAGCTTCAACAAGCTACAGAGCTCCAGCAAGTAGCATCCAGCTAATGAGGCAGAGGGTTGAGAGAGAGTAGGAGAGGGGGGAAAAAAAGAGGGAGAAAATGGGAACAAAAAGCTCAGAATGAGAGATCAGAAGCAGGGGTTGGGGTGAGGAATGGAGAGGAGGGAGAAACTGACAGTGGAAAATGGGAAAATGGGGACGAGTGGAGCAGGGAGGGCGATAAAACACAATGTGATATCAGTGGAACAGGGAGAGATGGAGAGGATGAAAGAACAAATGGGAAAAGCAAATGAGGAGCAGGCAGAGGCGCAGAGAAGAAGGGTTTGTTGCGACTGTCACAAACAACACCTTTTTTATTCTGGGGTGTATATTGCTGTTAACCATCCGTCCGCCATCACCACCATGCTGCTGGATGTCAATCAGACCTCGACTCCCCCAGCAGAAGGATCAGGATCAGAAAAGTGAGAATGACATAGAAAAATATTTTGCCATTGAGAAAGCACAAACAAACAGGCTTAACATGAGAATTTAACAAGTGTGCTTTGACGACAACCGATACCAGCAGTCAAATTCACACCAACGAAAAATGCTTTCATTGTCCTGAAGAACAGTTGCTTCAGTCGCAGCAATAAAAGTGAAAATACTGATATTTCCACTGATATTTGCTTGTTCCAGAGGTTCTGTATTCATCAGGCAAGTAGCTAGAAACTGCAGTGCAGAAATGATCTACAAAGATCATATTTCTCAAATATAAAATGAACCTTTATCAACCAAATTTAAAAGATTCATGCCAAAAATACAGTTTCGTGTTTAATTTTTATGTTAACAAGATATACATGCACACACAAACATAGAAGAATATGTATTGATATTGATTGTATGTTGTCAAATAATCACCATCAATCAAGTGCAACTCAGGCCGAAGTCAATCACTGATTTAGATTCTTCTCAATCTAATTTCCTGCAGATGTGGTAATGATGTGTGATATGTTGTGAGGTGAAGGATCTGGAGGTAAAGATGGAAAAGTATGACGGATGTATGCTTATACTCTAGCTAGCAAACTTAAGATATGCAAGAATTAAGACCAATGTAGGTCTAAATGGTGAGATGGTGTCATTAGACTGTAAGAAGCCACTAAATCTGGTATTTTACAGCCAACTTGTTCCAGGCTTTGCTGTAGCTTTGCTGGTTATGTTTCCTCTTGGCTGGCGACTCCACTGCCCCATAGAAAGCCCTGTCATCCCGCTTCCTTTGCCACTAATCTTTACAGCCACGAGACACAACAAACACTGAATGAAATGAGGCTGCATGATTACACAGTAAGTAATACAGACTAATAAATACCAGTTAAACTGGTCCCGTAGAGGCATCTAATTAGGTCATTCCAGAACTGGAGGACATTTTACATCACACCCATCAAATTTCAAATAGTCCATGCACAAAATACTAAAACATGCAGTTGTTGTGTAAATTTACTTTTATTGAGACCAAATTTAATCTCAAATAAAAGCGTTAAAATGAAACCTAAACCTCCTTTATTTGGTATTCTTTTTTTCATTGATGTCTTTTGTAATTGTGGCAATTTTTTTTATCAACATAAAATTTTTAAATAAAGATTATTATGCATGGACCGTGTGTCCCACAACGTGCACACAACCCTGTTAGGATGAGGATTTTAGCAGACGAAGAAGAAAACAGTGAATCACATGAAATGTTGGGATTAACATCATCAAACAATTTTCTAAAAGAATGTGCAGAGCAAAGCTATGTCCTCAATTCTATTTTTCATATTTTCATAACATTGTCGGCCTTGATTGAATGTCTCACTGTACCTCATATTATCAGGATAAGACAAGTTGTTTTTTTTTTCTTTACGGTTTTCCATCAGTAAGTTTGTCCTTGTGGTCAGCAGTAACAGCTAGCTAAATATCTAGTTTCTACCCCATGTGAAAAAGCTAACATTATCATGGATTAGCAACCCTGTTACTGTGATTAGAGTAGGGTTAGCAAACAACAAATAAAACATGGAATAAAAATGGTACCAATGATGTGTAAGCTGAGCCAATCAAGCCTTTGATAGTTTATCTATTATTGATGAATATGTAAAAAACTGTAAAAGACATGGTTATTTTTTCAAAAATTTTGAAGCCCAAATGTCCACCAATTCTGGAATAACTTTGAGCTTAAATGATGATGCTTAAAAAAAAAACATACTTATATTTAAGAGTAAAAGAAGAGCTATGCCACACACCTGTTGATACCGTTGAAAAAAAAATCAAATTTTTGATAGCAAATGTTGACTAAAAAATCTAATTATCACATGGATTTGTGTGAATTATGAACCACTTTGTGCACAAACTAAATCTTGATATTGCACCAAGAAGCTGCAAACCCCTTTAACTCGACTCTTTTCAAACATGAGAACAGAATCTGGCAGTAGGATTCACTTTCAATCAAGTTTTTTTTTCCCCAAACCCAAGCACGTCAGTGAAAGCTGACAACAGATTACCAGCTTCAGCACCAGTGACATATGATGTCCTCCACTCAAGACCATCATCCTTCTCCCTGTCATCCTCTCCTCACTCCACCTTCCCTCCATGTTTAACATCAAGTCCTCAGAGCGAGAGCAAAGAAGGATTACACACATCTTCAGCATTAATCTGCAGCTGGATATGTTCTCTCTGCACCATTATGAATGCATGCATGTGCTAAAGCCGACAAGGTTGTGTGCACATGTGATTTGAAGGAAAATGTGCACAGTTGTGTGTTTCTGTGTGTGTGTTGCAGGGTGTGGTCCCTCTGAGTCTGTGCCAGGAGCAGTTATTATTGATTACCAGGAGGCAGCTCTGTCAGCCGGGCGTTTATTAGGATTTTAAAACATCTTCACCTCAAACTGGGAAACGCTAGAAATTCAAGCAAAATTTAAAGTCGGGGACATCTGTTTGCCTGTGTTTCAAGCAAAAAACATAGGTTTTTGTTGAAATAAATACAATATTAACCCACGATGAGGTTGTCTGATGCAACAGAATTGCAACGGAAGTCATAAAATGTTCCGTTTTTGTTGGAAGTTACAGAAACAGTTGTGTATCTATTCTCTGCCCCTCGTATTTATATCAATAAAGACACATTATATATGATATTTGTTCTGTTTACTTTCATCTGTTGTACTTTATTTATTGCAAAAGGCCAGTCTCAAACATTCACATTACACTTCCTTCTGGCAAAACCCCCGCTGTGCTTTTTAGAGCTGGATTTATATGCGTTTAGTGGGCACGCTGGATTTCCAAAAGGAGTGTTTTTCTCCTTGCAGTAATCGACTAAATAGGCTGCCGTATCATCCCCAAATTGCCCATAACCTCCCCGACAATAGCAGGGTCAGGAAAGAGAGGTTGTGGGAGTAAAAGAGAGAAAGAGATGCAGCTACTAATTTGATAAATTGATGGCTGAATAGAAAACAGACAAAGACATGGAGTCAAATTTAGTGTCATGCGTTATATTTTTGCTCTTTTTTGGCCAATTCACACTTTATTTAATCCTTTTTTGTAATATTTATCCAACACTTATTGGACTTTCTCTTAGCGAAAACACAAAAAATGGAAAATTGTCGAGCCGATATAACTTTTTTCTTTAATTTTGACAACAGTGGACTCCATTGACTGGTACAAATGTACAACACATTTCCATTTCCATACTGAGCAGCTTCTCATGTGCGGTGTGTTTGCCTGCAGGATGGAAGGGGGCCATAGGTTATCATTGTAAGCAGACACTCACTAGGTCATCTTCAGGTAGGTAGGTTATCTGCAAGGCTATCAGTCACAGTCCATGATTACCAATCCATATTAAGTGGGTTACAGTTGTCTTTAATTACCTGCGAAAGCTCTAATGAGCTGCTTGTGATTGTAACTACAGGAAAAACTGCTTAACCATGGTATTGTGTATTTATAGTAGTACACTGAAAATAATGCCTGGGAGCACTCTGCAATATGCTGAGTATAATAATACACAGATGATGCAAAAAACAATAATAATCGCGGAATATATTATCCCCTGATTATCATGCATGTGTCCTCTCAGGGACACAGAGCAGATTTCACTAGTGCAAAAATAATCCCTAATAATTATTTGAAAAAATTTGGCTTGTTTGAACATCACAAGACATTCATATCGAGTGTGAGCACTTTGTGACTGTGGCTCTAGCAGCATTAACTGTGGAATTAAGAGAGGCAAACATTAAACAAGCGTGCAGTTTCCATTATCTGTCATTATTCGAGTCGCGTCCTTGAGGCAATGACCAGACAATGTCACGGGATCAGACTCTGATCTTTTTGGCCGCAGTTACATTTGTCATTAGAGTGACTTTGATCTCACACACAGTCAGACACATGTGTTGATGCACCGAAAACTAATTTTGCTTTGAGGCCTTCGAAGACGCAAACAGATGTTAGAAATCTGATGTAGAGAAATCTCATTTTAGGAACTGTATCTTAGAAATAACATTTAAAAAGTGTTCAGAGTCTACAACCATTCCAGCTGGATTTATTTTTGTTTTTTTATTTTAAATATGTTCTGAGGAAGTTCTGCAAAGGTCTAGCAATGTTTTCAGTGGGAAGCTTTCTTTTAGTTCACAGAGTTCAAAGTTTTCTAAAGATGCTCTAAAAATGTCCAAAAATGTCTTCTCGTTGATATTATGTTGTATTGTGGGAAGGTTTTGTAGAAGAACATTATGAACATCCCTAGAATGACGCAGGTAAAATGTTCTACCTTTGTGAATATATCAAATTACAGGAACGTTTCATAAAAGCACATTTTGCCTTGATAACTTACTTTACACCACAGTATATTTATGCATTTGAAACTGATCTGAACTGGGCAAGAAAGCATTTAGGTTTTCTGCACCTAATGCTTGGAATAAATTACAATCTCTACTTCAACTTAAGGCCTTTGTTACACTGAATGAGTACAAAGTTCTGCTGAAATCATTACAGTCTACCTGCTCTGTGTGCAAGTGTTCTATGTGAGCAAGTTTTGATGTTAATTTCACTGTTTTTTAATGTGACTATGCTTCTGCCCTCTCAGCCAGGTCTCCTTTGTAACGGAGACCTCTGTACTTTATAACATTTTTCTGTTGTCTTCTGTCTTTTTTTCTTACTTTACTGGACATTTCTGCTTTTTATTGTACTGTAATTTTGGTCACTTTACTCTCTCTGCTTGCTACTGTAACAATAAAACTTCCCCTTGGGGATCAATAAAGTATCTCTATTATAAATCCTATTATTAACATCTTAAAAAAGCTTTTTTGAATAAGGCTTTGATAGCATTCTTCTTTTTTATCATAAAACATATTTGACAACATCCTCCAAAAATCCTCTGAATGTTAGTAGATTCTGTCTTAGTTGACTTTTAACCTCGTATGAACATTTTATGAAATGGTAGATAGTCTAAAAATGTTTTTCAGACATTAGATTACAACGTCTTCTTTAAAATATCATTAGAATTTGTAAATAATGTTGGGGAAACATTTCCTGACACCAGGATGTTAGTAGCTCTGTGAGAAAGTTCCACGGCACTCAAGTACTTTGAGCTAAACACCAACATCAGCAGGCTAACATGCTCTCAGCAACAATGCTTCCATGCTGATGCTGAGCAGATATGACCCTTATCGTGTTCAGCATCTTAACAAGCTGGTTTGTCAATTAGCACTAAACAAAAAGGGCGCTTGAGGCTGCTGGGAATTATATTAGTTTTGCAGGTATTCAGTCATAAAATGGGGGAGATTTCCAAAGTCATGAGGATTCATCATGTGGGAATCTGCAATGTCATGACAATCCTTTCAATAACTTTCAAAACATTCCATGAAATTAAACAAAAAGGTGATGTCATCCAGTTCTCACTATGAATACCTGCACAAACTCTCATCCAACCCTTTTTGAGGTATTTCACTGCAGATCAGAGTGTTGGACGAAGCAACAGACCCACATACCTACCCATGAAGTATGGCTGAAGTATTGAAAAGGTGCATTGATTGCGCAGATTGCATGTGTCCTCTCAGGGATTCAGTGCACATTTCACCAGTCGACACTAATCCCAGATGCTACACTAATCGAAGGCTTCCACTGCTTTGTTAATGTACATGCAAATCCACGACAGAATCACTGCCACATGCCAGCTACCCAGACTGCGACTCCAGCCGTCCTACGAGCTCCGAAGTGTCTTCTCACATCCGTCATGCTAGCGATCGAACGTCTCTGATCAATGTGCTGTATGCAGAGGCCAGATAGGGCCTGACAGGCAGCTCTACAGGGGGTTCCCATCTCAGCCTTACAAAGGGAAGGGCTCCATACAAATCAAGCACTCCTTCACTGGAAATCAGTCATCACATACGATGAATGCAGCTCCCTCCATGAAAACAGTCCTCCGATGAATCACACCCAGCTTAGCATCCATTCAGCAATGCGCAAAGTAACAGCGGATGCAACTTTCACGTGGTTTCAATTCACATTTCAAAATCAACTGCTATGTTTATCAGGAATCAATAACCGCAACTGAGGTCATTATAACCCCAATCCGTTTGCCCATGACAGTAGCTCTTGTTTCACTGCAGTAATCCGTGAATAATATGCCAAGTCAAAATCTGCATCACTCAAAATCCAGTTGCAAGACCTTGCCTAGCAAATTTTCAGAACTGCTCTTTAAGTAAAGTTCAGAGTAGCCTTCTACTGGCATGCTGCTTTGTTATTTTAGCCACCTTTGGGTTGGCAGCAGATCCCTGATCTGATGAAATGGATGACGCTTTGACATTTTTGGTGCTGATGTGGTAAAATTAGCCTCTAGCCCAGGACAGGTGAAACATACTCAGGGTAAAATGGGCACCACCACAAAAAGGACAATTAAAGGGGAAACCATTACTGTTAATGTAATTGACACACACATATTTAACCCATGGTGATCAATGTAATTAGATTAGGGTTGGGGCATTAATGCGTTAATTTCGAATAATTAATTCAAGAAAAAATAGCGTGTTAAAAAAAAAAACACACACTTAATCATACTTTTCTCAGTTCCCTATATTCTGGCACACTGGTAATACTGATGCACACTCCAGATGCACAGCAGCACTGCTTGGACAAAAGCATGGTTGTGAGTAAATTGTGTAACAAAGAGCTTTCTTATCACTGCAGCACTTCACTTCAACGATATCACCTCAGTGTAAAACATGTGGCTGTTAGCACCCGAGCTAACATTAGCTACGTGTCACGGACTGAGCTGGTGGACCCGAGCAGAAAGCCACACTACCAGGGCTGGCTGAATGCAAGTGGTTTATTGTTTGGGGGTGAAAATGGTGGCGAGGTGGGGGAAAACCAGGGTGTAGGAGCGGGGGGTTCCGGGCAGGAGTGGGGGTCCAGGCAGGAGTGGGGGTCCAGGCAGGAGTGGGGGTCCAGGCAGGAGTGGGGGATCCAGGCAGGAGTGGGGGTCCAGGCAAGAGTGGGGGATCCAGGCAGGAGTGGGGGTTCCAGGCAGGAGTGGGGCAGGAGTGGGGGTTCCAGGCAGGAGTGGGGGTTCCAGGCAGGGGAAACCGGTGAGGACTTGTCGGGAGAGCCGGAGGGGAAGGAGGATGGCGGGGGATCCCGGGCAGCTGAACTGAACAGAAGCAGGAGAAAACAACGTTAGAAACACGACAGAAACTTAAAACAGGTCTTGAAGAGGCGAGAGAGCAAACTGAACTGAGCAGTTCTTGTTCAATACTCTGGCAGGGAGTGGAAGGCTGAGCCGGTACTTATTGTGGAGGTGAGTCGTTAGCATGATGATTGTCAGCTGCCCGGGAGCCGTGGAGGAGGTTGATTGCCTGAGTGGAGTCAGCTGAGAAGCTAGACTCCACTCAGGCACCGAGCTGCAAAGGAAGAGACAGGGCAGGGGAGCAGATGGGAGATAGGCAGGCCAGGCAGGGCAGAGGAACAGATGAGAGACAAGCAGGGCAGAGGAGTGGATGGGAGACAGACAGGGCAGAGGAACAGGAGAGGGGGAGAGAAGCAGATGGGAAAAGGGGTATTTGGGGATGTCAGGTGGGAAGGACGGGGGTGAGGAGGGAGCTCTGACACTACGACAGTCCTGGTACCGGCAAATGGTGTAGCCATCCCATTATAGTCACATTTCAAGACACTGAAAGAGTTTGAGTTTACGCAAAGTAAAACAGTATTGCTATAATTGGACTTTGAGTTTGCAGTAATCAGTAAATGTAGTAGACAGACGAAAAATCCACAGATAAATGGAAAAAAACACGTTTGTTGTTTAAGCTCTCCTATACGTCTATTCATTGATTCACTCATCAACTATAATTCATCTGAATTGAAAAACTTTGCTTAATGTGCCAAATGTTGCCAAATATTTGACATAAATGTGATTAATCATGATTAATTAATCAAGATCCAGTAATTAATTAGATTATTTTTTTAATTGAGTCCCACCACTAAATTAAATATACTTTTAAAAAATGCATTAACCATTCTAAGAGGTCCATTAGCCTACATAAAGCAAAGAAAAATCTCAAGAACAGAATATATATAAATAGTAATATAGTAATCCACTGATTAACAAATTACACAGGACCAACCATGTCTTTAACTATTATTTAATCTTTATTTTTAATACACATTGTGCTAAGGTATACCAGGCGAACCAGAGTGCATGAAAGCAGGAAATCAGAGGCTAAAATCAAAAACAGTGAGCCAAGTGTGTCCTCTCTTGAGCCTTTCTAACGTCAAAACATGGGTCCTCAGCTGTCACATAGTCGAGCATGGACGGACAGATGATTTAACAAAGATCCACTGAAGGGTCGGGAAAAGCTCAGACACACTTAAATGCACATGTGTCTTGTACTTCAACCAATGTGAAAAAGACTCCAGCCAAGTCCTTCAGCAGTTCTGCGAGGAACAGAGAAAATACCCAATCAATTTGCAAAACTGTCGACACGCTGTATCTCTCAAAGACAGAAGTGCAGGGCGTCACACAGCTCCCTTTCAGCTGTATCTGAGCTGTACAGAGGAGAGTGAGGGGCTCATTTCTGGCGGTGTCCTTTTTAGGTAGTCTGACAACAATGAGGGTTAAATTCAGACCTACTTTCCTTCAGTAATCAGGTCAGGTCCGGACAGGTGCTCCCTGACTGATAAAGGAGCTGTGGGGATGGATGGAGGGCTCCATTTTTTACTGATGGTTTTTAATGTTTGGGGAGTAATTTGCATTACGAACCAATATTAACACACAAATGAGCACAACAAGCTACAGGCTTCTCTTCAGCAGGGATGCAGCATAGAGAGGCTGTTATTTAGCTTGAAGAAGAGAGGAGATTAGAGTAATTTAGTTAATTTTTCCAAATTTAGTCAAACCGTAGTTTCAGAATCGTCCTTCCTGTCTTTATACTGTTCCTTTAAAATATTAAAAATACTTGATGCTAGACAATTAAGCTCACATAATTTGCTCTATGCACTCAAAAGCAAGCTCACTAAATGATGGATAAAACACAGTGCCTAAGATGAAAGAAACCCATGTTGTCTGTCAGTTTCCAACCTTTTTGTTGACCCATCCATCCACCCCAACCTCTCACCTACATAGCCAACCTACGTGGCTTTATAAAACATCGCCCAGCTTCTTTCTTTGCGCCTGACAAACCTGAACCTGAACTTGAATACATACAAATGTTCAAAGACTGCTGAAATGATTCATGTTGCCATTTTTCTTAAAAGGGGAGACTGCAGAGATGCAGGGAAATGCTATTCTCAGTGTGTTCCGGTTCATTCTTCCTGCTACTTTTTCCTATTTGTGGAACTGTATACCACTAAATCGCTTCCTCACAGTCACTTAATCCTGTCTGCAAATATCTAGAGCTCCTACAAACACATCTTTCAAGAGCAAATAAACATGACGTCTTTTAATTGTCAGAAACACATTCTGCTTTCGAGCTTGAAGGGTTCTTTAGAAAACAATCGATACTGTTGCATTGTATTATTCATTGTATTTTTCTTCATGCCAAGCACTCCCATCAGAACCGGCTGCCTTCCGTGAAAATTAATGCAGCATGCAGTGCAAACATGACAAAGAGCCGGCTATTGATTTTTGCATTTTGATTTTCCTCTTGAGGCGTCTTGCAGTTTTATGGCTGCAGTGGTGGAGCAGAGGCGTTCGCTATGTCCCTGCATACATTTATATACAGCATATGCAGCTGCAAACATCTGGATTCATATTTCTGAGTGTGTCAGTGGGGGAGGAGCTTTACGAGGAAATTCATCTTAATGTTAGTATCTGGTGAGCACAGAGTGAACGGTAGATGTGCTGAGAGCCTTGCACTCCCTTGCCGTTGCTGACACTGCAATGTCCAGAGGCCGCCTGATCTCTCCGCTCAATCCAGTCTCAGTTTGATGAAGCTGCCAGGGAGGAGCGGGGCAGAGGAAGGGAGTTACTTCACCCTTGTGTCGTCCTGTGGGCCAAAATCGACCCGTTTTTAAGTTTGAAAATGTGGAAAAAAATATATTTTCACAGTGAAATTTCTGATGTCCACATTTTCAACATTTTTGGGAAATTTTAAAAATGTTTGTTAAGAATATTCACACAAAAATTCAACCTAAATCCAGCAAATTTCGCTGGATTTTCGTTGATTTTTTTGTGAATTTTTTAAAGAAAATATTAGAAGTTTTACTGATATATCTGTACCCATTTTAGATATTTTTAGGATTTTTTTTTTTGCAAGATTTGTACTCGTTTATAGAAAATATTTACAAGAATTTTCTTGCTAAATATGTTTTTTAAATAAAACTTTTAAGGGAAAATTTTAAAGAATTTGTTTAATTGTAATTTTCTTTCTGAAGGTTTTACAAATTTTCCAAAATTAGGGGATTTTTTTTCCCTGAATTTTGGGATTTTTTTCAGACAAGGAAACAATATTTTTTGGTGTCCGTAAATGAGGACAACAGGAGGGTTAAAGTACAGGCAGGCAACATACTTCCTCAGTCATCACAGTACAAAAGAAAACCCATTTAATTACTCTTATTTTGCAAAATAACTGCTTGTATTACAAAGCGGCCACTCCCAAAGCAGAGTAATGACAGGCGGTGAGATGTGACACAGAAACCGACATTCATCCTGACAGTTAGAGCAAAGTGTTAACAGGTGACGTTCAACGCTTTTCAATTAAAATGGCAAGAATACCTTTCCTTTTGTTTCACCATAAACAAATTCCTCTCATTTCTGCACCCTTTGACACATTATGAAACCTGAAGAAACTTGCACTCCGGGTCAGGATCCACCTCATAACAACCCGAAGGCTTTGACAAAAATTAAGCGCCTCTGTGATCATGATTGTGTCTCTGCATTCCCTGATGATTGATGACTTGGCTCAGCCAACCGTTGAAATGAAGAAAAACAACCGAGCTTTCCATTTGCGTGTTTATGTAACTGCTCTCCACACATAATTGACAAGGTTAGTGTGGAAGTAGATTTTTTAATGCATCCAAAATTCACACTGCCGTCCCTCCTCTTCTTTAGCCTAAAATTTGTGTTTATCTTCCACTTCAGTTCCACTCAGTTTGTGAAAAATTGCACTTTGTTTCTGGGAAGCAACTACTAATTAACCGATGGGTTAAAGTGCAGATCATGACACGCTGGTAATGATGTGGGTTTGAGTCTGGTGCATTCCTATTGTTCCATATGACCACTCTTCTCTGCAACAGTTTCTCATCTTTGTTGCCTATCTGATGAAGCAAAACAGTTCTGTAATCTCTTGATCAATCTGTGCTCTGATTTCTGGCTCCATTTAAATGTTGTTTTTCACACAGAGGTCCAAAAATAGCTCATTAGATATAAGGAAGTTCAAAATCATCTTCATTATATATTATATTAGAATTATGCATAATTATTTGGCATAAAAATATATTTACCATCAGATTTAGACATAGTTTATGATCCCTTACAAACAAAACGAACAAAATAAAGGTTCAGCGGGTACGACAAAGTTGTGTTGGGTGGATCATTTGAAAGTTTTAATGCAGAAGTCCATTGAGAAAACAATGAATTTTACAATTAGCTGTTGCTACACCTGGTGTTTGTTTACATTTCTTAGACTAACATGACTTCTAATGTTTTATTATAGAAGTATTTATAATTCTGTTTATATTTCTCACATATTCTAAACAGAAAATGATTGCAGTGCATCCAGAAAGTCCTGTTTTCTATGACTAAATGACAGTTATTACTTTTTTCATATCAAATGAGAAAGCTCTGTGGTCTGTGTTGTACTATTCTGTCATATGAACACTGACAGTGCCAGTTATAAACAATGCTGACAATCAATCTTGTTTTGCAGCAACAACAGCAGAGTCATGGAATGATTGAGCGAGATAGCTTTTGGATCATAAAATTCAATGCTGGGAATTATTCCCGTGACTCAGCACACAGCACTATTACTCGCCATTACAGCTTGACGTAATGTTGTTTGAAACAGCACGGAATTACATTTACCTGCTTTAAATGGGCCATTAACGTCAGGATGGCATTCCCAGAAGATGGAGAACTGGACTGAGAAAGCTTTTTATTTTTTCTTCCTAGGGAGGCCGGGGAGAGTGAAAACAAATGTAGCACTCATGAGAGAGGTGATGAGAGGAAAAACGTGAGGGAGGCACAACATAAAAGGATGTAACTCCAAAACTAAAATAAAGACTAAAATATAATTATTAAACCTTATCTGTTTAAATGACTCATGTTTAGATGTTATAAATATGAGTGATCCTTTTTTATTCACATGAAAATATGATTTGTTTTTCCCATGGCCCTGCTACTACATCACTTTGTCTTTATGTTGAAGTGATACGCCGAGAAATGTGATTATGCTACAAGTCTGTTACCCCTCCGGCTCTCAACGTCACTCACTGTTGTCTTGGTTAATATCATCATAGTGCTAGGCTAGCTCCCTTAGCAGCCCTTTGGCAAAGAGTTCTTTTGCTGTGCTAAGCCTCTACACTTGTCACTCTGGCAAACAGAGCTGAAGGCACAACTGAATCAAAGTAATTGCTTTTGTTAGAGTGACTCGCTTAAGGTGTCTGCAAAATATGCGTAAAGGCCTAATATATAAATGAGGGACTTTTGAAGTACATGGGATATATTTTGCATACATTTTTTATCGTTAGTAAAAAAAAAACAAATTTTTTAGGTTCATTATGATCATTTCTTTACAAATTCCAGAATTATTTATTATGGAAACGATCACTTATTAATAAAAAATAACTGGAATCACTAAAATGTCAACTAAATAACCATCCTTTAATTAGTTAACCAATAACAAAATGAGCTCATTCAAAAAATGTTTTGATTGTGTTCTTTTCATTAAGTTGAGATAATCATGACAGATTTCAATTTTACTCAGTTGTATAAATTATATTTAGAAGAATCTTTGTGTAAAAATGGCATGTGATGTTTAGTTATAGGCGGCCATGTTGATTTTAGGACTGAAAACAGCATAAATGTCAACTATGATACCTGTCAACTATGTTCCAAAAAGTCATGCAGTTATATATTGACCTAAAGATTATCCATAACATGATTTTAATTTTAGAGAAACCACCACATACTGGAGGGTCTTTGCAGAAAGACTGATAATCAATGCACAGTCACATGAACTGACACTTGCTGTATTGCACAAGTAGGCGATATTTTATCCCTGTAGCCAAAGACACACAAATACCTGACAATTTGTCTATTTGACAAACAATCTGAGACACCAGTTAATTAGTTATTGTTGCTTTTTCCAACTCCCTTGAGGTAAACCGTAGGCCTTTCTGCCCAGGACTTAAAACAGAACAGGAGTTTTAAAGGCCTTGAACACCCTAACAGGTGTTTTCAGTTATTCTGCTTGATTAATCCTCTGCTCAGGTTGAAACTGGCAGAGTTCTACGGGGAGTTAGGTGAGGTCACCAAACTTAATGTACCAATAAGAATGATCAAGGTGTTGCTTGAGAGGGATGATAGGATGCTACATTTGGTTTATGCTCTAATAGTTAGGCACTGCTCTTAGTGTAGCTGGATAAAATACAAACAAATATACATGAGGTTGTATATTTTCTTAGGCTTCCAGTACTAAGAATTAATAACCATTTGTGCAGAGAATATTTTTACCATTACGAGTAAAGAAACACAAATAAGGACCATAAACTGCTAATTTAGGAAGGGAAAAAGCATGGAAACACTGGTTTTTAAAAGTTTGGAATTGGCAGGTTACAGGATGCCAGTTTCCCACAAGCCAGACTATAATTTAAGGGTACAGGATTGTCAGATTAACCACTTCAAAATTGCCGATTTTGAAGTAACAAAGCAGTAACCAGGATAGTAGCATTTCTCACTTATATGAGACATGCAAAACTAGTTTCATGGCGCTTTCTCACCATCATTATACTACTTTCATTATTTTACAGCTGAGAGCAGCTCTTCTAATTTCTTTGTGAGCTGCCTTTTGACACAACAGACCATATCCACGGCAAGCATTTGGACTTGTCAAAGCATGAAAAGAACAGGTCTGATTAATAGCTAGAATGAGTCATTACACCAGGGGTTTTCATGCTTTGACAAGTCAGAATGTCTGCTGTCAAAATAGTTTACTTTGAAAGTGCATAGAGCAGTTCTTATATCTATGGCTGATTTCAAAGTGTAGTTGAAATTTAAAGTATTTAGTACATACTGTGGCAGAACTGTAGCTTAGCCGCGCTAGACCCATGTTTCTGAAGGCACAAGGGTCTAGGGAAGCTCAACAGGGAGGGAGGCGGGCTAAAAGGTTGTCTTTCAAATCACTCTGCAGCAATTGGGTAGGTATACAACCAATCAGTGCAACAAATAGGCTGACGTAGTTCCTAGAGCGCCGGCGGATTGTGGCTAAGTCCCATTAGCTTCCCAACCAGCGGAGCCAACTGGTATATTAAGGATTTGCCATATCCCGTCGGCATAAGTCCAAATACGTCTTTCTTCTCAATGAAACACTTCAGTGCCGTCCTTTGTTTATCTTTCAAGTTGAATTTTAGCTTCAAATCTTTAAGGGCTGTGGCCAAAGCCGAGTCGAAAGATAACTGTTTATTGTGCGCCGGTTGTTTCTGTCAGAATCGTCACGCCTCTGTCGTCACTTAGTTACGCCCGCCTTCTGACTCTACACTTCATGGTGATTGGTCCGGCCAGTTTTAGGAGAATCCAGCCTCGAGCCTTATGGAGGGTAACTAGACCCTCCCTGGCAGAGAATTAAATTCGTTGCCGTGGGTTGTCTAGCGCGGCTAGGCTAGCGGAACTGAGACACTGCTGAAAAATCACAGCACTTGTCAGCATTAGCAAAAAGGTGAAACAAAGAGAAATAGCCTTCTCAATATGGGAGCAGAACTTACATGTTACCTTGAACTTGAGACGCCTTTTCATAATGCCTATTAAGTCAGGCATGCAGCTTTTGAAATCAGGTCCATTTTGTAGTGGAAGTTGGAAGATCCAGCCAGTCTTCAATAAACTTTCTTTTTGCCAGCAAATATTTTCCCATCCTTGCAGACAAACTTCTTTCTAAAAAAGAGAGGATTAAAGGTAGAAAGATACTTTTTTTGGCCACTAAATCACATCACCAACAAACTACCCTCAATGCAACACTCTCTTAAAGGGACAGATTCCTCCATTTAAAATACTTTCCTGCAAATTCCACCCATCCAGCTTCTTTACCTTCTGTCTGTTTCAGTCTCCTGGATCTTGAGTAAATTAATGCATGGGTCAATATATAACTGCAGGACTTTTTGTAACATAGTTGACAGGTATCATAGTTCACATTTTTGCTGTTGTCAAGCCGAATATCAACATGGCCGCCTATAACCAAACACCACATGGCATTTTTACGGAAAGATTCTTCTAAATATCATATATATCCTCCTGAGAACCGAAGAAAAAAAGTGTCTTACAATTTCTGTTTTTGTTTGATTTTCTATCTATTTGGGCCCAAAAAAACACAGTACAATTTTTTTTTAATATATATTTTTTTATTTTAATTTCACAGCATGTCCACTGTAGAGGACAACTGAACAATGTCCGTGTAAAAATGGAACTGAATTTAGAAAATGAGAAAAAAGTACCAGATTATATCTTTAGAGTGATATAATTGAGTAAAATTGAATTTGAAAGTTATTTTTCAAAGATATTTTTGTAAACCTGTTGATATGTAATAAATTCACACTTGACTCACTAACTACTTTATATTAAATAAGTCAGAAAGCCTTGGAGTCTTTTCAGTCTTTTCTTCAGGAGGAAATGACCAGGTGTGAACTAACCGTGACATCACCCGTTGGTTTCAATGCCGAGAAAATGAAGCCTGGATTTTGCTACTTCTTGGTCGTCATTTTGGAGCCAGTGACGTAAAAACCGTCATCAAACAGACTGGACCGGAGAGCAACTCGGGGCAGGACCAGTCAATGGGACTGTCAATCAAGTATAGCCACGCCCCCCTGGCTCCGCCAACTTTAACGATTTATTTAAAATTCAGTATTGATTTATTTTAAGATCGGCCACCTGATCTCTCATTTTGACCATGAAAACTAACGGGAAAAAATCCTGAGCTGTAGAACATCAGTCTATCAAATTTTATTTTTTCCAAAAATGAATTGGGGTCTATGGAGCAAAAGCTTTTTGGAGCCAACCCTAGCGGACGGCGTGATATTGCAAGTTTTTGACACTTCCGGGTGGGCTTCAATTTTGGAGCCAGATGCTACGTCCATCTTTATATATAGTCTATGGAAATGAAATCATGTGGAACAGGTCATGTGATCTGGAATTAACACACTTCCTTGAGAGGTGCTCTTGTAATGGCTAACTTAGATAAAAGTAATTTCTCAGACGCAGATACAATTTGTTGTTTTCCGTATAACATTTGATATATTGCCAAAAAAAGAAGAAATATCTGTCATGATTATCTCAACCTAATAAAACGAACACAATCAAAATCATTTTTCAAATAAGCTCATTTTATTATTGCTTAGCTAATTAGAAGGTGGTTCCTATCAAACTTGAACAGTTATTTAGAATCAGAATGCGGTTTATTGCCAAGTAGGTTTTTTACACTTACAAGGAATTTTCTATGGTGCTCTTGGTGCTTAGTGCTCTTGGTGCTTAGTTGACATTTTAGGGATATCCAGTCATTTTTTATTAATAAGCGATTGTTTCCATAATAAATAATTATGGAATTTGTAAAGACATGATCAGAATGAACACAAAAATATTAGTTTTTTACTTTTAATAAAAATGTATGCAAGATTCATCCCATGGATTTTAACAGTCCTTCGATTATATATTAACCCTAATACACAATCTCTTCTTTCGGTATTGCTGGCTAACCCTTTTTTTAATATAGAAAATACAACGACTGTGTTTGAGTAAGCAGCTTTCCATGTCTATATGATCTCTACCTGCTGGCCAGCATCTCACGGTATTAGCTGGGTGTTTTGCTTAGGCTGATCTTAAGGGATGATGGTATAAAAGTCACAATACCCTCTCACAAATCCAAGCTGTATCCATGCATAGTGTTTTTCAACCATATCTGGCCTTGTATTGACTGGACTGCTGCCCTTTTTCCACATTTTTTACAAATGTAATAAACTGTTTAATTTTTTATATATATAAGTGGTGCTAAGAAATATGTATGTTTCTCTTAATGTTTTAATTTAAAGCTACAAATTGGAAGCCAACCTCTGCATCAGGTAACATATCGCAGGAAAATCATGAAACACTCGGATATAAAACACAAAAACAAAGGACTCTGTGGTGGGAAGCCTTGTTTTCCAACTGTCCCTGCTCTCTCTCCATTTTCATCTGTAAACACGTGTCATTCGCTCATGTCTCCTAAACACACATCTCATGCTTCACAGTGACTCACCGGTCATCCCCTTATTTTCCACCTCCGCCCCCCTTTACAAAATTGCCATTAACACTCCTCCATCGCCATGGCATCCGAAGCTTTGAGCTTAATCTTAGTCAGGTGGGCTCCCAGCAGGTCAACAAAATAATGTTTTCAGTGTCAAAGCCTGTGTGTCTTTTAATGTTGACTCACCCGCTGCATTGTGCGACTGCATCACAGGCGCCGCCGAAGCTCTGTGTGCAACAACAAACTCACAGCATTTGGTATTTAAAATGATTAGTGGTTTGTAATTAGGTTGAGAAATGATTGTGACTACATGCAATCTTGGGATGTCATCGTTTGTCACTCATTTTTGGTTAAATAATGAGCAATAATGAGAATAAATGTCGATTAAACTTTAGAATCCAGTGCAAAACACAGTCTAAAGCTCTACTGAGTCTAGAGATTCCAGTTCTGCAGACTTGGAGTTTGTTTCTAGTATTTAAATGTCTGAACAGTAGTATTGACTGTACAACCAACAGTCAGTGTAATATTGTTAAGCTCCTCTGAGCCCTGTGTAGGATTTTATAACCTCTACAAATATCCATTGAGATGAAAGAAAGGGGGCGAAACCTTAATTTAGAAATTTCAGTTTGAGATCCAGTTGTTAAATAGGATTTTTTTCTGCTTTTTTATCTGTAATCAGAAGATTTCAGAATATGCGTGTCATGAGAAATTGGTTTCGCTCTCTGCTTGCCACAACCTGAACCATCAGTCAGTGTTGAGCGTGGCATCGCTTATCAATACAAGCTGCTTGTCTTTCTGCTCAGATTTGACAGGTCACGCAGTGCTCCTCTCACGGAAAAAATAAAATAAAGCCACCTCGTGTGCAGCGCTAGACGACCAAATTACCCTTCTTTGGAGGAAGAGAGTGTAATCTGTGTCTCTGTTTGTCTCGTATACGCACACATCCACACAAACACTGAAACACATGGTTGATTCGGGACTGCTGTTCTGCCAGCAACATCATCACTCTTCTTCCCACCCTTGTCTCCATGGAGACAAGCTTCCAGAGCTGGCTGGCTCCAGACCGTTGTGAATCAGCACAGACTAAAAAGGGAAGGGGAGAGGGGGGGTCTCTTTGTGTTTAAACATGACTGAAAGAACACTGTGAGCTCTGTGTTATCTTAGCCCCAACACTGACGCGATCAAAGTGTCCGACTGTTCTGCATGCAGATGTGAAAAGAAGCCAGAAATACCGCATCTGCGAATTGTGTTGCCATCACTGTAGTCTTGGTATGGTACAGGTGCCACCATCTCATTGTGCATATGGAATATTTCCACTTCTTCTACCAGTCACCCATAACTGAATTTTCTCCCCTCATTGTTTACACGATAAAAGTAATTTCCCCTTTATCTAATTTACTCAAACAGATAAAACCTCATAAAATGCAATGAGTGGATACTCTTTCATTGGGTTTACTGCAATCGTCAAAGTGTAGTACAGCTTATTGCAGAGTTTTATTAACAGGACTTGTGCATTTTAATTTTCGTAACTCAACCAAATAAGCTCCATATGTCTTTATGGCATCACAATCCTTTGTTTGCTTTCTTTTTAAAAAAAATTTTATTCAGGGACCAAGAGCTGGGAAGACATAACTCAGCCTATATTATCAATGATTTTCCAACCATGCTAGCAGCGTGGCTCAAGGAACAGCCTGTAGGGTGGTCAGCTGCTTTGGTATTGCAATGAAATTTGCACAGACAATCCTTAAAGATCCCTTAAAGTTTCATCAAATGCTGCCATCAGGCCAGCATTTAATGTGACCACTACTTCAGTTTATGACTAAAAACCTACAAAACTACTGCAAGAAACATGCATTTCAAAGAGTCAACTCAACTCCACGTGACTCTTCTTGCTGCAACATATCCTGTATACACAGGACAAGCACTGGATATAGAGTGATGAAACTGATTACATTTCATTTAATTTTACATTAAAATGTTAGGTTGCAAAAGGTTCTGGTGTTTGTCTGAATAGTTTTCATTTTTCTATGCATTTTTTGAGCTTGTTATACTGTTCTAAATTCATATAGTTTCACCTCAGCTTCAACATCCACCTGTGGAGTTTAAATCAATGTCTGTCACACTCCAGTCTTTAGCCACGCTGAGCTTATTCCTTGTGGTAAGAGATTAAGGTTAGGGTCGACATGCCAGATTTCTTTGCTGTATATAACATTTCTAAAAGGTATTCTCCTCCCCCCCTTGAAACGTTTACTCTTTAACTGATTTTCAACATTGAATCATGGTCAATTTAATTTGGGATTTTTTACAGGAATTAAAAACAAAAAACAAAAAGACCCTCTTTCATTTAAAAGGGAAAATTGATTTCTACATAGCAATGTCAGTTAATTACAAATATTTAACCCCATTTAGTGGTTCATGTAATTCAGCACAAATGCAGTCAATTGGTGACACACAGTTAGTGGAATGGAGATTATCTGAGATTATCTTGTCCCAAGTGATTGTAGTATAAAGACACCTCCAGTCACTGGTAAACCAGCACCTCTGGCTATATCTTCATTATCAAGGCAAAAAAACACTCCAGGCAACTCCATGAAAACATTATTTGAAACATAAATCAGGGTATCGATACGAGAAAAATAATCATCCCTTGAAGAACAATGAAATGTACAAAAGACATATGGCACATGAATGCATATGACTACAGGAGGCTGTCTTCAAAAACTGCATGACCGTGCAAGAAAGAGACTAGTGAGAGAGGCCAGCGAGACACCTATGACTCATCTGAAGGAGTCTCAAGCTTCAGTGGTTGAGATGAGACAGACTGTGCATATAACAACTGTTCCTCGGGTTTGTCACCAGCTAACACTTTAGGGGGTAGTGGCAAAAACAGAGTCATTGTTGAAAAAAAAATCTCATGTTAACGTTTGTCTAGAATTCACCAGAAGGGATGTGGGAGACTCTGAAGTCAGCTGGAACAAGGTTCTTTGGTCAGACAAGACCAAAATTTAGTTATTTGGCTATCAAACAAGATACTATATTAGGTGGACACTAGACGCTGTACATCATCACAAACGCATCACAAACACAGTGGTGGCAGCAGCATAATGTGAAGCATGGTGGTGGCAGAGCTAATGATGCAGACAAGCTTCTCAGCAGCAAGAACTGGAAGTCTTGTAGGAGTTGAGGATAAAATGAACACAGCAAACTACACTATAGATCAATATATAATTGCAGGTCTTTTTGTAACATAGTTGACATTTTTGGTGTTTTCAGGCCAAAAATCAACATGGCCGCCTTCAACCAAACACCACATGGCATTTTTACAGAAAAATTCTTCTAAATATAATATGTACAATTGAGTAAAATTGAAAGTGAAAGTTATTTATACAGATATTGTAGTAACAATGTCCACTTGACTCGCAAACTATTATATATTAAATAACTCAGAAAGCCTTGGAGTCTTATCAGTCTATTCTTCAGGAGGAAATGACATCATGTGGAGCAGGTCATGTGACCTGGAATTAACACACTTCCTTGAGAGGTGTTTTTGTAAATGGGGAACTTAGTTGAAAGTGATTTCTTGGACACAGATACAATTTGTTACTTTCCATATAGAATTTGATATATTGCCAAAAATTAAACATCTATCATGATCATCTCAATTTAATAAAAAGAACACAATCAAAGCTATTTTTGAATAATCTCATTTTATTATTGTTTATCTAATTGAAGGTGGTTGTTGGAATATGTAAAGACATGATCATAATGAATGTTAAAAAACATTAGTTTTTTTTACTTTTAATAAAATTCTATGCAAGGTATATCCCATCGATTTCAAAAGTCCCTCAATTATATATTGACCTATGCAATGAAATTATGGACAATAACCTGATACAGTCTGCGAGAGAACTGTTACTTTGGAGAGGATTTGTTTTTTGGCAAGAGAATGATGAGAAATGGTTCGAATACAACAAAGTCAATATTCTAGAGTGGCAGAGTCAGAGGCCAGACCTCAAGCCAATTTCAAATTTGTGGCTGGACTTGAAAAGAGCTGTTCACTTCTGAGCCCTGTGCAGTGTGACAGAGCTTGAGCAGCTTTGCAAAGAAGACAGGGGTAAACTTGCAGTGTCCAGCCCTGCAAAGCTGATTGAGACCAATCAACACAGACTGAATGCTGTAACTGCAGCCAAAGGTGTCTCTAGGGGCTAAATAGGTATGAAATCACATATTTTAGGTTTCATATTTCTAATCAGCTGGCATTATTTTGCAGAAATCTACTTTAACTTTGACATGGAGTACTATTTTTTTGTAAATTCGTCTCAAAAAAGGCAAATTACACCAACCATGATTCAAAATTGAAAAGCAACAAAAGAGGAAAGCATCCAAAAGCAGGTCAAAACTCTTTATAGGCACCGTATGCTCTACAGTATAAAATATTCTATTCCATGTATAATATTTGACTGAAATTAGTTTTTTCAGATTGTTTGGACCCTATTCTGTCTTTTCACTGAAGCTTTTATGCATCTCCATATTACATCTTCATTCCTCATAATACCATTAAATAATAGCTTACAAACTGATTAGCTTTCTTAAAAGAAATATTCATCATGCCCTCGTTATCCCATTAAAACATGATGCAACACATGCATGTACCTGTGCATGTGTCTCGAGGTTGCCTCAGGCCTTAATGGATTATTTAAAAGATCCATTTCT
Source organism: Acanthochromis polyacanthus (assembly GCF_021347895.1). Classification (NCBI taxonomy): domain Eukaryota; kingdom Metazoa; phylum Chordata; class Actinopteri; family Pomacentridae; genus Acanthochromis; species Acanthochromis polyacanthus. Next base: position 6,764,850 of record NC_067127.1, read on the forward strand.
CCCAACAAAACTCATGAGTCGCCCCACTGACTGCTGAAGTAGCTGAGGTGCTCAGAGGCTGCAACTACTGAAATAGGATGGTGACGCCATGAAGTTTAGACACAGGATGGCCAGTTAGCACTACTTAGAAAGACTGATGGAGCACAAAACAGTTCGGCTGAGATCATGAGTCGGCAGAAAGCAAGGGACTGTGTAGAAAGGAGATCGGTCTGCTATTAACGGTCTCCCTCACGGTTGTTGAGTCAAGGAAACGTCTTCCTGCTGCGTGTCAGTGGTGCAGAAAGACGACCAGAATCAGCTCTATGCTTCCATGATGAATGCACTAACAGCTGGACACTTCCACAGCCAGAACAACGTCGGAAGTGTTTAGCGAAGTCGGCTTTAGACCGGATGTAATGGATCTGGTGGAGCGTTTGTGTGAGTTCACTTAGAGGAGCAGCGGAAGAGAAAGCTTTCATCAGCTTAACACCTTCACCTTCAACAAGAAGTCTGAATGGGTACTCTGTGTTCGTCACATTTATAGACACACACACAGAAGCATGCATACACAGATGCATAAAAATAAACGGACCCGCGCACGAAGCATGCGTTCATGCCATACCTCGTGTGTGTACAATTTCAGAGGAAGTGAACCATATTAAAGGTCAGAGGACACACAGAGATTCCTGGGAGTGTATTGGGTGCTTTGCAGGGGCAAGGAAAGAGCATGTTTTACTTAATGGAGGAGGAAGAAGAGAGCAACGAAGGCTGTCAACTTTCTGCACATTTTTACTGAGTGTCTGCTATGTATCAGAATTTCATCTGTGTACAAGTGAGGAAATGGAGTGAAAAGGATGGAGACTGAGAGAGTGCACAGGCCATAAAAGAGCTCATAAATTTGAGATGACACTTTGTTGGACTGATGATGAAGTTTTTGTAAGATGGACTTGACTCCAAAGCCAATGATTTTGTTTTGAAGTGGCCTTTAAATCTCTTATAATGACATCAAAATATTTTCATCCGGAGTTAGTGGGGATTCACTTCAAATGAAATTCCTCTTTGTCACATAAACAGAAGTCTTTGTCGCAACATCCAAAAGCTGGAAGGACAATTACTCCCAAAGCTCTCAGAATTTGTAGACACAAGGACAGGCATGAGCTTGGTTCAGTGACAGGTGATGATCACGTGGACACAGCTTAGAGTGTTGGAGTGGATTTTTCTGGAGGTGCAGGCGTTGCAAATGACTTTTTTCCAGAGAAGATTCTTGTGGGATTGTGAGTTTCTTATAACTGGTAGGTTCCAAACGTACATCTAGAGAGAGAGATGTCAACAAAGAAAAAAAAGAAGTTGAAAAAAAACAAGTCACACATCCACAAGCTGTCATCGTGGCTGATTGATGAAAAACAGGTTGAACAAACTCACTGATCCTAAAGTGAACCTCGCCAAGCCCAAATGATTAAAGAAGATTGCTCCGCTTTTGATGTAAGTGAAGCAAGCACAGACTAAACAGACCGCAAGAGGCATACAGGAGCCGACACACAATGAAAGTGAAATGCCAAGCCTCTGAATGGCCTGGAGGCAGGTGCACTGTTGTGCCCCATTAACTATGAAGTTCACGTTAAAATGACTTGAGGAAAACATCAGTGGCCTTTGCTGCTCGCTCTCCACCCTCAGAATTGAATGCAAACATTCCCACATGTGGTTAACAGAGCACTCAGACTCATGCAAATGGACTCATGTCAGCAGATATACATGCACACACACACACACATGCAGACATGGACAGTGTGTAATTGTTCGAAGGAAACAGGCAAACAAATGATGACAAATGACAAAGTGCACTAGAATATTATTACCATAACAGTGGGAGGCATTAAGCATTCTTGGCTTTCATAGCTATGGACTGACTAGTGAGAAAGGAAAAAAAGAGGCAGCATTGTTCTAAATTACAATCATACATCTGACATTTTTCCTTGTCAAACATGCAAAGTCACAGCTGACAAAATAATTCAGCTGTTTTGGTATTTTTCCCATCGTCTGAAACGGCACCAGGAATACCTGGGCGTGTTTCTACAGAAGGTAATCCCTGAGGGCACTTTCCTGCACTGCTAATGTTTTTGGAGCATTAGCGTACAGGAGGCATACAAATGATCATGCAGAAACATGAAGAGAGCAGGCGGCTGTAATACGGGGTCCCCATGGCAACCACACAAAACGGCATGCACTCACCATGGCAACAGAGCTGGTGAGGGAATATAGTGGAGACAGCGCTGGAGCTGGTGATGGCCTCTGGGTGTTTGAAGTGATACATGCATGTCAGCAGCGCAGCATCAGCAAGTGATTCAGCCACACTGAAACCTAAACACTCACAGATTACACTTGCAAATTACATTTGTGAGTGTTTGGATGGTCAGTAGCGGCGAAATTAAAGCAGGAGGTTTGATGCAGAGATGAGGTGTACATCAACAACAAGCATATAGAAGGAAAGAAACATGACAGAACACAGCTGCCATGAGGTCTAAACAGCAACATGCTTCCTGGTAGCTTTATAGAGGCTGCCACTGATTAACCCTCGAGTCCCACCATTCAGCAGGGTGGTCTGATCAGCTAAACCTAACAAATACCAACAAACAGCTCATTTACATACACCAATTTACCCAAACACATTTCAGTAGACGTTGTTAATGTCGCTTAAAACTGTTTCATAAATCACCTACATGTCTGTTATCTCAAGTTGAAATCTGAATCCATGCTTCACCCCTCCTCAATCAAACACTTGGAGCCTCCCAGAACCTTTAAATAGTGTTCAGAGCCTCTGGAGACTCTCTTGGCCTGGACACCCTGGAAAGCAGACAACAAGAGAAACAAAAAACCTGCAACAGTTCAAGTATTCAAATCTATCACTGAGTAGAGACAGTACAATTAAAAATGCACTTTTTAAACACCTAGTTGTGCTTCTTTCACAGGACAGACTTTCAACAGTTCTAGCTGAGAGGCAGCTAGCAAGAAAACACACACTGACAGAGAAACAGCAAACGGGTCAATGTATAAAGGGACTTTTAAAGTGCATGGGCTATATCTTGCATACATTTTTATTAAAAGCTAATGTTTCTTATGGTAATTAAGATCATGTCTTTAAAAAATCCCACAATTATTTTTTATGGAAACAATCACTTATTAATAAAAAATGTCTGGATATCACTAAAATGCCAACTACGATTTAATAATAACCACCTTCTAATTAGAAAAACAATCATAGAATGAGCTTATTCAAAACATGTTCTGATTGTGTTCTTTTTATTAAGTTGGGATAATCATGACAGATATTTCTTTTTTGGCAATTTATCACATTTTATATGGACAATAACAAAGTTGTATCCGTGTCTGAGAAATCACTTTCAACTAAGTTACCCAGCACAATGTCATTTCCTCCTGAAGAAAAGACTGGCAAGACTCCAAGGCTTTCTTAGTTATTTAATATAAAGTATTATTATGTGAGTGAAGTGTGGATTTATGGCATGTCAACAGGTTTACTACAATATCTTTATAAATAACTTTCAATTTCAATGTTATTCAACTGTAGATATAATATTTTAGAAGAATCTTTCTGTAAAAATGTCATGTGGTATTTGGTTATAGGCGGCCATGTTGATTTTAGGCCTGAAAACAGCAAAAATGTCATTGACCCGAACAATAGGATACATCTAGTTTGTGCAGTCATTTCTTATCATTTATAATGTTCATAAATGAATAGGGTGCAAATTTATGCAAAGTGTTTCCCTCATTAATAAAAGTGAGTAAATATTGTCCTTTTTGCACGAGGGATATTTGTCAATACATGGCAAATTATAGTGGACCTGCAACATAAAGGTGTATTAATCCACTTTTTTTATAGTTATAATGAAGCCCATGTATCATATCACTAATCAGCTCAGAGGTGGTGAAGTTTCTTACCTTCTTCCAGAGCCTAATCAGTTGTGTTTTTATCCTGCACTAATTGGCAGCTGGTGTAGTTTCACACTTAATAGATGTTAGAGTGGCATTAATGCTCTCATCTGTCACTCTGCCAGCACGCAAATTACTGCATTACCCAAAATGTGCATTGCCTCTTCGTTCTTCATTTGAATCTTTATCCTAATTGGGACAGAACGCTCATTTTAGCCATAACCCAGAAGCTCAGTAGCCCTAAACAAAGGGTTTTTCTCCAAAGGTAAGAAGTAAAACACAGACACAACTCTGATCCTACAGTGTGGTAGTATGTCATGATATACTGTACAGTAGGCCTTGGTTAATAGAGTCGCAGTCGACTAAGCTAAAATGACAAATGGTCCCACACAACTGCTGATGCTTCAAGGCCACAGTCGACTGTTCTGTAAACGATAATGGTTTTCCTGCCAGACAAGGAGAAACCCCCGAACAGATCATACATCATCATTCTGTTACCACTGCTGATTCTCCTGCTACAACACCAAGATAAGCAGCTAAATTTCCACGCAGTAGTTTAAATGATGTCGACATGTGTGCTTAAATGTGTAATCGCAGCAAGTTTCACCACCCATGGACACCCATCACAGTACACAATTTACCCAAGTTTGGAAGCAAAATTGAGTAAAACGCCCTTCAACAGCTGAAAAAATCAAAACCATTATGACCAAACGAGGCGTGATTAATGCTGCACATTAAGTGGGCAGTTCACAAAAGGATCTCCCTAATGAGGTGGGTTGTCAGTGAAGTTTTTTTTTTCTTTAATCATTGTCTTTAATTAAACACTGAAACACAGTGACACACGGAGATATCAATCACTCCGGTTTAAGCTGCTTTTCAATTCAGCAGCCATTAAAAGTTGCACCGCTTGACTGCTTTCGATGTCAGCAGAGGTTGGATGAATCTGTGTCGCTGTGAACTCAGGAGGCCTTTTAGTTAAAAGGGAAAAAAACAAATGTGTCCATGGGAGTGTCGATGAGATCTGAAGTGCAACATTTGCAGGATGAGGAATCTGAGGCTGCTCAGAGTATACTTTGGCCTTCGTGTTTGAGGAAATAGCTGGTGAATTATATGATTTTGAAACTCCTTGGCTTGAAGATGTGCATAATTTCTCTGCATTGATATTCAGCCACCCTGGAGCGAGACTGTCTGCTGGAGCTGTCTGCTCAGTGGAATAATGGGAGCGGGTGGGTGTGGCAGAGGACTAACTGGCAATAACAACACAACAGACCTGACTCAATGTCTCCATCTAGTGAGGACAGGAGGCTGACCATGAACAGGTGGATTTTTCACAATAACAGAGTGATAAGGGTCAGATTTTTAATTTTTTTTTTAGTCAAATAGCAGTGGAAGAGCCTTTTAAAAGTCATGCAACCCTCTAAATGCAACACAATTGTGGCTATTATCATTAGTTTCTCAAATATGTGCTACTTTTCGATGAAACACACACAGTTTTATGTAACATTTCACAGAGTAGAGCTAAATGTTAAGAGATTGGGCTTCCATACATAGATACACTCACTCCTTTTATATTGCTTTTAGTATCACTGCTGCAAATTCCCTTTAAACACATATATTGTTCTATTTTTTGCCTTTCCAGTAGAACATCTGGCTTCGTTTGAGCTATATTTGGAGGTTTAAATGGAAGCAAAAAAATATGTAGTTACAGTAACATTCTCTGAATGGGAATCTCAACTCCAGATTTAGTTAAAAATTCAAATTTCTAATAAGGCCAACTAAAAACAAAGGTGCATATAAAAAGACTGCTTGGTAAGTGACAGATTGCTCATAAATCCTCACAACAGTAGAAATAAATACTGTTATATTTTCTCTTGATACTTAAAATCCATGTGCTATCTTAGGAAAAGAGTGCCATCATGTGTTGAAAAAGAGCACAGCAGTGCATACTAATGCGTGTGTAATATATGCTGAAATATTGTATTAAAGCTATTAGAATAAACAGTCCATGTGCTTGTTATATTTTAGATTTATCTAAAAATTGTTGTATTTGTTATATATTGTGTGTGAAAACTGTAGGAAATCATTTTCCAAGCCAGCAGGTTATATTTAAAAAACAAATGTGATGATGGTGGTAGAAAAGTCAGCACAGAATTCAATGAGTCCTATTTAAGAGAAAGATTTATTTATTGATGATTTAACAAACTATTTAACTGTTTTTTTCTTCATGTTAAGTCTTGTTTTCTATGCTAACCTTAATACAGTTAATACATGAGAAATTACTGCTTACATTTGGAAAAAATTCTCACTGCAAACTATCCATCCATTCTCTAAACACCGCTTTATCCTCTCTAGGGTCGCGGGGGGTGCTGGAGCTTATCCCAGCTGACTTGGGCGAAGGCAGGGGACACCCTGGACAGGTCAACAGTCTGTCGCAGGGCCACATATACAGACACACAATCACACTCACATTCACACCTACGGGCAATTTAGAGTAATTAACCTCAGCATATTTTTGGACTGTGGAAGGAAGCCAGAGTGCCCGGAGAAAACCCACACATGCACAGGGAGAACATGCAAACTCCATGCAGAAAGATCCCAGGCCCACACCGGGATTTGAACCGGGGATTTTCTTGCTGCAAAGCAAAAGTGCTAACCACTACTCCACTGCACTGCAAACTAGTTTATGAAAATTCAGTTTACCATAATGCTGAATGCTTTGTCAACTTAGGATTCATTTCAAACTGAGGATTAATAATACAGACTGTTTTGACTTACACAAACATCATAACACAAATAATTCAGTCAGCAAGTTGATTTATTCCACAGATCAAATATGATTCATTACAGTTCTTCAGAAAGTTGTCCATGCAACAACTCTCTCATCACACCCACATACTATTAGAACACTCTCAAAAATACATACACACAAACAAGAGACTCATTTCAGTGGTCATATATTATCAATATTATTATGCACAAAATATAAAACTAGCATCTGTCTTTGACATCAAAACACATTGGCTGCAATATTACTTCTCTTGCATGTATGTATATGTACACAAAGTAGTTGCTATGCAGCGCATAGTCTCCATAAACGTCTCTGTCGTGATATTGCATAATAAATATCAACAGACTTTTTAAGACTTGCTATGAGTCAGACGAGTGTACTGGCAGAGAAAAGACTCGGTTAAGACGGAGTAGATGAAACTTTGAGGAGTGTGTGCAGTGTTTGCATATGAGGGCATGAAATGGAGACTTTGAAGAGTGAGAAACATGACCTGTTTGAAGGGCTACTGTGCACCTGTGTGTGCACTCATGTCTGCAAATGTGATTATGTCGTTAACAAAAGACGTCGCCTCACAGACCCTGAGATAGCTTATCTAACCAGTATCCTGCCAAACAGTCTTGCCCGTTGCCAACAACGCACTCGTAGAGTTAAAATTGGGCCAAACCAGTCGGCTCCAAAGAAGTTGGCTCCTTCAGTATCTGTCAGTCAGGCTTTGTGAAAACTTCTCAAGCAGGAAAGGGTTGAGCCCCGCTACTTCCATGACACAAATACAAAGAAGAAAAAACCATGTAGTAAAATTGTGATGGAGGAGGTTGCTGATGGATTCTTTAATCAGAAATGATTACGCTGTAATTGAGGCTGCTGCATCTCATCATAGAGAATATGACATTCTAACAGCTGCTGCAAAAAAACTGCTTAAAAGTGGATAGCCTGAAGTTCTTAACAAAAAGTGTCTTATTTTGTTGAGTTTAAAACCTGACAAGAGACAGAATGTTCTCTGATTTATTGTTTCTAAATCTTTGTGCACTTTTATCTTTCATGTCATTATCTCTTGTCAGTTATGAGGGTCCAAAAATTGTGGTTACACTGTGGCCATGGTGGAAGTGGCAGTATATTATATTGGGATACATTACACTGTAGTTCACATAGCTATAGGTTGGTATCTGTGGGATCTGTCAGTCCTGTTTTGAAGAATGTGAAGAATATGTCCACCACTGGACTGAAGAGTTCTGTTTCTACTCTGTACCTGTTTGGTTTGTGTATATTTTTCATAGGGCACCCCTGGGAGTTAGAGGTCTAACTCATCTGCCTTGAGTGATGACGCCTGTTTCACACTAAGACGGTCACCAGAAAGCTATGACGCAAATGTCTTCCATTTTGTGCTTCACACTTCGTTATTAATCAGCCTCCTATCGGGCTTAGTTCAGTTCGAGTCAGCGTAACACTGCTTCAGGGAGCGGTGACGCTGCCTTCAGATTATCTGTACAAATTTCATTTGGCTTTTCTTCCGTTCTCAATCATTCACCATCTTTAATTCTCTGCAACATTTCTCTCTGTTTCACTTTTTTTAATGCTTCCCTGCTTTGGTTGCTTCTTTTTCTGCTTTGTCTTTCTGTCCTCATTCACCTCTTTTCTTTCCTCTCACTGAGCTCTTTCCCTCAGTGTTGCAGGAGGAAGTTGGTTGCCATGTTAATGTCGTTATTTGAAGCTCTGAGGGCCTCGAGGGCGTCAATCCTGGAAAAGCCCATTTCCACTAACCGTGCAACCTATGGGACAAAAAATAGAAAAAAGAAATCAGTTCTCGTCTCAAGACAGCAGTGGCAGACAAATCATCACATGGGAATGTTTCATAAGTGAGCCCTGCACAAAGTATGACACGAATAGTCCAAGTTCTGGTGAGTCATCCGAGTCCTACATGAGCCACAAAAGCAGATTAATACTTTCAGAAAAATATCGACAAACAACAAAGGCACATATACAAACACACACACACAGAAACACAAAAGCAAACACCCACCTGCTCCTCTGCAACAGGAGAGTTGTCCAGAGTTGGCTGTGTGGATTGGTGTGTCTGAGCCTGAGGACGGGGCTGCATCGGAGGTCCGTTCTGTCCTCTGTGTCTTAGAGAGGGGAACAGCCTGGTCCACTGTAACAACCCAGCCTGCACACATACAAGTACAGCCCAAATTAAGACCATTTCTACAAATCTCAAGACTGTATAGATACTACTGCTGCATTTAGCGGTATCTAACATGGTGTGCGTGTGTTTGAAGTGGGTCAATCTGTGCATTAGTGCAGTAATAAGTCCATGTTTGTGTCTGTCTACCTGTGGCTGATGTCTGGCGTTCCTTCTGGCCTCGTTGTATTGGGCCAGGAGTAGCTGCTGGTCCAGCAGGTCCATCCTCTGCTGCCTCTGAATGTCCAGAGTAGCTCCCATCCCCAAAGGTGTCTCACTGCTTGGCTGGGAGCCTTGACAGTAAATTATGTAAACGCATAATTAGGCAGACAAAAAACAAACAAACATCTATACATGTACAGTGGTCCCTTGCTTTACTTTTCACGGTCTCACTGTGTCGCGGACTTTTAATTTGCATTTGGTATCACAGATTTTTCGTTATATCACAGGATTTTGTGGTATAGAGGCATTTTTTTTAATATTTATTACTGTGGCGAGCTGCGTTGAAGAACACTAGATCGAGGATATCTGCCTTTTATGGATTCTGCAACTGGTAGGTGCTTTTATTTTGACACACACACAGAGCAGTACTGTAGAAAATTTGTGGCAGGAAGTCATCAAACACACTTCACCCTCACGTTCCTGACAACATATCCCTTAACCAAATTAACTAGACTGACTAAACCACAAAAACACAATAAAATATAAACACTAATAATGCTGTAACACTAACATAAACCACAATAATGACATTTAAACCCCCAATACCCTGAACTCCCATGGTTCCTTGCAGCACAACAGTTCAGTCATAGTGATCGCTACATTATTTTAATTATTTTTGTGGTAAAATAAGCATTTCTAGCCTAAAAAAATTCAAAAACAATATAAAAATATATATAAAAATAATTAAAACATATTTAAAGCACATTTAATTGAAATAAAATGCATAGCGTACAGCGCTGGGCAGTGATTGGCTCAGTGAACACAGCATCAGTCTCTTCTGTCTCCCATGTGTAGCAGCATTCAGCATCTTGTTCATTTCACACAGATGTCTGATCGCTGCGCATAGTGTTGCTCTGCGGTGTTGTGCGGTGTGTGGGGAGGGTTTATAAAGCCTTAAAATATAGAGTATATAAATAAAAAAATAAATATGGTTGCTACTTTGCAGACAGGGACCACTGTATTGTAAAAGATATGTACACTAGTGAACACAGTGTGGTTAAGAAATAGTCTAATTTGAAAAGATTCCTCTAGAATTAGTGACAGGTTTCAAGTTATTCACATGGTGCTGACAGCTTATCTTTTGGACATGGAAACACAGGAGTGCCCAAACTAGATTACTGCCATCACACTCCATTTCAGTTACGGAACAAAATGTGGAAAGTAACATTGTTGAGCACAGACTGTTTTGAGGGATATAAACACCTCTTTCACAGCGGAAAAGCTTAAAGTGACCATGCAGGACATAAGGGATTGGAAAGGAAGAAACACTTAAGGCAGAACTTTAAATCTAAATAACCTTTTGAGGGGACGTTTTAAGATTAGGCAGTGATGTGTGCATTATTAGAAAAAAAGCACAACAAAGCAGTCGACTGATTTTACTGACAAATCTCCACTGCATGCTGTCATATTACTATTTAATGATCAGATTGTGGCACCAAACATCCTGCCTTCAGAATAAACAAGTCTGTTTTTGGACAATTGTTAAGCATCCTGTTTGCTAATCAACAGAGTGCATAAAACTGGGTTTACTCTACCCAATTAGCCTGGTAAGGCAACTCCAATCTGGAAAATGACTTCCACCAGCAGAGACTGGATCATTCTACAATTTTGTTTTACTTTCACTTCAGGTGGTGATGAAACAAAATAAAGTAAAAATGTGAAGAAGAATTTGACAAGTGTTAATTCTGTAAGTCATTCTGCAACACAGCACTGATTAAAAGCCTAAAATGTATGTTCATTATTCTAGTTTAATTCGACATAGGGAGACAACAACTCCATGTCACACCCTGCAACACTGGCCACTGTGCAAAGGATTTACTCAGGATTTGTGCTTGTGATTACCAACGGATGGACTCACTTGAGAAGAGCGGCTCCAGAATGTACCGTCCAATACGAGACACCCAGGCAGGTACAAAGAGAATCTTCTGCAACCGGAGGAAATTGGAGTGGTACAGTCCGCCTGAGATCTGAAATGCACATTTAGAAAAACACATAAAGAGCCTATGCTATGAAAATTGCAGCATTTACTCAATGAACTTTGACAGGCAACCCACAGCATGTTGTGGAGGGAACAACATCCTGGTGTAGCCACATATATTAAAAGGAACAATGAAAAACTGACTATGAAACTGAGACAGTCATTTCCTGATTATCACCTATTACAATATTTTTACGGTAGCATTGAATTCTATGACAAATGAGAAGCCTAAAGCACCTGCAGGCAGTTTTGTACAACTTTTCAGTTCCTTAAATTGAACTGGTTTGATTCTTTGTCTCACTTTTAGACCGGGTTCTGAGTTTTAAGGCCCTCAACAAACACTGCATTCAGTTGATCAATGGATATAAGACTTGATTTGTTTGTATTTTAAAGATTCTGATTTTGTTGATCAACTTCACTTCTTAACAATTCTCGGTTTTGATTCTTTAAAGAGCAGGCATTTAGGGTTACTACGACATTAAAAACCTGCTTTAAACCTGATCATGAGTAACAATAATCTACATTTATAATATACTGTATTACAGTGCAGTCACATGAGACATTTTTCTTCATTGACTCTTTTTGCTTTTAATACCATGGTACATTTTCCTGATTATTTTTCAAATACTGTGTTTTAAGTAATATTTTTAGTACTTTTATTGAAATATTTTAATATTTGCAATATTTTTACAGTGTGTATATCAGGATCCCTCCACTACTGCCCATAGATGTTTACCAAGCTAAACAAACACATAATAATTATATGAACTAATACAGTTACTATGTTTTTTTTTGCTTTTACAGTAAGTTATACATACCCACAGCCAAACTGCACATCATCTTTAACAAAGGCAGTGACTTAAATGAGTAGGTTTGTTGTCGAAAGGGAGAGAAAGGGAGTAGATATATGGAAGTTGTCTGCAGTACACAGTTTAGTAGCACGACTAATTTTGTTGAGGAAAAAATAGCAGAATTATAATTAAATTTTCGGAATGATCCTTTTGAGATTTGACTTTTGGAACTGATTTTAAGTTGAAACTCGTTCTCAATGCCCCATCATCCTATTTGTCATCAAGAAGACCAATAAAGAATACACATATTTGCAACTGAAATTTCTGAATAACACAAATTCCAACAGCAAACTTAGCTTGTTTTAAATATATTTAGTTTAAAGACAACTTTTAAGAATTTGTCTATAGACAGAAGACAAGTGACAAGAAACAGAGGGAGGCGGCAAAAACTGAGCTTCTTTGAATTAATTGGATGTAAATACACAAAAAAAGTCAATCAGAAAAATACGGAATATCAGATTGAAGACTGTCAGGCTGACAAACATCGACATGCTTTTTAGATACGTGTTAAATGACAGGAAGAATTTCCTCACTCACCAGTCCACTGAGTGCAAGGAGCCACATGAAGGGGCTGGAAGTCAACAACTGGACCACACGAGGATGAGAAAGGCAAACAGAGAGAAGGAAGGTCAGACTAGCTGAAAAAAAGTATTCTCAACAATTTAATACCCGTAGGAGACAAAGGAAAATAGACACACGTGTGCCCACACCAGCAGAACATGGGCTCACCTGCAAGCCTACTATGTAGACCAGAGACTTGTTGGTGATCTGGATGTGACCCAGAACCTGGGTGACTGGCATCTTGGGGATGGAGAGGTAGAAAGGCACAAACAGAGAGAAGACTGGAGCAAGTCTGTGAGAGGAGAAAGACAAAAGTGAAGAGGACAGAGAACCAGAGAGAGCTTTAATAAAACATTGAATGAACATTTCAGTCTTAGTAATATAACATTTGAAGTGCTGCGCTTTTGTAATTAGTCACCTCACCATTTTACTTCTCAAATAATAACTAATCATCTTGCTGAGCCTGCTAAGTCAGTTATATTTCCATCCTTTTGAGGAGGTGGATTGTATGCTGCTGTCACTGTCTAAATTAGCACACACCCATATTTAAATGAGGCGGGGGATTGAGGAATTAAATATAAATACTGCCCAGAGCTTATATGTGATATGTGGTGGTGAAAACTGAGGATTTTCCTCTTAGTGACATGCTGTGCTTTAAATTATATCACAAATATCACAATGTTCAAATTTTAATTGCACAAGCATTACTACAACATGCTACTCACAGTCCTGCAGGCAGCTCCTCCACCTCATAATCAAACAGAAACTGGAAAGCCTGAGCCAACAGGAAGTCTACCAGTGCAGAAAGACACCAAGTGCCCAGCAGGAAAGACTGGAATTAAGAAGAGCAACATAAATTAATTAGAACAGTACACATGTAGAAAGCTAAAGTCTACAAATACTTAAGTGTACAAAAGCTAAAGTCTATTAAAACCCATCTTGAGACATTTCACTACAACAAACAAAGTGAGTCAGATGAGGAAGTTGGATGTTCTCTTCCCTAAAAGCTCGAGATGACTATGACTGATGATTATTCTTCTAATCCTGATAGAAAACATCTCAACATTTTGCATTTGTAGATGAGAATGACCGAGAAAGAAATAATCCACGAGTAAACTCTGAGTCACAGAACAGATCCAATTTATGTGACAGCGTGAAATTGCGACTGCAATCTAGTGAAACGTAGAATATCAGCAAGCAAGTTTAACAAATTTGGACCTCATCAATCTAAGTATTCATCTATCAGTGGTTCTGCCACTTACAGCAAATTTCCTGGTGCCGAAACGCCTCTCAAAGATTCTGAAGTTGTAAATAAGCAGGCTGCTGCAGAAAGAGTCCTTCACATCTAGACAGACCAGCCTGCCACACAACAACCTCCACACCTACAGCACAAGAGAGGGAGGAAGAGCAGAGTTATTTGTCCACACATCCAGCTAATGCGTAGGGGAACAGAGACAACACTCCAGCCTTAGGTAATAATGCCTTTCTGGGACTGCGTAACACAGCGACAGAAATCTGGTATGCACGATGATACAAAACAGACTCGTAAAGGGGTACTAAATTTAAATAGAGCACACCAATTTGATAATATTAAGGCAGCACAATATATCTTGTCAGCATTTACATTGTGATGTGTGAGTGCAATGTGAAATTAGGCAGACTGACTCAAAAACATTGCGATACAACTTTTGTTGCTGTTCAAAAAAAAAAAGAAAATTCTCATGGTTCTCATTTTCTGTAACTAATCTAGAAGAGAGGTCAGTTTGATCAAGTACACAAAGACTCTTTTTGTTAGGCTCCACTTGAGCACAGCAAAATGAATGAGGAACAGGAGAGAAACGCTGCACAGGAAAAGTTGGTTGGAAAAGATTCACAACTGCAATTGTATGACAATATTTCGGCTACAGAAGGGATGATTCTGACCAAAAACAAGTATTCTGAAATCAAAAGTCCAGTCAAAGCAAAGTAGAGTATCGGATGCTTTTACCAGTGTTATACCGTAAGAGAAAGGGTCGAGACAGTTTGCAGTAGAAAAAACGTTTTCACTGTAAAAAATGATTGATTAGCTTTTCCCAAACTGCTAGTATTTTTTGAGGCAGACGCACTTCCCCCAAAAAAAATCTAAAAAAAATGTCGGTATTTTTTCCTTTCATGGTGTCTACTTCAGAAAAACAAAACACTGCCATTTCATTTTTTTAATATATCATACAGCCCTAAATATAATTAATCCATAGAAGCTTTTGCTGAGCATTTATCTGCACCTCACAGTTTCCATTAGCAAATAGAACTGGCTCAGATGTCCTCACTAGGCCTGAATGTGGAACTTTGCTTATGTAATAACAGGTAGTTTTAGATACATGAAAGTGAAAACATTAATCCTGTCTCTGTCCCACCACGTAGTCTCTCCTTGCCGAAGGCTTTTGACTCCTTTATCAGTGTACTTTGAGAACAGTTTTAGTGTAGCTAAAGTCGTCACGTCATGGTGACTGCAATAACATAACCCCATATCATAACTAGTCTCGTGTTATTTTGCAATACAACACTCGCTCTTCTGACCATTGATTAAGATAAAACTATAAAATTAAAGATATTTTAAAAAGTCACAAAATAGAGATCGCTTTGTTTCTTTTTTCCAGGGTTCACACTGGACTGTTGATTTTTACTGTCATCATGTGGTTGAAGTTCTTCAGTTCACACAACAAAACCAGAGTCAACACCACGACTACTTTCAAAGTCAGGATGGTCTGTCTATTTTAAAGTTTGACCACTGATTCAGATAGGATAAAATGTGAAAAACAACTTAGAAAGATCAACAAAATAGGGATCGTTCAGTGTCTACTTTCCAGGGTTCACAATACACTACACTGTGGCAACTCTTACTCACATGATGTGGTTTAAGTTTCTTAGTTTACAAGTCAACACCATGACAGCTTGTCAAACTCTGAAATGTCCGTTTCAAAGTTTTTATGCTTCTTGTTGGACTGAGTCTAAGTGAATCCTGTTGTATTTTGAAACTTTTTGTGCAGATGATGGTGACAAAACATGTTGACAATGCATACAAACTACACACACTACTGTTGAAGTGGAATCTAATCACAAATCATAGACCAGAGTCTACGACTAGACCATGTTCAAATGTTAAAGATCTTCAAAAAAAATCATCAAGAGAAGTCAGCATTCGGAGGCAGCAGGATTTAGTGTCAACAAAAATCTAGGAGTAGTTCTTAGCAGTGACTAACACCTGACGACAAACCAAAGATATTGAGCTTTACACCATCTTTTACGCTGCAAGTGTTGGTAATTTTTCCACACCCATAAGACGTATAATGGGAGTGACAGTTTTAACACCATTGTACTATTTTTCACCCCTAGATCTCACCTTACAGGGGACAAGTCCATTAGGTTAACATTAGGTCATGTTTTACAGAAAATATGTTCAGACTTTGCCCTATTATTTTGAGACACATTTCATGCATATTATACCTTTATGTATTATGTTTCTGATACACCTCTTTTAAAGGTTATATTGATTTAAGTTTACACCTTTATGCTTTGAATAATCCACATATCATTTTCTGCAAAGCATGTATGTTCACACCAAAGTTACAAGTTATACTTTGTGACCTTCCAGCTGTGCGTCAAAACATCAGCCATTACTAGAATATCCATCATTATGTGTTTTATACATATGTTTTAACTATGGTCTTCAGTTTATTAGCATTTGCCATAATTATATCATCTTTTAGCACATCGCACCAAAAAATATTACACTACCCCATCTGACGATGATCCTGGGTGTTGATTAAGGCCTCTCCTTTTTGTGTGTCCCTCAGAAACCCACGGCCAGATGCTGGACACTTACCTGGTGCTGCTGTGTGACAGCGTGGAGGTTGTACACGAACAGCTGCTGGTACTGTGGCAGCAGGGTGAGCATCACAGTCAGCCCATTGAGAACCAGCAGGAGGCTTTTGGACAGAGGAGCCTTGTCTGTGCGAAATAATACACACACGACATAGTTTAGTGTCAGTGTCGCCTTCTTTAGAAAGCTGCTAACGTTGGTGTTTTAAATTAAGCAGTTGAATATTAATAGAAGTGGCTAATTTGTACGTGGAGGCGGGGCAGACAGTTAGCCTCAAAAATTAGCCGGATATTCATGTTTTTATAACAACGACACCTTAACTGGCTAAAGGGGAAGTGCTGACGTACGTTGTTAGCTAACAAACACGGCTGTAATCGACAGATACAGCCTCGGGTAAATGAATGACAGCGCGATGCTAACGTTAGCTAGCTTAGCTCCGTGTAACTGACAGAGGAAGGGGTGAGCGGACTGCGACAGCCACCGCGATGGGTTAAAACGGCGGTTCCGGGATACTTACAGAGGCCCCGAGAACCGGTGGTGGTAAACATGGTGTCTAGATAAGCTACGGGTCAACACAACGAGGGTTAATCCCGAGACAACGCCAAACTAACAGTAAAACACCGAAATAAAGTTGGGGGGAGGATCCATGCTGAGAACTGTGACTGTGACAGGAAAGAGAGAGCGGAGAGGAATCAGCTACGGGGGCCCGACGAGGACAAAAAGGTGTTCATTCGCAGCTGGATGAAACTGGAGGAAAACTGACCTGTCGGTGGCGCTGTTGCTCCGTGTTGAGGCTGCGTTTTGATAGATAAACTTGCAACTCTCACAGAACACAACACTAATGTGCTTTTTTGTAACATAGTTGACATTTTTGATGTGTTCAGGCCTAAAACCAACATAGCCGCCTATAACCAAACACCACATGGCATTTTTAGAGAAAGATTCGTCTAAAATAGTATATACACAATTGAGTAAAATTGAAATTGGAAGTTATTTGTAAAGATATTGCAGTAAATCTGTTGACATGCCAAAAATCCATACAGGCCTCACACACTATTTTATATTGACCCTCATGTTGTCTTCATTTATGGGCATCAAAAAATATAGCTTAATTGTCTGAAAAAAAAACATTTAGAAATTCAGCAAAAAAAATTCCTCAAGTTTCTGAAAATTTACAAAACCTTCACGAAGAAAATTCCAATAATTCCTTATAAGGTTCCCTAAAAATTTTTACTTTACAAAAATCCATCAAAATTGGCAAGAAAATTCTTATAAATATTTTTTGAAAAAATGAGTAAAAATCTTCCTAAAAACCCTTAAAATATCTAAAGTGATTAAAATTTCTAATATTTTCTTTAAGAACATTCACAAAAAAATTAACTAAAAACCAGCGAATTTCGTTGGATTTTGAAATTTGATACATTGGTAAAAAAAAATATATATATACTGAGTGAGTAGCTACCTGTTGTATATATATATATATGTGTGTGTGTGTGTGTGTGTGTGTGTGTGTGTGTGTGTGTGTGTGTGTGTGTGTGTGTGTGTGTGTGTGTGTGTGTGTGTCAATTAAACATGCCCCTGAAGTTTCTTTTTTGGTATTTTGTCTGATTGTTTTGTTTTTTACTACGGTTGTTTTGTTTTAACCATTTAATATATTTAATGTACTTTGACATTTTGCCTAAATGAAAAGTGCATTACAAATAAAATTCATTATTACGATTAGCAATAAGACTCCATTATATATCTGTGTCAGGGAGTTCACAGAAAGACTTAATCACTCTGCCTGCTGACTAACCACTGTGCAAACTGGACACTTTACATCCTAAATGATATCCATTACATCTGTAAACTATCTACACCTGTTTATATCATTGCCCATCAAAGCATATCCTCATTTGCACATTTCTATATCACTCTGTATATTCTTGTATATATTGTTATTTTTTCTTTCTATGTTATACTATAGTCTATTCTATTTTATTTTACTTTAATCTGTTTTATTTTTATGTTAACTTCAATTTATACCTGACCTAATATTATTCTGTGCTGTCTTGTTGTTGTTTACCCCCCTGTTGTTAAATACCCAGCTGCTGTAACAACAGAATTTCCCTCTGGGGATTAATGAAGTTGGTCAAAGTCTATACAACTTTTAAGTACAATTCTACACACCTTGTGTCTGTGGATTCGTCCATTGTGTCATATCATCCACTTTGACACCAGATGTGTCTGATCAGGAGCTGATGGTCTCCATCTGATTGAGCCACACCTGCAATCAATGGCTCAGCTGCATTAAATTGCTCTCCCTTCCAGTCCAACTATGCTCACTGACAGGAGCTGTTGTGCCTCTGGAGCTCCAGCCACACATGGTTGGTTTTGTTTGGTCTTTTAAGGTAGTGTGGAATTATTTGCTTTGTAATATACCTTTGCTTCTGTCACCTCACAGTGGTTTTCTCTGTGTTTTTGTTACAGCATTGGAACCAAAATGTAACAAATGGTGGGCTTGACTAAACAGGAGAACCGGTAGCTTTTCTGAGTGAGTAGCTACCTGTTGTGGGCGGAGTCTGTTTTTGTGAATGAAGACAGGTGTGTATTTGCTCAGGAAGTTTATTGTCAGGTCGTGATGCTTTAATGGGTGTCAAGGATTCAAGGATGTTGTCAAAGCATTTTTGCAATGAAACTCTGTTGGCGCTTCCAAAAACAAAGTCAACACAGTATAACAAAACAAACACTTGTATAAAATATATTTCCAAGTAAATAGAATAGAAGTATTTTTTTTAAAAAGTAAGTGCAATGAGGTGCACTTGCTTTAAAGTGTCTGGTGCAAGCAAAATGTCTGAGTTCTGTGGTTTCTGTAGCAGCACAGCAGTGGTAGATCGCTATGGTTTTGTCCCTGTTAGGCTTCAGAGCGGTCTCCTTTGGAGTCTGTTGGGGGGGTCGGTAGTGTGGTGAGAAAGTGGTTTGGAGCGGCTGTCTCGGGAGCACGTCCGAGGCCGCAGGTGGAGTCGCCGATCCTCGGTTGCTTCGCCGGGCCTGCGGGAGTTTAGTGCGTAAATACCCGCCACAAGTACCACCTGAAGACTAGGGGGGAGTTTAGCTAGATTGTATTTGAGGCAGTTAGAGGGACGGAGCCACAGTGACAAGTCAGCTGTCTGAGATGTAGAGGTTTCGCGGTTAAAGAGCAGTTTTTATCTGTTTATGTAGTCAGTCTGTTGCTTTTTATAGTGGAATAATTTGGTTACTAACTCAGTTACTTTTTGGGAAAGTAATTAGTAACTATAATTTTTTAAAATGATGTGCCAGAATCTGGTTAACTATGTAAATGTTGTCTGGCATTGGTTGTATGTGGCAGGGGAGAGTGCTAGGAGGGGCCTGGCCTCTTCCCAGGTTAAAATTAAGTGCTGCTATGATCCTCAGGCTGAGTCTCATCAGTTCCGTTCTGGAGATCAGGTTCTGGTGTTTAGATTACGTTTCATGGTCCCTTTAAAGTTGTGTGCCAGGTTTCAGAGCAGAAGTATCTCTTGGCAATGCTGGAGCATAGAAGGAAGATTCAGCCCTGTCATGTCAACCTGCTAAAGACTTATTCCTGTGAAAGAGGGGAAAGGTGTGCAGGGAGCACTCAGGTAGAGCATCTCACCTTTTGCTCGTCGAGGAAAAAGGCCAGCAGACACCTCATGACGGCATGGTGACAGATAACCAGGACATTCTCCTAGATGGAATGGGGTGTGACATGCATTTTCATGAGGTGGTACACTATCCGGCTCTGGATGTGGTCCTGGACCCAGTTCACCAGGATGAGCTCACTCTCGCTGTGGCGAGTAGATGGAGCAGGGTGTGATGTGGATTTTCATAAGGTAGTACACTATCCAGCTTGGGATGTGGTGCAGAGGACCCTTCAGGTAGGGCAGCTCATCTGTACCCTTGTCGAGGACATAGGCCAGCAGACACCTCATGTCAGCCTGGTAACAGATGATGAGGATTTTCTCCTGCCTCTCCAAGTCCATGATAACCGGCTCCAAGCACTGCATCAGGTGCTCATAAGACTCGTTTAGAGTATCGGTACTTGTCTTGGTCTCTAAATGGAAACTCCTCTGGATAATTCTCCTGAATTTCTTCATACATTTCCTCACGGACACCAGCATCGATCTCATTTAGGGCCTTCCGCTATTTGTACTGTACTTCCAGAGCTTGGGGCCGTGTGGATGGTCCAAACTTTCAGTGCGCTGATACATTGACCTCACAGGTGTGAACCCAGAGTGCTGGCAAACTTTGCGGTGCGACTCGGTGGCCTTGACGTTTCACCAGTACAACCCACCAGGTTGAGGTCGCTGTGGTGACACAGATGGAGCATGGCATGATGTGAATGTTCATGAGGTAGTACAGTAGACGATCCTGCTCTGGATGTGGTTCTGGACCTGGTTCATCAGGTAACGGCTGACTCACAAGGTTGAGGTCACTGTTGCGACACGGGTAGATGGAGCAGGGTGTGATGTGGATTTTCATAAGGTAGTACGCTATCCTTTGAAAATATTTTGGCCAAACAAGATAAGTAATATCAATCTATGGAAAAGAACTGCCCAAATTCCAGTAGAAGTGGGGATGGATAAGACATACTCTAAGCAAGCTACTGTTGAGTACCACCAGACAGGCACTAACGTGGAACCCACAGGGGAAGAGGGGCAGGCCAAGAAACAGCTGGTGCCAAGACCTTCAGGCAGACCTCAAAAGAATGGGCACCACCTGGAATCAAGTTGAGAGAGTGGCACAAGATAGGAGAAACTGGAGGTCTTTCGTTGACGGCCTATACCTTGGAAGGGGTTGATGGGTGCAAGTACACTATCCTGCTCTGGGTATGATGTAGAGGACACTTCAGGTAGGGCAGCTCATCTGTGCTCTTGTTGAGGAAATGGGCCAGCAGATGCCTCGTGACTGATGATGATGTTCACCTGCCTCTCCAAATCCATGACAACCGGCTCCAAGCGCTGCATCAGGTGCTCATAGGACTCCTTTGGGGCATCAGTACTTGTCTTGGTCTCTAAATGCAAACTCATCTGGATAATTCTCCTGAATTTCTTCATACATTTCCTCACAGACACCAGCATCGATCTCATTCAGGGCCTTCCACTCTTTGTACTGGACTTCCAGACCTTGGGGCTGTGTGGATGGTTCTCTTCATGTGACTGGTCCAAACTTTCAGTTCGCTGATATATTGATATATTGACTTCACAGGTGGCAAACTTTGCGGTGCGACTCGGCGGCCTCGACTCTTCACAGTACGACCCACCAGGTTGAGGTCGCTGTGGCGACACAGATGGAGCAGGGCACGATGTGAATGTTCATGAGGTAGTAGATGATCCTGCTCTGTGGTCCTGGACCAGTTCCCCAGGTAGCAGCTGCCCATGTTGAAATTCTTGTGGCTTCCTGGTGAAGTAGTCAATGAATGAACTTGCTCTTATATAGTGCTTTACTACTCATCAGAGTACTCAAAGCGCTTATACAACAATTGCTTCCATTCAACCATATGCTCACACATTCTCACTCTGGGACAGACGGAAGCGTGGCTGCCAATCTGCGCCTACGCCCCCTCCGACCACAACCAACATTCACATGCTTTCATACACCAGTGAAGAGCACTGGAGACAAGGTGGGTTAAGTATCTTGCCCAAGGACACAACAGCACATGACTAGGCGAGAGCAGAAATCGAACCGCCGACCCTTCGATCATTGGACGACCCGCTCTACCACCTGATCCACAGCCGCCCTTGGTCACACACATCCTTGAAGGCAGCAACAGCACATTCCCAGAGGGAGAAGTGCAGATGGCAAAACCTGTGTTGGTGTAAGGTGCAGGGAGTTCTCTAGCTGCTATTGCTCAGTTCTCATCCAGCTGGGCATCTGTTTACTCGTAGATATAGGTGAAAAGAGTCTTAGATTTTGTATAGACTATTGAAAAGCAAATGGAGTAATGAAACCAGAAGACAACTTTATTTGTAGTGGCTTTAGCATGTGAATTTTCCCGGTCAGACATCTAAATGAAATAACCTAATAGGTTTGAATGTTACAGGCCTATGCTCGTGACTGGAGAGGAATGACCCTCTTGTAACGAGAAGAAACTTCTCACATCTGCAGCCTCTGGCTCAAGATGGTGGCAATGCTCTCTCCTCCTTCCTCTGTTCCAGTCAGGTGTGTGCAGGTGGTGCTGGAAGCGGCAGATGTGCCTTGTTATCCAGTCAACCTGATTGGGGATGATCCAATCACCACTCTTCAACCATAAAAGGCAGGCTGCAGTCACGACTCAACGCCGGACTGTGAACCACCAGTTAATTTTAGTCTTTGTTCGGTCTAGCTCTCCTGGTTCCCATTGATCCTGGCTAATTCTAGTTTGCTCTTTCCAGTCTGGTCTCCACTGCTTGTCACACCCTGGACCTCCAACACCACAGCCATTGGCCTGCATCACCCTTCAGATTCCTGGACTTCTCCACCTCTTGCACCAGACAGCCTGCTAGCCTCGGAAAACTCCCTGCCTTCCACACGATGCCGCCGCCTTCCCTTTCTACTTCCTCTCAGTTACTCCACTACAGAGCCAGACTGTAGATTTATTGTAGTTGTCTGGTCTATAGTGTGTGGTTTTTTTTTTTTCTGGTTTGATTCCAGTTGACTCTAGTAGCATAGTTTGTTTCCTGGTTAATTTACCAGTTGCTTTTCAGGTACTGTGGTTCACGAAATTTCCTGACTTGTTTTGCTAGTCTATTTTTATAGAATAGTTCTTGTACGTCACAGTTTCTCACCAGTTGATACTTTACACCTTATAGCTCATGTTCTCTTTAACTTGTTAGTCTCTCCTGCCTGGGTCTTACCTTCCATGGGTTAGAACTGAAGAAGCCTCTTGGATGAGAGATGAAACGTCTTCAAGGAACTTAAAGTCCAGTGGATTGAGTTAAACCACTTTGGATAACCATGACCTGGATGAATGAGAACCTACACAGACTTCTATGGGTTAGCTTATTTCTGCCAGTCCACCAGTGGGTCTTGGCATCCTTCTGATTTCCCCCAGTTAGTAGTGACTGTAAGTCACTTCTAGTTAATTGTTTAAATTTGTTGCCTTTGCACTGTCATTCATTTACTGTAAATAAAACTTTGCATTTTTACATTGTTGTGGTGTTTCTCATTTCACTTGCACCGGAGCTTTAATGGAGAATCATAACACTTCTGACAGAACCAGTCTCAGGTTTTGTATCAAGGTTTTTTTTTTAAAAAAAAAAAAAAAAAAAAAAAAATATTATCCTAGTGGAGCACTTTATTCTCCTCCTTTATTGCTCCATATATTTCTATGCTGTGTGTTTTGTCATCTTTGCAGGAATCTCCTGCTCTGGAGTTGCATGTCTTGAGTTTACAGCTCTTACAAACATCTTCAGTGTTTCTGATCCCTTCTGCATTATCTGATTTCTTTAAATTTGCTATAGGCTTAATTGTATAGGACAGACAGGAAATGTGAGGGAAGGACCTGCAACATTGCCATGGGTCAGACTTCAACCCATGTCAGCTGCTGTGGAGACTATTGCCCAATAAGTTGAGCTACTGGGGCACACCAGTAATTGTCTGATTTTTCTATCTGCTATCCTTTTCTCTCATTTAACTGCCCCCCCAACAGTCATAGCAGATCTCAACTATGCCTGGTTCCACTGATTTTTTTATTTTTTATTTTTTGTCTAGAAAAGAACTTCTTATGCTACCAAAGAGCAGCTTAAAGAAAATCAGTGGAAGTATTTTTCTCAAATATTGTGTTTTTTTTTTTTTTTACCTTACTATGTAAAGGGCCTTCAGATGACTTGTGTTGTGAATTTCCTAAATAAAACTCAATTAAATGGACCTATTCTAACAGCGCACTCCTATGAAAGGTCTCTGATATTGAAGAAACAGAATGTAGAATATTGAGGAATTTCTTTGATCAGTGGCTGAAGCCATGTTCAGTTCTGCTAGATTCTCTTTCCAAATAAATAGAAATTCACGGTAAAATAGAGAAAAATAAAACTGAAAAGCAGTGCTGATTAAAGCAGAAGATTAAAAAAAGTAGCCTATTTGGATGGCATAAACTAAAACCATAGAAGAGCTGAGAAGGGCAAATTATTCTGATCAAAGCTTTAAAAATATTTTCTGACAAGTCACGGTCCTTGCGGACCACATCACGGTGCTTCCACACAGCGGTGAGAGCGTCTATCTGAATGCTTTGTCTATGTAGGAACCTGTAAGAGGCCCTCAGGTTGAAAATCACTGATCTAAGGACTGCAGCCCTCCTGCAGCTGGGATTTCATGTCCCACACATTTCAGGAGTGTGAATGCTGTCTTGGATGATCCTCCTGATGAAGGACAGTCTTCTCACCCATGATACTTCCCTGCTGTTATCTCATGAACCTCAGACAGGGCATTCCCAGGCCCTGAAGCACAGGTATAATTATGTTTGATCTTTGTCTTGCCTTCTATGGCTATTTGCCCAGTATGCAATGTGTATTTATGGGCCGGGTATGAATACGAGCGGCACAGGGAATGTTTCATGTCTTGAAGTCATGTGGTCAGCTTTCTGACAGAGTGTTAACACTCCTAATTATCCTTGGGGCCTTGAGCAGGATGTGGCTACACAAAGTCTAGATTAATGACTTTTGCTTATGGTCCTCTGGCCTCCTGCACACAGTGTCATATCTTGTCAAGGTTCAGGCTTCCTTTGCAAAGGTCCTGCTTTGTCTTACAGTTCAATAGCTGCCAGATTTATTCACATCAAACAGCGTGCACACCCCTCTTGCCTGGCTGTGATTGCTCATGAGCCGGCTGATCCGATGCTTATGTTACTTCCAAGTACATTTGAAAAGATATGGCGAACAGCTGTCTAATAGTGTTGCATTTCCCCATCATCCACAGATGCAGTAGTGTTGGTTCCCATTGGTTAGTTCCCACCCATTAGGTCTATTTGGCTGCCTGTGGTCAGATGTGACTGCAAAGCAGAGCTCAGTAACAGCTTGCTAATTGTGTTTCAGACCTTCTCTGTCACTGATGTAGGAGTGAGGTCTAAAAAGGTTGCTTTGCCCCTGTTCTCAATCAAAGATAATCAGATTAAACAGCGCAGAGATGTGTGTATGTGTGTGTTTGTGTGTGCTTACCAATAAAGAGACTCCAGATTTGGAGACAGCCTTGACTCCTGCTGTTTGCTTTGTTCATTAAGAGGAGATGAGCAGATGGTTTGCTGGTCTGTTGTGCAGTGCACACATGCAGGCGCACACACACACACATACACACACACACAGACACTGAAGCACACACATGCAAATACACACACGCACATGCATGCTCGGCCCTGTCACCTTAGCTTTATCCTCCATTTATCTTTTCCATTACACATCTCGCGGCAGGACAATGCTACTCGGTGAATTGTGAGGGGTGTGTGTGTGTGTGTGTGTGTGTGTGTGTGTGTGTGTGTGTGTGCGTGTGCGTGTGTGTGAGACGGAAAGAGATACAAGGGAGCGTGAAAGGGAAGAGCACTGCTGAATGAAGTCACAAACGTTTTTAGTCAAGACAGCCTCTGAGGTGGTCATCTGAAAAGCCGATGACTCATTCACACATTCATTTATGTGAATCATTGCTATTCACTTGTCAGCCGCTCTGTATTCAGGAAGAATTGCTTGTAACAGAGGTATTGTTTTAGTCCTGCATCACAGCTTATCTGCCTGTGTCCAGGAAATGGCACACCGCACATTTAGACAAGGTTGCATGAGCAAAACCTGGCCTACTGCGCAGATTGTTTTGGCACAACACACAAGTTCACAACAATCTGAGATATATCTTATTTAGGACTTCAGAAAATGAAACATTTCTTCTCAGATAAGCTCTTAAGCATCTCCTACATCCCCCAGAGGAAATTGCTTCTAATATTTCTAAACAACCTGCATTTTTGATCTTTGACCTTTTGTGATTTATTCACCCTTTTACCCTGTGCATCAGTTAAGGAACACTTACTGTAGCCATACATAATGAGCCACACACTCCTCTATTAATGCCCTTTTCAAGTATCTCTTATACATGCATGCACGGAGACATGCTTTTCTCAAATTCTAAACTGCAAAGCAAGCTACAATTGATTCATATTAACAGGCATTTTACAGGGCTTTGATCCACAATGAGTCAGAAAATTCATTATTTTAATCACGTAGGGTTCCATCTCCTGCAATACTAATATTTGGCAGGCAAAGATCATGAAATAGCCACAAATAAACACACTGTTTTTTTTGAAACATCATCTATTTCTTGTGCTCTTGACTGCTCACCAGCACAAGGACAGCTTGTGTCAGTTTTTTTTCCTATGCTTGTAAGGCATAGAAAAAAAAAAGACACAAATGAGAGCAGCCACAAGGCGATAGCGCCTCGTCGACATGTTTCACTAACAGACGGCTTGCGTGCGACCCAGCCCACCGCCTTCCTGACTGTCTGTCAATACTTACGTGTAAGTTTTTGGAGATGGAGCACAAATCAATGCCACGACACTCCCCCACACCCTCACATATGTTTAGACGATGCAGACACATGGACCTTCCCCTCCTCCACACACACAACACAGATCTAAGATGCACAACTATTTTGTCAAGTCCACATTCAAGAAATCTCTCTAAAAAAAAAACTCATGGAAATTATAAAAAGAACGATTAAAGACAAAAGCTCTTGTGAAATAACTTAGAAGGAAGCAAAGACACAATTTAATAAAAAGGATTTGTATTGTTTGTATTGTCAAACTGCACTACTGCATAACATACACAATACAAGTCATTTACTGACTGTACAACATGCCATTATGTGTTTTTTTAATTTTAATAATAATAATAACAAAAATGATGACTATATATATGTACACAACTCTGTTACAAGTTCATCTTCATCACTTGTGTCCAGATAAACAGCACTGACAAAAAAACAACTATGGTCGTCTTCACCTAGGATCTAAAAGCCTTGATTGAAAGAAACACAGTTCAAACACAACATCGGAATAAAATAGTCTTCCCACTACGGCTGAGATTTGGTGATAAATGCAATAAATTAAACAAGAGAACGATAGAAAAGTTCAAATGTCACCCTTCAAATGCAGGGGAGTCCTCTTGAGGAGGCGGACATGTGTGTCTCAGATGCCACTGAGCATGCCTGTCGATTGTATATCTCATAAATGAAGAATCTTTGTCACTCTTCCATCCATCCATCCATCCATTCATCCATCCATCCATCTGTTCCTTCTCCTTCTGTCTTCAGAACATCCCAGTGGTTTGCAGGAAAACTCTTCCTTCTGAAAATCAACAAAGAAAGTCCGATAAATAAAAACCGTCAGCTTTATGTAATTAGTTCATCCATAGAACTACTGAAGAATACATCCACGACCGGAGATCATTAACAAAAGAATGTTATGGAGGAAGGCTCGGTTTAAAGCCTTTTTTCGGCCCCTGATCCCCGTTTTTGGCGATAAAACTTCCTGGCACAAAGGAACCACATCCTGCCCTGCTGTCTGACAGACAATTCCCCTTTAAATGATTTATTACTGGGTGTTAATTATGCAAATGATGTCCAAACAAACTCGTCATGAGGACAATTAAGACAGCCATTAATTAGTGGCCAGTTCTCTTCTTGCTTCACTGACATTCAATTAAAAATTGCTTTTGAACAAGCGCGCTGTCTGGTATGGTGGTCTTGGCACAGCGCGGAGCAGAGGTGGGCTGGAACCGTGCACTCCTTTGATGAGGCCGGGCTACAGATCACGGCCATTTCTTTCTCTGTCTGTTTAAGATGTTACATGTGGGATTTTTCTCATTAATCCATCCCTGCGAAGACAATAATGTTGGCAAAACAAATATATTAAACGCCCGTCTCCATTAAAACGGTAGCCCCGGTGAACTGTCTCATGCCTCATTTCGTTTTGTTCAATTTCTCAGGAGCGGTCTCGCTGTGAAATCTTTGAAAACCCTTCCACTCGACTGGTCAGTTAAGCATCAAAAGCGGAGAGTAGGTGAAATAATGAAATCTGTTGTCCTAGCTCAGTCGATAAGAGCTAAATAAATCCCCACCAGCAGGTATGCCGCGATTCTTACACTGAAATGGAATTTCTGGGTAAGCGTGACAATCAATTTATCACTGTTAATAATAAGTAAATTATCTCCACTAACTTGGTGAGGCGCTTCTACAAATGCTGAAACTTTTACTGCTTTATATCTATTTCTCTGTTCTTAACATGACTGTTAGAAGTGAGAGAACATTTTAGCAGTGACAGCTTTTCTGTCTAATAATTTCACAACATTCATACCGAGGAGGCAGTGCTTGTTATCTGGACGCCTGTACCTTGTACTGTCCCCTTAGTGTCCATCCTGCTGTCATCGTGGTTGCTGCCTTCCACGTCCTGGGTCACAGATTCTGTGTGAGGAGGAGCTGTTGATGATTGATGGCCTGTAGTTTGGCCATTAATTAATAAAGACACTTGATTAGCGGCTAATGAACAGTCGAGGCTAAGTCGCACCGAAAGCTTGGTGACATTTAATATGAAAATGAGAATTAGGCTGGTTACCGCTACATTAGGCTCAATTTTGAGCCAAAGCAGAAGTAAAACGCAGGTATGACAAAGGTTTCTGCACCTGTGTGTGTGTTGGCAGTGTGCAGCAGGCTGTGCTCTGCCTGATCACGCAGTTTGACCTCCTCCTCCAAGGCCTCCTGTAGTCTCCTCTTACTCCTCTTTTCCTTCTTCAGGCGCTTCTGGATCAGAACTGAATGGAGAAGAAGAGGAAAAGAAAGGACAGGTGGCAGAGAATGTTAGAAAAGTACACATTTAAGGGTAAATTATCTTGGCTCTTCCATTGTATGAGTTTTATTTTTTTAATACATGACTTAATTTGTGTTTACTGTTGAAGGAATTAGTTTATAATATTTCTTGTGTTGTCTCAGTGCTTCTTGACCTTCCTGGATCTTTAAATTGTGTGATTTGAGAGATTTTGAATCTGTTCTTAACTTGGACTGTATTGCTGTTTTTTTTTTCAGAACTAAATGTGCAATACACTCTGCATGAAATCACATTTGATTTTTGCAGATTTGTGCCAAAAATCCAGCACAACTGCTGGTTTGAAGGATCAGAATACTGTTCTACTGCAGGACTGTCATCTGCAACAGGTATGTACAATCACGCAACTGGCTGTTTTGGATCTACATTTTACAGTCACTTTCCATCTAAAGTTGCTAATTTCTCCACCTGGCGTGACCTCATTACGCAAACCGCGCTTGACCGGAATTTGCTCTGACTGCGCCGCATATGACAGATTTTGTGAACTTGCCAAACTTGATTTAGTTCGCAGCATACGTGCCAACCTCGGTGTAATTCACCTCTGCAGATGCTTTGAGGGGTAATATGCAGTAGGTGTCCTCACTTCCTTATCTGATTTTCAACTTAATGGACGTCCTGTCAGCTTAGAAGTGGATTAGATCAGCGTTGTTTAGCTGTGCAGCGGCATTGTCGGTGTTTAGATGTTGAAATCCAAACCGTGCCAGTGTCGTGATGGTAATGTAACACTTCAATCAACACTTGGCAAAAGTTGCTAAACCCTGTCTTTTACGAAGCAATCTAAGATACTGCATGCGATACCTCTGTTTTTCTGTTCCATGCTGAGCTGTCTCTCCAAGGTCTCTCTGAGCTCCCTCTCTCGGACCAGCTCCATCTTCAGCTCGGTCCTCTCCAGCTGGTCCTGCTTCTCCTGGGCTCGGGCGTTCTCTATGGCAACCCTCAGCAGACCCTGCTTGGAGACACACAGGCGAACATCAACAGGTTACACACCGAACAACAGCCAACAAAGATGTCAGTCATCCATAAATGCTTAAAAATGAAAAAAATTAGAACTCTTAAACCACCAAATCACCCAGTCCAAAAGAAAATATTTTGCCTTTTGCTGTCCCTCCTCTTGTCCTCATTTACGGGCACCAAAAAATATTGTTTCCTTGTCTGAAAAAAATCCAAAAATTCAGCAAAAAAAAAATAAAAAAATCACAAAATGTCTGAAAATTTGCAAAACCTTCAGGAAGGAAATTCCAGTAATTCCTTAAAATTTTCCCTTAAAAGTATTATTTTAAAAAATCCCCCAAATTTGGCAAGAAGAGTCTTGTAAATATTTTCAAAAAATGAGTAAAAATTTCCCCAAAAAATCCTAAAAATATCCAAAGTGATTACATATACATATCAGTAAAACTTCTAATATTTTCTTTAAGAACATTAAAAAAAAAAAATCAACCAAAATCCAGAGAAATAGGATTTTGGTAGATTTTTTGTGAATGTTCTTAAGAAACTTTTTTAACATTTCTTTTTTTCCACCAAAAAATGTTCAAAGATTTCCCAAAAATGCTGAAAATGTGGACATTAGACGTTTCACTGTTTAAATGTTTTAAATGTCGTCTGAAAACACACTTGTTCCGTGTAGCATTTGACGCTTAGCTTCTTTTAGAACGGTATGTTTCTTAAAATGCTTTTACTTATTTATTTTATTTTACTCTGTTAAGCGCCTTGTGCACCTTTTGGCTGTTGGAAGGCGCTTTATAAATAAAATTTGATTGATTGATTGATTGATTGATCACTGAAATTTTTTTTTTTCCCCACATTTTCAAACTTCAAAATGGGCCAGTTTTGGCTCGCGGGATGACACAAGGGTTAAGCAAAGCCACTGTGCTTTGAAACTTTAAAGATTCAAAAACAGACCTTAAAGAAGAAATAATTCACGAGCTACAGTCAGGTAAACCATCTCACTATAAATGTAATAGGTTTTTCTTCAGGCAATGTCTTAGTTCTGGGTTGTATACTTCCTACAAAAAGAATAGAAAAAAAAGAATTGAATAAATAGATGTGAGTTTAATGTCATGAAAGTCAACACCAGTTCTTTTAAATGCTAAAAGTGGAACTGCCAAAACATCAGGGTCAGGTGAGGTTAAGAACATATTTTTTTCCTGTGAAAACCCAGCCGCAGAGGGCTTTTCATTGTGACTGTTCTTTTAACAAAGACGTGTAAAATCTGAGAAGCAGGTCAGCACACGCCCATCCCAATTACCGCATATCCTAAATGTCTGCCTCGTCTGCTATTTAACATTTCAGGAAATCCCAGAGAGTGGCTCATCTCCTTTCCTATTCATCTTCGAGCATAATAATAATAAAAGCGCCGGCAGAGGCTCACCTGGATGTTCGTGAGCAGGGTCTCTATGGAGGACAAGCCTTCCGGGAAGATGAAGGGAGTGTGGTGGAGACCTGCTGGGAGCTTCTGTCCTGCAGGGTAAGATACCCTCTCGCAGCCTGATGGGGGTTTCTGGTAGACTTGTCTATCACAGCTCTCCCTGGTTGTCTGTGTAGCCAAGGAGTTGTTATCTGGAGGGCAGACAGACAGCGTGATGTCTCGTCACAGCGGCGATACACTCCTGAGTGAAGCTGAACACAATGAGCTCATGCCTTCCTTGGTCTTGAGAAGTGATATACAATGGCTGACTGCACTTCATTATGTCAAGTAACGACATCAGTAGTGAAATTAAAGCTGAATTTAAGCGTGAAACTTCACCACTGACCTTCGTAAATACCAATTTGACTGAAAGAAAGGTGGTCTGGTACTAACAGAGACAGTTTGGGTTATTGTGGATCAAAGATTTGTCAAGATGAGTTGTATTTTATCAGAGCGTGTGACCTTTAATCTCAAATATTTAACATTTAGTAGCTTTCTTTGCATGTTTCGACCACGTCTTCAGCAGTTTAAGCTGGTTAGGTTGTAATAACAGGACCTACGTTAAGTAACATGATAGCGGGTAATTATTTACCATTAAACATTCTTGATCTGCTGAGATACGGATTAAAGCTCTGGAAAACGCTAGTAGACAGACTTTGACAGTTAAACGGAAGCTGTAAGTGTATTTTATGTTGATTGTGCCACAGCCTCCTGCAACGATTCAGAGAATTTTTTAAAAATCATTTGCGCACATTTATAAAAGGTGACGCACTTGATTTGTCTCGATTTTTTTCTTGATCTTCCAAATTATCACTGTGTGACTTGAGCACAATTTTTGTTTCTTATTGTTCTGCTTTTTTTTGTCAAGTGTATTTTTAAAACGTGCTCAATAAATTCACCCATTTCCTGTGCCAACCTTTTGTGTGACAACCTCCACTATCTCTCAACAACTGTGCACATTTTCCTGATTAGCACAACATATTATTTCCAAGCATTCAGGTTATAAATCTGCAGTGGGATCATCACTGCCAAAACAATATGTAATCAAAGTGCAACGCAAATTTCGGGCTCACTAATAAATTTACTTAACTCCTTGCAAACATATCAAGGCCAACAGTAAATAGGTGTTTACACTAATTACTTTGTGCAAGTGCATGCGCAAATACACAAAAAGTCCTGGTTTGGGGTTTTAAAAATGTGGTTAGCCTTTATTAGATGGCAGTCTGCCTATTGATAATGCATCACAGCTTGACATCTCCCATAAAAGCAGCTAAGAACCTGCATTATGGATGACCATCTGTTTGTAAACCTGAGAACTGCGTGTTCCCTTTTTCGTGACAGTGAGGGAGATGAAGATTAGCCATTTTCTGCATTTTTCCCCCCTACATCAGGCAGTTGCTCACTTTATGCGTTTACTGTCATCCGAGCCACTGAGGGACGAAGATGTCCTGGGAGTCCGGCGGTTATTGGAGCAGAGACGAGCGTGAACGTGCGATGTGATATCTGGCACTTTTTCTCTGTCTGTGACAAATGACAGTGTTTTCTCCACTTAGCTGACCACAGCATCTTCTGCTCCAAATCCACCCACCTTCCCCACTCTGCCTCGGCCTCACGTCTTGGCAACTGTCACATTCAAGGTGTTTCACAGATGAGAAGCAATGCCCCCCCCCAACCCCCCACCCTCTTTCCTCCTCCACCTTTTTCTCCCTCTTTCTTGCTAAAAGCATTGCTCTGTAGAGAAAGGTAATTAGCAGGTGCTGGCGAGCTCAGCGGAGGGCATCCAACTACACTCCTGTGGCTCACATACAGACACACACACACACACACACACACATTTGTAGCCGATGAAGTGCGCAGTCAGCAGCGTGGGCTCCCCAGGCTCCTTGGATGTGACTGATCCTTTATTGAGTTACTGTTTTACGCCTACTTTACCTCACACTCACACACACGTTTGGCATAAATACACACACATACACACAAAGCTGCCAGCTTGTTTGATCATTTACCCATCTCCCTAACCAAGGTCACTGTCTGTTTTTCTCTTTTCTCCCAACTTCATCTCTCTTTTTACCCCCCTCTCTTATTCCTCTCCCACCTGTCCCCAGGGCTAATGAACTTCACCACGTGAAGACTGCCAGTCAGCGGAAGAGAGCAGGCAGGGATGGGAGGGAGAGAATGGGAGAGACAGAGAGAGAATAAAATTCTGCTGATGTTTGGTTAATGGGAGTGAGGTGTCAGGGATGGCCTCTGATCTTTGCTGCATGGATACGTTGTTCAAAGACCACTAAAACAGCACACACAGCCAAAAACCGACTCACACACACGTACGCACACACACTCGCAGAGATTATCATACAATGGATTGACAGAATGACAGCGCTGAAGTGCTCTTTGAAACTCCGCTCAATCCACGATAAACCTATCCTGTGATGTTCTAGGTCAAATACAAAAGCTTGCAATCCAGCAAATGTACATGCATGTTTCATTTGCATGCCGGAAAATCAATTGAGAATCAATTGCATAAATGCGATGTGTGATGCATGGCATTCACGTCGCTGGTGCCATCACTGCTTTGTCAATATGTTCACAGATACCTGACAGCATCGGAAACCTTACCTGGGAGGCCTTTGTGATTTTTAGATTCGATTACTGAATAATGCGATTCCGTATTAGAATACATTTACACAAGCGCGTGCACACACATACAAACTTATACACAAACAATCTCTCCCTCTCCACCTCTCTTTCTCTCTCTCGCTGTAGATTTCTGCTGACTGTTTGTCCTTGAGCAGTCCTCATTAAGCTAATGCAAACCTCCCTGACAGAGAGAACCAAACAACTGACGTTGCAGCACCGTGGCAACGCGGGCCCTAACGACAGGGAGGCAGTCGTTATGCAGATGAGGTCCAGCTGAGAGCGCGGGAGGCCGCCTGGCTCGTTAGGCCGCGGCCCGGCAAATGGCTCGCTAATGTAACACCGCTTCCTGGTCTAATGGAGTCCTGTTTTGCAGAATTATTTGTCTTTGCTCTCTGCGGGAGGCTGGGGGGCCGCTGACAGCGAGGTGGAGAGGAGGAGGAGGAGAGAAAGGGTGAGAGAGTGAATCCTCATCGACCTGTTACTGAGATTTCTTCCTTGTTCAAACGTTAGAAGATCTCTCTCTTTTAAAACATACATCACATTAGAAAAACCATCACACCGTTTGCCACAGGTGTTTAAGAGCGTCAGTGATGACACAGATGGATGGTTTGGATGGATGCTTGTTGCTCTCGATTGACAGATTACGTTCCGAGGTGATTGATTTGTGCGAGAAATAATCATTGCTCATTAATAATTATATCATGATTAATGACTGGAGCAAGAAATTCTCAGGAAAAAAAACAGAAGTTGACCTTTGAGGTGAGGTTGACACTCAAACTCAGTAATTCTAGGGTAACATAAGACACCTTAAAACAAGATGAGAACTTTGAAATTCAAGCTGCATGAGCGTACGAGTGTGTCTTACCTCTGTCAGCGTGGCTCCTCTTGTTCTCCTTGTTGTATTCCACCAAAGCCACATCTGTCTCTCTGGCCCCCTGCACCAATGCAGGAGAATGTCCCAACACACTGTGGCTCGACGACAGGCCATCATGGAGAGGGTCTGCAAGGAAAGAGTAATAAAAAGTCAATAAAAAAGGAATTCATAAATTCCTCCAAGGTAGCGTCATGGCCATAGCATTCACTGCACTTTTGAAAGAGTGCGTCCACGCCACAGGTGAGTACATACGTGTGGTTTCTGCAGTGCGTTCTGTGTGAGACGGCGAACTCGACACGCTGCTGCTGTGATTGGATGACATCTGAGCTTCCTCCAGTGAGGGAGAAGGGGAGGGGCTGTCACGCACTCGCTCCTGACGGGCAACAAAATGACACAGGGTCACAAAATTAAACTGAAAATTACAGCTGGTAACGCACAAAAGTGTACACTGTGAGTTCAAAATTCAGGTAGAAAATTTTATGTTGATTTATTTTAAAGAATAAATGTCACAGATACCTACATGATCCCTGGAAATGTGGATTGGATCATTGCAAGGGGAAAATGCAACATTCACAATCAAGAGTTTGTAGTTCAGTGATCTAATTTTAAATCAGATTCTTTGTCACGGCTGAATGTTATTACTACCGTCTCATTTAGATGAATAAAGTGGATGGATACACTGAATTACCACCAAGAAAAGGGACATTAATCAATCAGTAAATTTTTAAAGCAAAAGGAAGAACTGCAAAGTGGGGTTTAGTTAAAGCACGTTTGTGGCAATCTAGCTAAAATGTTCTATGTGTCATGTTGGGTTCTAAAATGGATTTTTTGTGAAATAATAATTTTTATACAACTGTCAAATTTACTGGACTTTTTTCCACATTTAGCCAAATACATCATAGGTGTGTTTTGGATTTGCAAAACATGATAAAATCATTCACAAATCACCTTTTATTAAAAGAAATGATATTCTTAGGAACATGAAAAGGCTTGGAAGCTACTCTGGTGCTCATTTCATTAAGTTTCACATTTAGGAACAAGTCCAATGTCTTATAAACAATGGTCCCTGTGGTTAAAATTATGATCACAGATGCAATTTCCTGTAACTGATGAGAATACAGTGTGATAAAACTCTGTCTAGATTGTCAACTTTTAAGTGTAATTCTCTCCAATCTTTCTAAAACACTGACTGAAAAACACCAGAGTGTTGTTTTTAACAAAGTTTTTCTGTCTGTATGCAGGATATCTCAAAAATGTATAAATAGATATGGTATTGACCTGAAGCCAAGGAACAACTGATTACATTCTGGTAGCAGTCCAGAACTTGGATATCCCCTAGTCGACAGTTTTTAGCTGCAACTCGAGTCTAAGTTCTGCGCGTAAAGAATCGAAAGAGTAAGTCATCACGAAACTTAAGGGACAAGAACTATGTCTTGCGAAGTTAAAAGCGAATCAGTAAGTTGTATAATTAACTGGTTCCACAAATATTTCAAGTGAGTGTCACTTGCACGGAGACGATTGCTGCTGGCTGGCGGTCAGATCCACCGGGCTGATGGGCCTCTGAGTTCACCTTAATGACGGAGGTGGGAGCCCTGGCAGGGGGGTTGGCGTGGAGCTGTGCCACGTTGGCCATGCTGGCCAGCGTGCTCAGTCGGTTCATCTGGCCCATCGCCATGGAAACGGAGGCCGGCGCCAGGCTGGCAGGGATCAGAGGATGTGACATCATCATGAAGGGCAACTGATCCAGAACTGGGATGGAACAGAACAAAATAGAGAATAGAACAGAATGGAATAGAACGGAAGGAGAAAGAGCACAGTACAGTCAGTAAGTCTGCTGCTTCTCATATGGCAAAGGTCACACCACAGCGGCGTTGTTTAAAGGTCATCAAAGCTGCACTATACAGATACAGAACGTAAAACAGGTTCTATATATCTTGTCTTTCATTTTTCGCATGAGCCTTATTTATTCATCACAACTTCAAGGCCTCTGCTCAGTCTCGTGTTGGTTACTGAGCTGAAAACCCATCCTCTGATGACTGTGAGCGGATCTGGACACCAGTGTCATTCCTCTTTGTTGAAAGTATTACCTGGATGACTGCTCTGCTTCTAAAACCACATCTTGAAAAAAAAAAAAAAAAAAACGTGCACAGCGTGGAGAAAGATGAGTGCAGCAGGAGAGTGAGAAGAGGGAGGGGAGCGTGATCATGATCAGGATGAGCGCGTCTCAGAGATGTAAGGACTGTAATGGCCTCAAGATGTTTCTTGAGTGTCATCTGCAAATAAAACACAAATCCAGCCTCTTTGGAATGAAGTAAAAATAGACGACTTTTCTCTTCCGTTGCCCCGGTGCTTCTTCATGATAATCCAACACATTTTTCGGCAGTTGAAACTAAACTCCTATTATCGCGGCCAATCTGTTGTTCACACTCCTCTCTTTAAGACAAGCATCCATTATCTTTAAAGAAAATCCTTCCTCTCAACAGCACCCCAGTGGGTTGTTGCAGTTCTTCTATTCATGAAACAAACAATCCTGTTGGGGGGGTAGAAAATGACATAAATATTTATCATTTAATAAAAGGAAAAACAAAAACAAAAGAAACACAGGGAGGAAGTGGAACAAAAGAAGCTGATGGCAGTCCTGGTGCTGGGCCAGCAATGCACGCTGGGTAATTATAAACACAAAGGAAAAAATCTTGGACTCTATTCCGCACAATTGTCACAAATAATAGAACGAGTGCATGGAAACAAAAAAAGGCTATCCAAAGAAGAGAGATGAAATAGAACAAATAAAGGCAGAAAGGGAAAGAGAGAAAAAGAGAGAGAAAGAAAGAGGGGTAAAAAAGAAAAGGCAAACTCAGAAATAAAGGGTGAGGCGTTGACTTTATGAGTCGGGCTCGCTGGACATATGTGCAGTGCTTTGTGCATTTGGCAGATTAGTCTCTCACTTGCCCAGAGCAGAAACCAATCCAAACAAAAGATCTGTCTGAATGGAGCTGAATAACCAGATGCTCCGACAATCAACTAGCAGCCAACTCCAAATATTAAGCCTTGGTTAGAAAACAGCGCTCCACTTTTGTCACCCCCCCCCCCCCTCCACCTCCTATAATTTCATTTTCACTCTCTTCTTTACTCTGCTTTTTTTTCTTTTTTACCCTCCCTCCTTCCTCCGCTTCCCTTCTCTCTTCACTTTCTCTGCCCTCCCATCACTTTCTCTTATGTTTCATTAAAAAACATCAAAAGTCAAAGTGCCTCTCTTATGTTTATCCAAACAAACCATTACTGTAAACAAACAGTTACTGTAAATTTCCCAGAAGATCTTGTTAAATGCAGAAATGGCTGCTCCCCGCTCTTCCCCGGCCCATAAGGTGTCACACTCAGCATTTGTGAGTGTGTGCGTGTGTGTAATCCGAGATTGCCTTTGTAGTGGTTAAAACTCTGGTAGGGGCCTATACTTCCCATAAGGCCGTGGGTGGCAGTATGGAAAAAAACACATTATGTGTGTGTACGTATGCCTGTGTGCAGTGTTTGTGTGTGTGTGTTTCCACTTGACTCTATCATTAACAGTGATTAAGCTTTACAGGTTTATAATGGCTGGTGGTAACCATGCCACCTAACTGCGCACAGATGCTGGCAGTCGTAACGGAGAGTATACAATGGTAAACAATACTTAGTGTAGAGGAAAAACTTCCTGCACACAAAGCCTGAAAAGGGATTTTTTTCTACTTGTGTCTCCTTGTGATTTTGTTTTGAAAGAAACACACAAGGGCAGTTTTTCATTTCGGTCCTAAAGCCTCGCACTGTGCTCCTCATTTTAAGTGTGCGTGTCCCAGGTTGATAGCGTATTCCACACAGACCTCCATAAGCCCTGTCATCTGTCTAAACACACTGATGTCGCTTTAACCTGTCGATAACAGTGGGGGCGGCGTGTCCGATCTGTTCGTGTGTGTGTGTGTGTGTGTGTGTGTGTGTGTGTGTGTGTGTGTGTGTGTGTGTGTGTGCGTGTGCCCGTCCCACCATCGATTGTCCAGCGTTTGTCGTTTGCATTCAGGATAGTGAATTAGAGAGAAGACTATTGATTTGGCTTCAGCCTCTCATCTTATTCATCTCTCTATCATCCCGGTGCGCTCGCTCTCTTCCACCGATGCTCCAATTTTGCTGGCTGCTCTCCCTCACTGCAACAGCCAGGGATGGGTGCAGGAAAAGGGAGCAGCTTTTAATAACATATGACTAAAAAGTATACCTGCACATGTAATGAGCAGCCAAAAGGGATTCGATTCCAAAATGAGGTGATTCTGAGCTTTCCAAGGGCAAAATGACTTAACTGTAAATGAGAGCATACTGCTTACTCAGACTCTTTTTCCCGTACATCCTGATTTAATTCTGCACCATATGACAAACAAATATCGCAGTCATATTGAGCATGAGTAACATAGCTGGTACACTCTCTAAATGTGGTGAGTAATAAGTGGTAATGATTCGCCAGAGATGTTCTAAGGCAACGCTTTGAATAAACAACTGTGTTTTTCAGGAAACGTTTGATGAATCTCGCTGAATCCCACAAATGTGCAAACAAATCCAGCTGACGGAAACATTCACCCCCTTAAAATATCAAAGACCAGAAAACGCAATAAAAGCTGGATCTTTATGGTTTTCATTGTTTGGATTACCTGATGTCCATTTGACTCATTGCTCCTAAACCTACCCACTCATTGCTATAAACTCAGAAATGCTTCCTGAACGGTATCAAATCCCACAAACAAGCTGACGGAAACATTCAGCCTTATTTGAAATAACAACAACTGCAAAGTGCAAGACAGTCAGATCTTTATGGTTTTGACTCGATGCTGCTATAGTTTGTTTTTCCCAAGAAATCATACAGGCAGCAGAGGTGATGTCTAAACACAGCTGCTCAGGTTGTGTTGACTTAGCATCCCAGATGTGTACAGACAACAACATGATATGCGACCTTAATTGAACATTTCACACACATGCATACGTGTGTGTGCGATGGACGAATCCGACTCACCCAGGCCAGGGTTGTGGTCACCGTTCTCCCCATTTGGCGCGCCATGTTGCTGGTTGCTGTGGTAACTGGCCATCGCCTCCAGTTTGATCTTTTTGGCCAGGGCCGAGAGATCTGAGAGAGAAAGACAGATATAGAGAGGAAGAAAAAGGGGGAAAGAAAGAAAAAGAATCAATAAGAGCCAGATCAATGGCCCCCGGTGGAGGATTAGAGCAGTGGGTAGGCAGGAGGTTGTCATGGGAAGACAGAGGCCAGCCATTCATTCTGACTGCACCGCTGCACCGGCCATTTAGTCTGCCAGGGAATCAGCAGTGATAGGAACAAGCCAAGACATTCATCTCTCCCACACAGGGATATCACATCCCACAGCAGAGCACTCAGGACAGGCACTCAGCGGCAGCAGCGGCTCCACCTTTTAGCCAGAAAGTACTTCTTTATCAGTATGAATTAGAAGCACGGGACAAAAAGTGGAGATACTTTTTAATAGGGGTTGTGCACTTTGGGATAATTCGTAATGGAGAGCGACAAAATGTGGCAGCAGGGCCGGGCCGCATTTTAATTTGTGTCTTGAACCTCAGAAGGTTGTTTGACCCGCGGAGCGACCTTTAAAATAGAAAATTAAATATCTCTCGCACTAATACAGACAAACATGGCGAATTATTAAAGTTGGGACAAACCACACAACTGTGCAAACAACGGCGAGGAAATACAAACAAACCATAAGTCTTAATTTCCTGATCTTGGATACATCTAAACATTTGAAACGAACTGAACTGCTGAGTTTTTTCCCCCCCTCTCTCAGACAATGGGTGTCTGAGGTGAATAGTTTGTCTGCCCAAGACGTCGACAACCACAACAAATTGTTCCTTTTCTTCTCATCTTCTCTCCCTCTCTTCCATGCCCTCTCCCTTCTCCTCTCCTCCCATCCCCTCTCCTTACTTTACCTTTTCAAATGTCAGCATCACAGCGGGACATAAGCCACTGTGTTGCATGTGTGTATGTGCGAGCGCACGAGGGTGAGAAAAAGAGACTAAGGAGGATCACATCAAAGATTTTTCCTGCCTTTTACGCTCAAATGTCCTCCCTCTCTCTGTCTCCTTCTCCCCTCTCATGTGGCCAGTTCTAATCAGTAGCGCTGACATTGCCGCCGTGCCCTCTCCTTTGGTGGAAAAAGACTCTTTTCCCACTGAGAAAGATGCTCTTGAACGCTCACACAGACACAACACACACACGCACACACACTCTCAGCCACCTTTGAACAGTGAGAGGAAGCGGAGGCTAATAGAAAATGGCTTCTTTTGAGGCGGGGAATGAAAAGATCAGGTTGCAGTGAAGAGCACAAAGCCAAGGGCAACTTTGAGAGCGGTGAGGTGCCAACAATTACTTTTCTCCCTTTCTCTGTTCTACACACGCACACACTCGCACACACAAACACACTACAATAGGGACCCAAACACAAAACTGTTTGTGACAAAAACAAGTGGCACGACGGCTTTTAGCAGGCAGTTGACTAAGAGCAGGTGACTGTTCGTAGAAAGTTAGTAAAAACATGCACCTCTGCAGATTCTGACATTAAAATCAGCAGCATTTCCTTTAAACAAATACCTCATACTTGAAGAAACAATTGGGTTTTACATTCACAAACTACACACATCCTGAAATCAACTACAGATCAATTTCAAGAGGGCTTCAAGGGGCTAAAGAGTATGACTCTTACTCAACCTAAAAGAGGACTTTGTGTACTTATAATTCAAGAAAAAAGACCAAGCTTGCAAGTTATGAGTTGTTTCTGGTGTGTCAGCAGCGTGTATGCTAATTTTATTAATCAACACACCGGTCACCTCCCAGAACTCCACCTCCTCATACTATTGATGATGGGTAAATGTGTCACTACGGCAGATCTGAAGGAAAATTAGTGAAAATCCACCCACCCTGTATCCATACTGCATAAGCAACCAGTTCTCTCTTTAAACTGATGGGATGAATCAGACAGTTACCACTTTCTGACAGCTGAAAAGAGAGCAAATTTTTGAACTTTGACAGCTACTTCACTCTGAAGCAACAACATGTCACTATTTCACTCTGTACAAGAGCTCCTGGAGCCAAAAGAGGGATTTCTGCTGGGACTTTTCAGCATGTACTGAAAAATTGCAACCCCCTGACATTAGGGAAAAACTTGTGAAAGGGGGGGATTTAGAGATTTACAGCGGCTTTATGCTACTTATAATGAATCTTTGATACAGAATACACTAGCAGATGAATAGATCTGTCCATTTTTACCACTTTACTGTTGTTTGTGTTCATTGGTTAAAAATGGTTTTAGCATATGATTTTATTGGGTTGCAGTAAACATTAAAGTAATGTTAGCATTACAGTAAGCAGTATCAGTGGTAGTGGTACTATTAAAGATAGAATACTGTATGACAGTTAATTGTATAAAATGATTTCTAGTATTTATGTTTTACTCTTTAGTTCTTCACAGTTCATTTTTATAGTTCGGCATGTTTGGATTGAAATGCTTTGTGTAACTATGTGTACCAGTTACTGCAAGTCTTTTTCCAAACATGGAACATTTTAATTCACATAACTGTATTTCTTTCCATTATCTTGTTCTCCTAATTACAACTTCATGCTCCTAAAATGCCACGTGGTTGAGCCGAAGGCTGGATGTGTCACTGGTTGATTCATCGTCACTGATGTGTAGCAATTCTTTGATTGGCCTGCTTAGACATGTACGGGAAAAAAAGAATTCTTCCTTTCCAACAGGCAGCTGTGACTTTTTAGTCAGAGGACAAGTTACTTGACGGACTAATAAGGGATTCTGATAAATATAAAATTATGAATAATGATGATGGAATAAGAATCTGTCAAATACATCGATATAATAATCATATTGACATGAAAATCTAATAAAAATCTCAGAAACAGTGAGGTAAAACAAGAGAATTGCATTGAAAATCAAGAAAAAATTAATTCCAACAAAACAAAAGGCATAACAACAGGCAATTGAAATTATAGTCCTTCAATTAAATTTGTATATAAATGTTAGTATTGATAGTTTTAACAAAATGCTAAACTTTGCAAGGAAATATATTCAAAATAACTGATGGTCCAAAGTAAATCTCCTTTTGTTTTCTGTCATTCAAAACCCAAAAACCAATCTTTAAGCAGTCAGAGAGCTGCAGAAGTGTTTGTAAATGCAAATTTTAAAAGAAATCATGACTTATTTTATGTTATTTCACTACAATTTCTTGTTAAACCTCCAACGTCAGACCGTGCGTTTGATCTCAGACTAGTCAGTTTAAGATGCACAGTGAAAAACACCGATAATTTACTACATTCATGCGCATGTGTGATAATTTTTCTACAATACTGTCTGTGTGTGATGAGGCCTGGGTGGTCACCTGCAGGAGGTATGATCCCAGCGTGCATCAGACCGCTGTGAGACAGCATGTGGTGAGTCCCGCCCTCTGTCACACTCTGCAGCCTCTTGGGCGGTCGTCCAGGCCTCGAACTGCAGGCAGAAAACACGAGTTAACGTTAGTCATTAGACAGTTTAATACTTTACCCCCTCAGTCAGTCAATTCTTCACGCTGAGACTGAGATGGGTGGCCTGGTTAGAGAGAGAGTGTCCTTCAGTCTGTAAACCTCTGATCCTGCTGAAGTGTCAACAAGCAAAAACAGTGAAACCTGACCGGTTCCAAGAAGGCTGCTGTACTGCAAATCTGACCTCCCTGTGGATACGAGCAAGCAAAAAAGGAGTTTCCCTATGGCATCAATAAAGCACCTCATTACTGTTCAGCTTACTCATTCATTTGTTTGCTTATTAAATGTGTTTGCTCGCCTCCCTCGCCTTCAATCCTTTCCTCATTTGGCCATTCATTCCCTTTTTTCTCGCCATGTCACTAATTTCCTCAGTAACGGCAGTGACTACAAGCAGATCCACATGCATTCCTCTATGTGTGTGTGTGTGTGTGTGTATGTGTGGTTTGTCGGAGCCATGCTCAATCAATCCTGGAGGAAGTATGTGAAAAGCTGTCAGACATCACTTCGGCTCTGACTAAACGGTGTGAATGTCCTGACAGGGGAAATGACACGGGCCACATCAGGCTTAATGACAACCAGCGTACCTCATCTCCTTTCATAGCAGCCTGACATAACACGAGTCTGTGGGCGAGTGTGGCGATGCTTCCGTGTGTGTGTGTGTGTGTGTGTGTGTGTGTGTGTGTGTGTGTGTGTGTGTGTGTGTGTGCGAAGTATTGAAAGACAGAGTGGGGAAAAAGAGAGGGGAAACAAAAGTTTAAGATGGAGGCAAAGATGAAGGAGGTGCAACCTGAGGGGAGAAAGATGAAGGGAAACGTGTATGGAGAGAGTTCGAGAAAAGGTGGGAAAGAGTAAAAAAAAAAAAAAAAAAAAAAAAAAGGAGGTAGACTAGCAGCAGCAGCTTCCTAGCGTGGGGTGTCTTTGAGCAGATT
This sequence comes from Acanthochromis polyacanthus, assembly GCF_021347895.1. NCBI lineage: Eukaryota > Metazoa > Chordata > Actinopteri > Pomacentridae > Acanthochromis > Acanthochromis polyacanthus. The sequence goes on from NC_067127.1 coordinate 6,809,469, forward strand.
TTAATTAGAATCTAATCCAGCCGTCATTAAGGCCCTATAAACGAAGCTGTCAGTCAGGAGATTAATGGCGCCTCATTTGCATATTGCATATAATTCATCAATTACCCAGCAGAAAGGACCAATCCCCTGTTGACACACCCACCGGCTGAGAGGAGGGGGGAGATGAAGAGAGACAAAAAGACAGAGAGAAAGATTGTGTAGTCACTAACTGTGGGAGAAAACAGGTAGCTCATGTGTGTGTGTGTGTGTGGGGTTGTGTCTGGCTTGTGCGTGTGTGTGTGTGTGTGTGTGTGTGTGTGTGTATGAAGTGTTCAAAGGTTAATTTGATGAGCCGATGAGCTCCACAGTTCCTGCCCTCGGTTTTAATGAGTTGTTATTATTGTCTCTTATTATGGGCCCAGACCGACTGGGATGTGACAGCTGACATCAGATATCACACACACACACACATACACACACTCCCTGCCAGACAGTGACACACACACAAATATGTAGACAGTGAGAAAAACACACTCAGGTGGATATACATACACACAAGACAGACAGCAGGAATGTGCAAGAGGGACAAAGTTGTGTGAGTGTGTGCTGCTTTTGCAGAGGTGGTGGGGGTGCATTTAAATCGGGCTTATTATATATGTATATATATTTTTTTCTGTTTCAGTGCACATAGAGCAGCATACTGGGCTTTAACAAAAGCAGGAAATGTATTTTTAGGTCTCAAGTTTGAAGGTAAAGCAACACAGCTCCACTCAGACACACACCGAGCACAGGCAGATGCAGAAGGGAACATCAGTGGGGGAGAAATAAAACACACACAGACCAAAGACTGTGGTTGGTTTTTACTGCAGCCGCTTCCCTTTCCCTTACTACTGTTTATTTGCACACACTAATTAATGGCCTGTGTGCGTTGGGTAGGTGGGTGTGTTGTGCCGTGTCTTTGTATATGTTGCATTTTTGGGGGGAGCATAAAGGACTGGAACCTAATTTTGTGTTTAGTCTGCAAGTGCGTTGATACATCAAAGTGACCCGTGGAGGGAGGTGTATGTGTGTGTTGTGCATGCAAGTGTGTTTTTCGGCGTGTGTGCGTGCATGTGCGTGTGTGTGTGTGTGTGTGTGAGGTTGGAGAGCACCGGTTCCCTGAGGTAGGATTAATGAAAAAGCCTTTCATGGAAAAGTCATCAAGCTGAGGGGATGGAATGAGAGAGGGGAGGGGGGAAGAGAGAAAACAGTTCATTGTGTGTGTATAAGGTGTGTGTGTGTGTGTGTGTGTGTGTAGAGGAGGGGGTGTATGGCTTATGACCTCTTTGTCTCAAACTTTAATTAAAATCTCACCCAGACGTCCTCCCTCATGCCAACACTCTGGCCACACACACACACACACACACATTTGTTTAAAAAAGGTACTCTGTACATTGAGTTCTGCCCTCCAAGCTTAAGCAAGTGTGTGTGTGTGTGTTACCTGAAACATGAAACGCTAAACATGGCAGCTGGAGCTTAGCACAGGTGGAACAGAAACAAAACACAACAAAGATGACAGATCTCTCTCTCTCTCACACACACACACATACACTCAGAGTGAGGGGAAAGAGAAAAGTAATGAAAGAAGAGGAAGTGTTACAGTCAAAACAGTGGAACAGCTACTGGCTTGGAGGGACCGAGGTGCTGATAGGTAGCAGCTGTGTGTGCGTGTTTATGTGAGAGTGTGTGTGTATGTGTGTAGGGAAAAAAAAAGAAAAAGAGAGAACTTGCTCAAACAAGATTTTGTTTGGAATATATTAGCAGCGGTTTACAGCTCCCATGCTCCCATCCTTTCAATCTGTGTTTACCACATGGGTTTGTATTCGCCGTCACGGTCCGGTTTGATAAATCATAATGTCGTCGCTGTGCGCGGGAAGACTTATGTTGCTGGTTAGAGAAGGCAGGGAAAAGATTGATGTTGTGATCTTCCTCTCAAATCGAGGGCTGAAAAAAGGGAAAGAAAAAAAAAGGAGGTTTATGCGCCATTGTTATTAGGAAAGCCTGTGTGATGATGTCATGAAAGAAGCAGGCAGGACAACACACACACACACACACACACACAGAGTCGCACACAGGACGTTTGATCATGGCAAAAATCTGATCTCCTGAACTGATACCGCCTCGCATTCCTCTCCCACATTCCAGGGTCAAGACGATGTCAAGACCGTGTGTGTGCAAAGTGTGTGTGCTCCATTAAAACCTGTCACAGTGGAAGACATGGAGGCCCTCTCTATCTCATCGTGCTCTTCTCTATAAAACATCAAAAGAGTGCGGAGGTTAAAGTTGAGCGAACCACCCCACCCTTACACACACACACGGGCCTTCTCCTCTCCATCCTAACACTGCTCACTTTGACAGTGACTTATGGTGTGGCGGTGGGGCTCAGCTTTGAGGTGTCCACCTTCCCATGCACACACACACACACACACACACACAACACCGGCTCGGCGCTGCCAACTCGCAAGGCCGAAAATTTGCCACTGGGAGGCACAAAGAGGAGGCTTTTGTTGAGCTCCGCGGGCCGCTTCATCTCATTTATCATTTGAGTTTGTTCACTTTTTCTGTGTGAACGCACAAAAAAAACACCTGCTTCATATTTGACTTTGCTTGTAGAAACCTCCTTGAATGCAAAAGCTGTAAAAAAAAAATTCCATGTGAACTGAGAAAGGTCGTTCAACGTAAATTTTCAACTTATATCTTCCTTTTAGCTCAAATTGTGTCTGCTAGTTTTGAGGTGCAGAGGATTTAAATTTTTGGTTTTCAACAGAAGATAACTGAAATGCATGGAAGAGCTGCAAAAAAACACAAGTGAACTGAGGAGGGTCACTTAACCTATCTTTTGTTTTAGCTCAAGTTGTGTCTGTTAGTTTTGAAGTGAAGAGGTTCTGAATAATCTGTTTCCACCTGAACACAATTGAGGTTTGAGGAATTTTGCTCTCAGAAAATGATATTTGCAGATAATGTGACCTTGATGTTCTAGTTCATTAGAACTTTTCAATAAGTGCAATTTTTTTTTAAAGAAAGTAGGTCCTGTGAAAACTACTATCCGCCAGGTTGTTATCTGTTAACTCGAGTTAAGATGGACTTTTTCTTAGAAAAAAAGAGAAAATGCTGTTAATTTTTTCAAAATGCCATTTTTCAAAGCTTTGCACACAACAAATATCATTACATTCAACTCCACATGATTAGAATCTTAAGAAATCTTAATGCAAATGTCTCAAAATGAGTGCAAACTATGGCAACAGTACATATTAGTGCATATCTTGTGCTACATTTTTAAGGTTGTGTGTGTGTCTAAAAGGAGATCCTGTTCCTTGTCACATTACACCACTTTTATGTAACATGTGTGAGAGGTGGCATTACTGGACTCTGTGTGATATACAGATATATATAGTAAAATGCATGCGCTGCACACTTTGACCTGCAGCGAGCTGTTTGATGTGTGTTGCTAACAGAGAATGAAACTGTTCCTTTGTGAGGGAGAAAGAAAAGGAAGGAGGATCAGGTTGCCTCCTACACGCCATGTTCTCTCTGTGGAACTAATGTCATTTAGCAGCAAAGCCAGCAAACACACAGGCGTGACCATGTGAGTAGTGTGTGTGTGTGTGTGTGTGTGTGTGTGTGTGTCAGCGGATGACAACCAGTGTGTGTTTGTGTGCCACCTATGCATGAATTATAACTGGGCTTTGAGTGAGGGTGAAGTCGGCCCTTCTTCATGGTTTGATGAGTCAGTGGTCAGGGTGTGTGTATGTGTGTGTGTGTTTGTGCGCACAGCAGGCGTAAAAGAGTGAGACAAAGAGGAGAAGGAAAGACAATGATAAACAGAGGACGTTTTCGTAACCACTGCTTCAAAACATCTCATTTTTAATCTTTAAAAAAGGAAACAATGAATAAACAAATAGCCAGAAGAGTAAACAGTAGGACTGCATGTACAGCATTCTGTTAGTCATGTTAAACCACTAGACAGGGCTGTTATTTCTCCTCCAGCCTGTCTGACTGTGCTGAACTGGAAAATAATAAGTGATGGCTGTCTTAATCAGTAACAAAAACCTCACTGAGCCAAGGCTGTCAGAAATCATCACATTCTTGGAGACGTTCCTGAAACTTTTAGGTTCAGTCGGTCAGCCTTCCTGCTTTAACGACAACCATCTTGAGGTTTTTTTTTTTAACCTGCTACTGTATGTTGCTCCATCCACACAAGGGATTACTTAGAAAACTTCTAATGCAAGGGGGCTGATACTAATGGCTACCGCAGCACATTTGAAGCCTTCAGACAAAGAATCACGGAAGTTGTTTGAAGATTTCAGACGAGTGATGTTTTCAGATCTCATTAACTAAAGGCTGTTTGAGTGTAGTGTGGATAATTAGAGACGGCAGAGGCTGTGTATTTTCAGGGGTTGTATAACAACGTTCCCATTAACACCAGACACAGAAGAAATCCCAAAGCAGCCAGAAGATGCATCTGGATTTTGTCTTGGTTGGAGGGCCGCAAATGCTTAAGCACAGGTGTTAATCCGAGCACATGAAGCTGTAGGCTTGATTCTCACAATAGTCTTACTTCTTTTTGGAGTGTTTGTGGTTTTGCTCAACAAGTCAAAGCTTGTCTTAAAACCTCACACCTGGTATCAAAATCAAAGATAAAAAGCAGACATATATCAAAGCACAAGGATGATCTGACCTATACCCACAGAACATAAAGAAAAAGGAGGGGGAAGTAGTTTATATATCGCAAATTCAGGTTGTTTTTTTTTTTGCTGTTTATCTGAGCTCATCTTGATGCATCCTCTATCTGCATTTAATGGCAGGTGTAAATTGGATCATTCATGCTCCAAGGAGCAAGGATTAACCATCAAACAATATCAATTCCCCAAACTAAGGCTAATCCACACTCCTCTGGATTCAAACTCATGCTGTTATGAGCATGTGGTCTGCACAACGGCAGACTGAGGCACCAGGAAACCACAAATCCAAGCCAATTTAGCCCCTTAATCCAAACATCTCTGTGGCGCATTGGATTGATGACCCATGTAGTTGGTCACCATCAGAGTTCTGCAAAACAGCTAATTTACATAATCGCATCATAAATACCGAGAATTCATTTAATCATCTCCTCTGTTCTGATGCTCAGGGCTAAAGAGTGTTGATATGATAAGACAGGAGTTATTAGGGAGAGAGAGGGAGAGAGGGAGGCAGGGGGAAGGAGAGAGAGAGCAAAAGGATCAGCGAGTGAGTGAGTGAGCTTGTCCTGATTTAAGCTGCCGCTTGGGGCCAAATGAAAATTAATTAATTTCTGTGAAGAATCAATTTCTCAGAATGACAGTGTCAGATTCAATGTGTGCATGTGTGAGTGTGTCAGGGAGAAAGAGAAGGAGTGTGTGAGTGTGTGTGTGACAGAGAGAGAGTGAGAGAAGAGGGGGAAGAGATCATAGACTGTGATAACATGACAAACTTTTAAGAGTGTTTTTCCTATTAGGATTACTAAAATTCATTATCGTCAACACCATCATCACCATCGCAATGCTTATCATCCATTAAAATGGTAATTAGTAACAGGCCTAGCAGCAGGAATGTGGCAAATGAAAAAAGGGGTCAAATGGACTAAGACGGACATTATTAAATCAAATGCAAACTCCAAAAACAAATCACACAGTCAGGAAAAATGTATATATGTGTGGAATATTTATTTTCCCCCATAAAAAATGCTCCCTAAGGATTCAATTTTGTACAGTCACATCCAAAAATGTGTAGAAATGAGGGCTACGTTGACATTTTAACATAGAAAACATATCATGAGGTCATTATAATACAGGAATTTGCAATAATTAGATGTGTGTGCGTAATTTGCTATGAACTGGCGATTGGAACTAAATCCAAAGTATAAATTCAGGCAGATAGAAGTGTCAGAAATCCTTTTGGATCTTTTAGGCCTGTGCAAAACCTCCACCTGCTGCACCCGCCCCTCCTCACACATGAACCAGGTAACCCTCCATCAACCCCTGGTCACCCCTCATCTCCCTCTAAACCCGGCTCACCTTGCGTTGGTGCAGTCGTTGTAGAGCGTCTCGAAGTCCTGCCTGGAGATAAGTTTGCACCGGTTCACCCCGGGCTGGATGGCCCCGAGCCCCCGCAGCACCCGGACCTGCTCCACGTTGCACACCACCGGGGAGATGTCCAGCCGTTTCAGCTTGGTGTAGACGGTGTGCAGCCCGCCGACCAGGTGCTTGAGAAACACGTCGAAAGCTTGCGGCAGGCAGATGAGCTCCGTGTCTTTGACGGTGAACGAGGCCAGCTTGGCACCTTTCACCTCCACCAGTTTGCACTCGTTGTTCTGCGGCGTGCTCTCCACGGGCGACGCGGTGGCGTACACGGGCTTAGCACTGCTGGACACCGGCGCTCCTCCGCTCTTCAACGGGGTCCCGTTCGATAGTAAGAGATCCGCTCTGAACTGGTGCAGCAGCGCCGGGTGCGCCACCGGAGGAGCCGGGGAGGACGCGGCGGAGGTGGCCGCAGGTGGCGGAGAGTTGGTGGCCGGAGAGACGGAACTCGGCGCCGGGTGGTGGCCGAGCGGAGCGGCGGGGAGCAGAGCCGGAGCGGCAGGAGTTGCCATAGTGGTCATGCCCGAAGATCTGGAGAGCAAGTTATAAGTGAAACTATTTTTTGTTAAAAGAAAGTAACTTTAGCGAACACACGGCGGATGCTTTGCGAGTGCGGAGTGCGCATCGAGTGTGCCAAAGAGGAGGAGAAGAGGGGCATAAAAGAAGGAGTCCGTGTGTGAAAACAGATCACATAGTTGAATCAGAATGAGCGGAGGCTTGTCTCAGAGCTGGAGATGCTACTGTCACATTATCATAAAGAGGAGGAGCCTGGGCATATTCTTAGAGAGGGAGAGAGGGAAGAGAGAGAGCAAAGATTAGCCTACATAAACTTTGGATAAGCCTATTTGTGAACGCCTGACGAAAAGACACCTTCATATTAACGCCTCTGATGGGACTTTGTGTGTCTGTGGCACCAAATCTGGAGTCTTTAAAGCTACTTATTAGTGTAATCTTCCTATAACATCATTTGAGACTGCTATGTGAGACTGTTATCCTTTAAAAAAAATGCTTCTACTGTTGTACTTTTCCTGATGTCTGTCTTTAATAACAATCAAAATCTAATTTGTGCTTTAGAATAAAAACAGAAAGCTTGGTCATGCATAATGGACATTCAAACTGATCTTTATGTGCAGTTTAAGTGCTTTAAATTGAAGTCAACACATGAACTGATAACTTGGACAGGAGAAAAGGGTTTGGCATATTTTACAATTACAGTTGCTTTTTTAGTTTGGAAATAGAGTGAAATACAAGAAAAAAAAAGGAGCTTACTGAAGTCTAATTTGATTTAGAAAGACTGTAAATCAGGTGTCTTCCTTTATCAGATGTTAAAGGCTTTTTTCAGTTAATTTATCTTGCACCTGCTGTCTATTGTAACGTCATTTGAATGTGAATCTGAGTGATGAGATACTCTACAAGAGCTCGCACAGAGGCCAGTAACCTTGGCTTGACAAATTGACCCCTTTTACCTGTTCCCTGCACTGCTTCCCCATCCAGTCCACACACACACACACACACACACACACACACACACACACACACACACACACACACACACACACACACACACACACACACACACACACACACACACTCCCATCATTTACATATGGAGCTTGCAGTCCTTTCAAAGTGGCTTTCACGGAACATTGTGTTGATAATGATCTTGGTCGTGAGGGAGAGAGAGACACAGATCTCCAGAGACCATCTCACCATAAGACAAGGGGGAAGAGGATAAAACTCCGACTGTACTCCAACTCAAAGGACTTTAACACTCTTTTTCCTCCCAACCTCCCCCCTCCTCTCTCCCCTCCCTCCTCTCTCGAATAAGCCCTCTTGTGTTTTTTAATTGGCAGAAATTAATCTTTAGGATGTAGATGGTAGATTTACATTCATTAAAAGTCAAGAGAGGAAGCCAGGCTTGATGCTAATCAAATCTGCTTAATTATGCTTAACATGAGTATCTCCAGGGGAAGAGAGAGAGAGAGAGAGAGGGAGAGAGAGAGATAGCTAACTCGAACTTTTTACTTTTTGCCTTTGATAACTCCTGCTGAGTATGGCCTTTTCCTTGCCAAAAAGAAATGTCACGACTCTCTTTCTCCATCTGTAGAAAACACACAGATAAAGCCATCAGTGTTAAGCAGGGCTTATTCATGTCGTAAATTCCCACCTTAAAGTGTTTAATAAGTAGTAAATTGCTCATTTTAACCCTCCCAGGCCAGCGCTTTGTTGCTTTTTAGGCTTGTGGCATCATCTGATAACAGATTTGCAGATATCTAATGGACTCAGTTCACCGAAGACAGTGACACAGACAAGGACCTGATGAGTAATACGCCAGCTCAGAGATGTGATTTGCACCTCTAACCTCAGATTCTGGGTTTTAAATTAGTCATTTTTTCCCCTTTTAGTTCATCCATCCACCATCTTGCAAGCAGCCGCAGTGTTTGAGAGAACACTACTACCAGTAGGCTGCAGGATGCCCTGGTGGGAAGTGACTTTGTCTCACAACAGGAAGGTCATAGTTTTAATTCATACAGCAGCCATTGTGCTTAAACTCCCCTGAAAGGAAACAACTGATGCTTAATGCAAAATCTCCCCAGTTAGTGAGGTGCAAAAACACAGTGCACCATACAGACGGAAACAAATTCATGCTTCACTCCGGTTTTAATCAAATAATTCTTGCAGGTCTGAAAAACATCTGAATCCGCAAACTGTTGATCGAGCCGCAGCAATTTTTTTAAAACAACCTTGCTGCATTGATTTTTATCTTCTCTTTTTTTTTTTAAATGTTCGAGGGTGTCATCAGATTTCAATGCTAAATCAGCGGAGTAGCCTATTCTTTGTCTTTGAAGCTCTTTAAGTTCCTCTGTGAGACTTTGCAAGCCTATCTATCTTGACCGCCTGGGAAGATTCCCACTTCACTGAGTTAATTAATGTTTTATATCTCCTTCAATTCCTCTAATTGCTCCAGTAGTGTATGATTAAGTTTTAACCTCCAACATTTGCCTCGCTTCATTTTTAACGTATCCAATAGTTTTCAGTAGTGTGCTGCTTTGGATGTGTTTTCCAGGAAATTGGTGACCTGTGTTTCTCTTTTTTTTGCTGGTTTTTATCTCAAGTAGGCTTGTGATTAAATTTAAAAGTCAGATCCCGAGTGGGTGACCCCTCTGGACCAGTGGTTTCAGGCACCTTTTTCTTATCATGTTAAAAACACACACAGCTTCCTTAAAGAAACCAAATAAATCTGTCCCCATTTTAACATCTTGCCGAGGTGCCATCCTGAGCCAAAGAGACAAAGATAATGTTCATGTTGTGTCGCTGTTTGAAAGCCAAGCTCTGGTCCTTTCCACATGTCTGTTTTGGCCAGTGAGCAGCACAAGCATGAGGGAAATGTGTAGGTGGTTAGATCAGCCGATGAAGTGTAAATACCACTCAATCTGTTCTCATTAGAGGAGTAAAAACATACGAATCACTTCGCCTCTATTAAAAATGCCCCAGGGTCCTAGTTAAGTGTGTGTGTGGTCATAAATGTGGTTGTGTGAAAGAGAAGGAGGGGGGATGACAGAATGATGTTTTGGCATTTGTGTCTGCAGAGGGGATCTGAAATGCCACCACCATCAATGCTGCTTAATTCTCAGAAACACACTCTTAATCTGAACAGACAATCCGTTCCGACAGCCACTGTTATGATTCAAATCAACTTGGAATGAAGGGTGTGTGTGTGTGCTCTTGTGAGTGAGAGAGTATGTCATTGTGTTTTGGTATGTGATTAGGTGTCTGTGTGTGTGTGTATGTGCATGACCAAGATATCACACATCCATTGCACATTCCCCTATGATAATGTGGATTGATTATGGATATGATAATGAGAGGCCGGCGCGGCGTCGCGACCTTCACAAGGTCTAATTGAAACAAGCGTTGGTCCTCCGAAGCACTTATCAAGTCACACAGCACATCATTAATCACGGAGAATACAAGCTGTCACTGTAACACACATGCACACACACACACACATATCCACACATTCTCTATATTTTTCTGTTTTTCTATCATGCACACACACATGCTCTCTCTCTCCGTTCTCCTTTCTCTCCCTCTCCTTCTCTTACACACACACACAAACACACACACACACAATGCAAGCTGTCACTACAATATGCCTGGCATTGTCTTCTTTTAAGGAGAGTGGACAGCTCGTCCACCCTCCATCTCTATTTTTTACAAGAAAAGTTGAAGAACAAACAGGCTGTTTGAGTTAAACCTTTAAAAAAAAAGAAAGAGACGAGGTGGATTGTTAAAACAATTCGACAAATATGAACAGCTGTTCCCTCTACCCAAACTCGCCTGAAATTGAATTAGCTCAAGTTGTTTTACTACCTGCTTTTATTAGAAGACAATTTAACAACCAAATGTGATTCCAATGTCTGATTAAGGCAGCATATGGTGCCTACCTGTTAAACACAATGTGTTCAATACCAGCTTAACGCCTCAGTGAGCCACTCGAATAAACTAATAAGCCCAATATCATATTAGTCATTACATAGTCCAACACACAAAATTCCAATCTGATAAAAAGGTGGTTTCATTATCATCATAGGGAAAACACAAGGGAGTTTGCATGCAGTGCGTTGATACCATCATCAACTTTGTTAATTGTTATTCAATTAACTGCTTTTGTTAATGAAACCAATTAATACTTTAAAACAAGCAGGGAGATATATGATTATTATGCATCTATGCAGAGTACAGCTAATTACAACTGTAAATCAATCAATTCTACATTAATCAGGTTGGAAAATGTCCAAAAACAACAAAGTCACTAAAAGACTTTGGAAGTTTTTTTTCTTTTTTTTTACATATTTTGATTGCCATGCTATTATCCTGTCTAATGATTGTTAACGATCCTTTAAAGAGTTTATGATCCAATTTCCTTGCTATGAATTTAATTGGGACCTAAACAGTATAATCTTACGGTGTAAGAGTGTGCCCTGTATTTAATCAACGGTGGTGTATTGGAAAAAAAGCTCTAACAAGGTCACAGAACTCCTCTCAGGGCAAATAAATACAGTCGGTGAAGCTTCACATTGCTGAGGGATGAGGGCCAGACGGGCTTGATCAGTCACAGAAATACTGATAAATCAGTCACTTCAGTGCCAGGCCTTTAAGCATGATGTCTCCAGGATATACACTTCAGTGTGGGTTTCATTAATTGGATTTCAGAACATTAGAATACACTGCTTTCTTGGAAGTTTTGTAATGTAATTTTTGTCAGTGGTAGAAGAAATAACAGATTTTTGACTTAGGTAAAAGTGGAAACAACAAAATGTAGAATATAGCATTCAGTTTTCAAAATTGTACTTCAAGCAAAACCAACTTTTAAAATATGAAATAACACATTCTTTCTATTCCAAATTAAACCTACTATTAACTCAATATGGTATCACCTTTAGCTTATGGTGACTAACATAAGCAAATGTGGGAAAATTTAAGAAAGACACTACTGTAAAACTGACTAATTTCATCATCTTTACAACAAGAACTTAACAGCCGTACACACAAAAAATAAACAGTGCTGTGGTCCTTTCCCATTTGTTCTCTGTCAGGTTGTCTGCTGAGGATGCCATTAAAGCAAGTCTGAAGAAAATCAAAATAAAATGAGGGAAAAAAATCAGCTTAATGTGCCATTATCTTGTCCAACAGACCACAGTGGCAGTTTTCAGCAAAGGGTCGTAAAATCTCGCCTTAAGGGAAAGCACCTAAGTATTCCCAGCTAAATGTGCTTCGATATGAAAGTAAAATTATTTATCAGAATCATTATATATTATAGAACTGGATTAATTTTGATGATGCATTAACATGTGAGCAGCGTTTTAAGGTCAGAGCTGGATGCTGTGGTACAAAAACAACCCATTTTACATGGTGTTGGGTGCATGTGTGTCTATTTTATGTAGGTGTAAAGCTCATAAATCAGTGAAATACAGTAAATTTAGTTAAATAGAAGTATAAATTAGCATAAAATCAATATATTGAAGCACAAGTACGCGTGAAATTTGTTGCTTTAAAGCATTGTATCCATCACGCTAGTTCCCTAAAATGCCGTGAAAGACTTGTCAGACTTCGACAAAGAAGTCTGTTTTTGGTCACAACTCATTTTATAATCATCCTCATCTGAAATTATGTCTTTTTTAACTAAAAGTTCTAGGTCTGAAATTATCATATAAGGAGCAATAAAACATGAAATGGACAAACAAAGCCTTGTCTCTGTGGGGAGACCATTAAACCAACCTGTTTATTGCTAATGGTAATTAGTGACCCAAACATAACTCTGCGCACAAAGATCTCCGACTTCTGCTTAAACTCTGCTTCAAATAAGGCTCTTGGCTTCATGAGACAATGTGGTTGTAATTTAGGTTTGGAAAAACATCAACAGACTGTCTTCCCTTATACATAAAGAACTTCTAATCAGTCCAGTCTAATTATTTTTCTAATATCCACTGCAAACACCTGAACTGTAATTGCCACACATACAGTAGGTCTTTCACTTTTAAATGAGACTGCCCTCATTTATCAGAAAAATAATCCTCGCCCTGGATAATTATCAGACGTACAAATATAAACACCTTTAGAAGTTCTGATGCGAGGACCTGCTTGCCTCTTAAGTTGATACAGTCATGTGACCTGACCAGTGCCCTAGTTGAACACCTCTTAGATGTTTATGCATATATGGACGCTAATCTCTGTCAGGACTGTGGGATTTGGGAATATTTTGTTTAACAGAGATCAAAGTAGCTGGCTTGGATAAGGAGAAACCCTTCAACCACATCAAACAGAGAGCAATGCATCCTCGAATCCCACGCCCATAGTAGCCAATCAAGCCATGCATAACTCTTTTTTCCTTTGTAAAAAGGAAAAGGATTCTCGGTGTGGGTCTGCCTCCTTCAGCATCCCATGCAGCTCACCCCCCACTGAGACCAGGGGTTGTTTAGACTTACGGACTATCAAGGAGAGCCACTGCACCGCATCTGTATGTCTGTCATGCTTGGCTAACACGATGCTGGTATTGAGGAACAGAGAGATGCTGTGTTAAGAGATCAAAGCAGCAGTGCAGAGATTTAGACTCGCGGCCTGTCAGTCAAGATGGCGAGACAAAGCAGAAGAAGACAGAAATGCTTACACACACACACTGCTGCTCGCTCTCCGGCTTCCTCTGTGGTGAGCCTGTGAGGGGTGAGGCGTTACTGTCAGATGGCTTAGGGGCTACTCATTTGTAGACATCTACAGCGTTGCGTGAACACCTCAACTCTCACACGTAGAAGGACACACACACACTCTTACCAACTACTGATACAAGCCTGGGTGGTTAAGGTCGCCTGCAGACCGTATATTGGCCTGTGGAGGAATGTTCTGTGCTCTCAGCATTTTCCCTCGCCTCGAAGATGAATAGAGCTATTTTACAGACAGCGGAGAAACAAAACAATGCTGCCTGGTTAGATACATGATGTAGAGGTTTCATTTCTGGTTGATCAAAGACATGGTATTTTTGTCAAGTTTGCAATACATCTCAAATACTTTTTCAGAGCCAGGACATAAAGGAGAGAACATTTCAGATCAACAGGACATCCTGCCGTAAAGAATGACCCTTGTTCATGTCTTATTTTTTAGTGAGGTATGCTGTTGCCTGTGGATGCGATCACCCAAGCATGGTCTGTTTTTGTATTGTATTGTGCAATGTTCTGGCAATATCTTTGTCCCTTTCACCTAGTGTGACAGGAAAGATCATTTCCTTTGTAAAATCCCTCAAAAAAAAAATTAGCTCCTATTAAGGGGAGGCCAGTAAGAATGATATCACTTGGAAAAAATGCTTTGCTACATTCTAAATTTGGATCAAGACAACATAAAAAAAAGTAAAATAAAAAGGGGAATTAAAAAAATACTTAAGACAATCTCACAACTGGTGATTCATCTGAAAAGTTGAGTTGAGTTACACAGAAATGAAGACCTTTGATTGGAATAAGAAATGCACAACACCACCTGGTGGCCATCAACTGTAACATTTTAATTTAGAGTTTTCCATCCTTGATAATCACATCACATGAAAAATGGTAATGGCAAAAGAATATTATGCTAACAGAAAATGTAAAAAAAAAAGATAACACTTAACAAATCAGACATTTCAAATCACCTTAAAAGCATTTCATCATGAAAAGAGCAACACAAGTTGACGATCAGAAATCAGAAGTCTGCTCTGAAATTAAGGCGGGATGTCAATGCAAACCTGAACCAACACATTACAAATTGTGTTAGGAAAAACTTGGGGCACAAATAAGTTTCAGGCAAAATGGCGGAGCGTGCCCTCATTTCAGGAGAAGTCCAGCGTTCAGAGCAAGGACTAAAGTTGGTACCTCTACACAAAAACCGTGACACAAGTCAAAGCACAGGACAGGAGCATATTAGTCACCGAGGAGGCATGGAGGACAGAGTGCCAAAATATAGACAAATCTGGTTTCCTGGAGAGCCCATGGTAGGTACAGATCCAGGAATGGGGTATGATCCCATTAAAAGGTCCCAAACTGAGGTGATCTGTCTTCATTTTCAGTTTGTGCAGTTCTCAGAAGCCTGAAAGAGAAAATAAATATACATACTTGTAAATCACCATCATAATTCATTACATGTTCATAATAAAGTGAATGTTTGCAAAACTGAGTAAAAATGAATGAATGTGTGAAAAACATAGAAGCTCCATCAAAACCTCTATCATTTATGATTTTTTAAAACATTTCAGTATCTCCAGGATATTTTCCCACAACTAAATGTACTCAGCAACAGTAATTAAAATGTTCCCCTTTTGATTCTGTCACATAACCCCGTGTCTGCATATGGGCTTTAAGTAAACAGAAATGCTTTACAGTATTCATTGTATAGCAATTACAGTGCATGAGTACAGAGCACTGCAGATGCTGATAGAAAAACTCTTGAAAGGAGGTGACAAAAATTCAACAGCTCAAACCAAATTAAACTTTGACAGCATACCACCATGTTAGAAAAGGGCCCTATACACTAACTCCTACTGTGTATCTGCAATTTCAAAATGTGATATTGATATATAAAAAGGGTCTCATATGGTGATAGTCCATTTCTATTGTGTTTTGTATGTCCCAAAAACTGGCGGTATGAAATAAAAGCTATGAGTAAAATAAAGATACTTACTACTGCCATTGCTCTAGCCCAACTTAACAAGGTGGGCTACAAGCCAGTCAGAACTTTATTCAGTTTCAATGCAGAAACTAGTCTTCCAGTTAAAAATGTATATCTTCCTGGCCACTCGCTGCCTGCTGATTTTAAGGTGAGGTATTCAGTATGTAGTCTGACTCACCGGATGTAGGATGCAGGTAAAAGCCAGTTCATTTCAGCTGTCTTTGTCCCTCCTTCTGCTATCTCTGTTACTGTTTTCTTTATGATGGGAAACAGCAACAATAACCTCTGAGTAGCAACCTACTACACTATACATTTCAAGTTTTGTCAAGACTTGTATGAGCATTTTTTGCCCCCTTTAGCAGAAAGACAGTGGGGTGCAACCAGACCATTCTGTAGTACAGACAATAACCATAAGGGGAAAAATAAAAAGACTGTATTCAACAATAAAAAATAAATTCTTTGCAAAAAAAAAAAAAAAAATCAAAGTACAAAGTAGCTTTCCTATTTCAGTGACAGAAGTACCTGTCAAAAATGAATACTATTTAAGGAGGTTATTCTTCACATTGTGACTTCATTGGCATCCCAGATTCTTCCTCGTCTGACCCACAGAAAACCTACCCAGGAACTAGTCTGATTCTTGGATCCTGTGAGCATTTACAACCCCATCTTCATTCCAAATCTGGACCAGATACAGCACCTAACCTTTGTTCTACACCTGCACCATTTAAAGCCTGTTGATTAACATTATGCACAATGCAAGAACACAAAAACACAGAAAGGCACAATCAATAACATTCAATTTTTTAAAAAATCTTCTTGGTTTTTAGTTTGAAGCCAAAGCAGCTGGTGTGAGGTGTAGTACAGAATGGTCCAGCAAAGCAAGACTATTCAGAATGAGCAGGTCAACCAGGTTTATCTCCTTTGTTGAGCTGCTTCTGCCAACTCTAAACTGCCTCAGCCACCAGCAAAGCACACTACATGTTTATATTTTTTGATTGCAATGTCATCAGTACAGTAAAATCCTTAATGTTTGCACATTGTGTGACTAACGTGTCAGATTTGATCATTAGCTTTGATCACATGACCACAGACCAGGGCAGTGTAGGAAATATATTGCCCAGGGACATTCAGAGATAGAACGTTCTGGTCTCACACACACTTTCATGTCTATGTCAGTTATCTAGGTGTCAACAGTTTCGCAAATGCAGACAGAGTCTCTTTCCTGAAGTGGGTGCGAACAGCAGCAGATTGACTGCATTTAAAACTGCACACATTTTAACAGCCCGTTTCAAACAAGCCTACACGAGCAGTTATACAGTCATGGTAAAATTAACCATCTTTGCAGTGCATTGAGCTAAAAAACTGAAAGACACACTGTGAGAACATGCAAGACTTTCATTATGAGCTGGAGAGGAGCACAATATGGGACTTCTAAATGATGGTCGTTTTTCTGGTCTCTTTCCATCTGATACATTTTGTTGTCTCATTCTATATATATACACATTATATCGTCTTATCATAGCTTTGTTGAAGGTTAGCAGAGCAGCTGCAAGTATCACACCCTACAGCCTGACACTACTAAATTCCAGCTGGTGTAGGCAGTTCAAAATCTGAATATGTAATAAAATAACCAGTTGATTAACATAGTTAATGCATTACAATTTTGAAATATAAGTAAGTATGATTTCAGTATCTGATGGTTTGTTATTGCTGTGTTTAGTAGAGAGAAACTGACATCTCATCTGTTCAAGATTTAAATTAATGCCTCTGTAGTAAATAAAATAAAACAGTGTTCAGATTCTAACGTCTGTCATTAAAGGAGTGTATAAAAATAAGAAATGTCTTTCCACTTTATCTAAATACTGGGCTTTTACAGAGAAATTTGTAGCTTTGTGTGGTACATCTCACATTGAGAAGGGGTTTCTTTTCCTTTCTTTCTTCTCATAAACATGCTCATATTTTCAAATAATTTGCCCTAAAAGCTAAAACAGTGCTGCTTTGTGATACCTTAAAAAATATTACAATACATTTTAGAATATAGTAATGCAAAAATTTCAATAGCCCCACAAAACAGGTTTAAAACAATGGTTAAATATCAAATTTATAGCAAACAGGATTTGATGCACCACCTCATTCTTCAGAAAAATCAACAAACCTGACACACACGGATTCATGTGTAAAACGTGGGTTTGTTCCTCGCTAGTTAGACTAGTTAGAGCTTCTCAGATGCCAGTGTTTTCTGCTCATCTCCATACTATAACGTTGCAACTTCAGGATTCAATGTTTTGAACTGTGTAAGAAAAATTCAGACGCCACTTTTGGGATTTTTACATTGGCAAGTGACATGATTTCTCATAAATACCTAACTGATCAGCAGCCACAGTAGTTGGTAAACAGGGCTACAACCTCACATGCTACATCTTAAAAACATTCTCTTCACGAATATGAAAGGACTGGCTCATTAAGAGCCCGTTTATGTACCTTGAGGGACTCAGAGGCTTTTCGAAGCTCTTTGATGACTGCAGACAGGGCTTCTGGGTTGATGCCCTGCTCACACAGTCTAACACATATGGACAGAGACTCCATGTCCAAACCTGTGTTCAGCAACCTGGAGATCTCCAGCAGCACTGTTGGAGGACAGGGTGTCAAGTCAAAACTCTTGCAAACAAGCGTTCACCATGAAACTCATATTTTTTACGAATAAATTTTAAGTTATTTCCCCTACTAATAAACAAGTGCATGTGTATTTAAGACATATTTACCGTCCATTGTCTCCCGGACTGCGTTTACGTTTGCATTTGCTGCACTTGCCATAGTGATGGATGAATATAGTTAGCTAACGCTTGCTAATAAATGGCTAACTAATGAAGACTGAAGACGCGATACAGGATTACTAAGTTATCACAACAGTTCAGCCGGACTTTAAACGTGTCGTATGCATTTTAGAAAAGAACTGTATAAAAATTGGAAATGTACACTCAAGACGGGACAACGTTAGCTGCCAGTTAGCCACCTAGCCCCCCTGCACTGGACTCTCGCGCAACTGCTGGAGGAAGTGGCGACACAGATTTCTTCGTTTCTATTGGCTGCGGGGTCTTGTGGGCGAAATTGAAATGAACGTTTGAACTGTCTCTGCTGATTGTTTGCTGCTGAGTCTTCATGAGGATCTTTTTTTAACTGTGTGATCAAAGTCCCGACCCATTAATAGTTGTAAGTACCAATGGCTAAATATATATATAGCTCATTTGTTATTTTATTTTCAAGGAAAGTGTAACGTTGTAGCCAAATAGTTGTCGCTTCCTTCGAAGGCTAGTTAACGTTAAGAAACGAGGGAATCAGTGTAACTAACATACCAAGCTAACTAAAATAACGCCTAGTCAGAAAGTAGAGACTGTTGTTTTGTCGATTATTCCTTGCAAGTGTTATGTTTGAAATGTCTTTAACTAGGATATTTGGTTTGGTCAGCTAAGATGGGGGACCATATCGAGCCACAGATCACCCCAGAGACTCCAGGCAGGCCTTCCATTAGGAACCCCTTTGAAAGTCCCAATGACTACCACCATCTCCGGGAACCTCTGGTCCCAAGCCCCTCTGTCTTCAAATCCAAGCCTTGTAAAGCTGTAAGTCGGAACTCATTTCATACCTCCCACCTGAACAGTTTCCCAGGTATAGTTTAAACCTAGTCTGAGACTAAAGGAAAAAAATCAGTGAAGATCTCGACTGAATTTTTCCTCATAGTGTCAGACTAGAATTAACCCATCTATCCCTCGTGGAATGAGCCTTTATATTTTCGACAATATGACACATGCATGAATGCACATCTGTTACTGAAAAGTTTAAGTACTTTCAGTTTTGCTGCATGATGTTCCCATTTTTTTCTTGTGGACATCCTGCAGCACTTCCTTCTTTCTAGGCTGTATGTAGTCTCATATTCACTTCCTTATCTGTCTCTTTCCCAGACTCCACCCAAGTTTAACTGGTCTATCGATGAAATGGCAAGTTTCCTACCTGTACATATAGACCCAGAGGAAATCCAACGACAGTCTTTTTACCTCAGCCAGACAAGGTAAGTACTGAAACAGTAGTCACAGTAGATATAGGGGCAAAATTGAACTCTTGAACGATGTTACTGTACTAAAGTACGGTCATGTTCATGTATTAAGAGAGCAATTAAAGATCGCAGGGAATTTAAGTGATTTGTTTATTCTTTCTTGCAGGACGGATTCTGACATTGAGGAAAAACGTCAGAATGCTATTGAGCAGGTTTGAAAATCTAATCGAATCTCATTTTATTGCATATTTGATAGAGTTTTTAGTGCTTTGGTGATTTGTAATGCTGTCATTTTCTATTTCTCAATTAAGTTTTTTACCAAAGGAGCCATTGTGCCTTCCCCCTGGGCAGCACCAGACATCCGAAAAGCCCCTCAGATGTATAAGAAAAGTAAGTTCGTTCACTGTTTCTGTCACTTTTTCACTCCTGTTTTAACGATTGTCTGAAGTTTTTCATATTTTTTGCGTCCCATTTTTATTTATGCATTTAATTTTATGTAAAGTTGATTTCTCTTCAATTGAATGTTTCTTTGTTTTTGTCTTTTCATATGTAGGTTCTAAGTCTGCAATGATTGCAGAGGAGCCTGAAAAAATCTCAGGTTGGTTTGCCTTTTGAGAGGGTTTAACATCACTTTCTACAATCTGTGCCCATCTCTACTTTTTTAAACTACACACTAACTTGTATTTGTTGTGGGTTTTTTTTTTTCAGTTGCTTGTCAGACAACCCTTTCGTTGCCTTTGGCTTTTGACTTGGAGAAAGTACTAGGTAAGCTTCTTTCAAATGTCAGCAGAACAGTGTTTGGAGGATAGCAGAGTGTTCCACTATTAAGTCACCATGTCTGTTTTTTTCCTTCTCAGGGGAATATTACCGCTACGAGGAGCCGTGTGATGCTATGCAGGAGAGTCTTAGTTCCTCCTCCTTGAGACGAAAACTGTTCCTCGATGGCCAGGGCAGTTACAGCGGCTCTGATAGCTCGAGTCCACCAAGCCCAGACAGAAGCCATGCTAGACGAGAGAGGAAATTAATCAACGGAGGAGAGGAAGCTGTAGAAGGGGTTGAAGGTTCTGAGGTTATGTCACCTATCTTTTCCTCCCCTTTGTCCTGTGGTGTGTCGGCTCCAACTCCCTCTACAGTGAGTGCAAGGATGCATATGATGAATATTTTGACACATATGAAGCTGAATATGTCTCATTCAGGCAATCAGCGAAAGGATCTCATTTTTAAGCATGAAACTGAAGAAAGCAAGCACCTCTGAATATCTTTTGTCATCTAATCAGCAAATGTTTGCTTTTAATTTGAGTCCATCTCCTGATGATTATTATTATCTGTACAAAAGTCCTGAAAATGTTGGTCTTTCTCAAAAGCAACCACTAAACTTGTGGAATTGAGTTAACATTTTTGGTTTAAGAGATTTTTAACAAGGATTTACAGGGCTTTTTGTGTTTCTAGTATAGTTAAATCAACAGTTGCACTGTTAAACAAAAATTAAATCACTTTGTCTTTAATTTTAGGATCAGTTCTCATCCAGTCCCATCCAGCACGGCTGTTTCCGGGACTGCAGCCTCGGCAGCATCAGTAGTCCTATGTTTCCTGATAGATCGTCTCCTGCTGGCCTCGTCTCACCCACAGTTTCTCCTATTGTTGCACACGTAGCACACACGCCCATATCCTCAGGTACAGTTTGGTTTGCAACTTGTACACAAATTCACATTAAAGAAATAAACTATAAGTGGGGAAACAACGTGTTTAAATTGATTGTCTCTTCAATCTGAATCTTTGCTCTTTCTTTAGCTGAGAGGAAGCATCAAAGTAATTTCACTCCGCCTGGTGTTCCCCTGGACATAGATGTAACATCCTGCAATGAGAGTCCGTTTGTTGAAGGTTGCTCTCCCATTCGTAGCTGCTCCCCACACCAGCTCCATTGCCACAATGAGCCCCACCATGTCTCCAGACCCAAGCCCAGACCCAGAGTCCGCTGCTGGGCTTCTCCTCCCCTCATCTCCCCGATCCTCAACTCTAAGCTCCAAGACAATCACGAAGCAGAGGAACCACTTATATCTTCCTCATCCTCCTCCTCTTCCCTTCCCCCTATGGATCTGGATCCATTGTCACCCCTGGTCAGGGATGCCCACCCTGTTGATGCTGAGAGAGTTACATTGGATCCTATGGAACCTGTGAAAATGGAGGAAGGAAAGGATACAGGGAGAGAAGTGAGACTGGAAGAGGAGGAGGAGGAAGAGGAAGAAGGTGGAAGGCCTTCAGGACAGCTGACCAGCTCACGGATGGGGAATGTGTCGGCAGTAGAAAGCTCTCAGATGTTTGTGTCTCTTCTGGCAGAGGGAAGCAGCATACGCTACGATTCTAGCATGCAGGTTTGAGAGAGCAATTTCGCCAAGGCAGACTTTGTTCTTTTTCTATTTTACTGTTTTGTATATTTGACTTGTATAAATGACTTCTCACTGGTCATTTCATATTTCTGTTTTTCTTCTTAAAGATTTGCGACTGACTGCGTTTTGTGTGTGTTTAGGTGGACAGCGGCTACAACACTACCTCAGCGGGCACTGCCAGTCTTATTGATGGTCTCAGCTCAGACTGTCACAGCAAAGAATCCTTCAGTTCCAACTTGGTGGAAGAAGCCTTCCAAGTCACCCGACACACTAAAGTAAAGGTAATGTGTACCTTTCAGACACAGTTCTAATAATTGCAATATAGTAGTTCAAATACATTACTGAAGAAAGTCTTTTTTTAAAAATTATTTTCAACTAAAAGCAAGTTTCTTATCTTCCAGGTATTTTATCCTCACCACTGAGCCAATTGTTTTATGCATTTAAAGGGACACCTCAAGTGGAAGCTTAAGATGGTTATTTTACAATCAAATGCAACAAAGTTTACACTGTGTTTGAAGCATTTATGGCAAAGTCATTTCTTTAGACCGAACAAGGCCAACTGTTAAATGAAGTATGAATTGGATTAAGGGTTTCACATGTGGTTATTAGTTCTTTGGAAGTTAATGGTTCAAGTTACCTGGCTGATGGTAAATGCATTTCTTCACTGTTCCATCACAGGACAACAAAGGGAAGTCCAACCCATAGACATCATTGCCCCACTGTAAGACACTGACAGCTGTAATTTTGAGTCGACAGTGCTTTTTGATTCACTATACTGGTGTAAAAAAAGAGGGAGGAAAAAATATAATTTCTGTACCAAATCTGCACAACAACCTTCCTGAATGCTGTATTAATGCAGTATTTCAATTATATTTGGTGCTGACATGAATAACTTGATAGATCCTAACTTTCAGATGACATGAGATCTGTACTGTATTTATGTTTTCATAAAACTGTTTATCATGATGATTTTATATGACAAGAGCTTATTTTTCCTTTATTGAATGAATAAGAATTAAATTCAGGTCACTTGCAGGTCTTGTTCGTATCAATGAATTATTTATTACCGAATAAGACACTGAATAATGCCACTAGTGAACTGAAAGCTGATTGAGCCTTTTTTTTTTTTACATTTTTTTCTATACTTAAAGTATCAGCTGGATTTTTGTCACATTAAATTCACTTGAATTCTTTGTCTGGCTTGACGATGAATTGTTTATTATTGTTGAGTTGGATCGTTGTAAAATGTTTCTGCTGCACTGAATAGTCTTGAGTAAAGGGGTATTTTGACTCGGTGGCTTTGTCCAGCCGTGTATCTGAGTTTCCATTATATCAGTAAAATGTATCATCACTTAATGCAAATTTCCCAATATTGTTGGACAAAAATAATTTAGTGTGAGATTTTTATACATTTAAAAAAACACAACCATTTGTAAAAAACATTTTAATGACCAATGCCATATTACACCGTTTTTAACACTGCAGCTATGACTTGCCACCCGCCCTTATCTATGGACTCATGTTTCAAATCATAATAAAATTACAAGTATAAGAACAAAGTGGTGCAGGGTAGACTGGAACGGCGTGTCTTTGTTGTGGTAGATTTATTAAAAAATAAACATATCTAAAACATAATTAACTGTGTCAATGCATCAGAATCCAAACTGGTTCCTTTATAGACTGATTTTTGATCGGGTTCAGCTGAATTATGGTGCTGCCTTTTCTGTCAGCGGTCCAGTTTTGGTTTCTTGGCCTGTGGTTCAGCATCTGGGACTGGAACACTCACACCAGGAATCTAAAATAGAGAACACATGCTTCTATTGTACAAAATGTTATTTGGATACAAATGAAGTTGTTCAGTTTAGTCTGTCCTTACCACAGGGTCAGTCAGAGCCATCCGGATCTTCTGGTGCTGAATGTTGGATGCATCCAGACTGATGGTGACCTTCACCTTGTCAAATATCCGGAACGTGTGCTGCTCTACGGTCAGAGCAGGACCCTAGACATATGCAGACGAAATAAACACTTTAGTAAATAAGAAAGAAACACAAGCTGATGATGACTGATGAAAAAATGACAAAATTAAATCAATTCAAATGTTTGTACCTCTTCATCAAAAACAATGCTTGGGGTGACTTTGTCTTTGGAGTCGAAGAAGACTGTTCCCTCCAGGCCAAACTTTGGGATGAGCACAATGATCGCATTCTTCCTCACAAACAGAACAAATCCTTCTTCGTTCAGAATGCCTCGGCTCTTGAAGAACAGCTGAAAAGATAATTTGTATTGAAAGCATGAATTTGCGGTCTTAATGGTTTAGGTAGGAGGCTGGTTCACATGCAAGCCAGTTAACACAATTCAGACCTGTGTGTGGAAGGCAACAGAAGCCCTCTGTGCGTACTGAGCCATTTTGTGTCTGTAGTTGAGGTTGTTGCAGAGGGCTGACTGCTTATGTTTGTCCATCAAATCTGGGTAGGTGCTGTCTGCTCCTATAGCCACTGCCAGCAGGCGATGCGCTATAATATCTGCGTATCTGTGTAGGAGAGCAGAGGAGCAGGGTGGAGGTAGAGGCTTAGATGACATCAGAAGGTTAAACAGAATATCAGTTATGTAGAAGATCAGTTTTCATACCTTCTGATAGGTGATGTGAAGTGCGTATAAATGGGTGAAGCAAGGCCGTAATGGTGGAAATCGTTATCCATGCCAGAACAGAAATAGACCGCTTGCATCATGCACCGAGTGGCCAAGATGCGCAGCAGTGTGTTAAAGTATGGAAAGCCATCCACTTTGGCTCCATCGAGGGAGTCAGCCAGGGCCTTGGCTGTGTCTGTGTGGATCGCCACGTCCTGATGAGAGATGAAAAGAAATGTGTTATCATCACTAGGGCTGGCCTGAATAGTGGTTTCTGGTCTCTGGATATTTGGGCCCTATTAAAGACGAATATCCGAATATTCGTTCTGTTAACTGTGGGGATGGTGTCCTTTGGGTTATATGCCTCTCCCTTCTTTCTCCAAACATAAGCAACGTTTCTGTGGCCAAAGAGCTCTAATTTGGTCTCATCTGACCAAAGGACACACTTTCTGTATTCATAATCTCTCTCCAGGTTGTCCTTAGCATACTTCAGTCTGGCTTAAAGGTGTCTCGTCTGTAGAAGTGGAGTTTTTCTTGGCCTGCATTCTCGCAGTCCACCAGTAAACTTCAGTTGATAAGTTGAGTGATTTGTTACTTTAATTCAACTATGTTTGAGTCACTCAACAAATCTATCATGTAGACAGTGATTTAGGAGTCTGGAATCAAGCACATCAAATTTAATTTTTGTGATTCCGCTCACATTTAGTGTATTTGGAGTTACTGCTGATTTATTGACACAACATCCTTCTTCGATATCAAGACAAATGAAATAAGTGAGCTCAAGAAACAGGCATTTAACATCTGTATAAACCATTTTAACACCTGACCGTTTTACTCCACTCACCTTGGACTTTGCAGCCTTGAGCAGGATATCATAGTTAGACGGAGGCGGTGCTGGATGTTTCCTCAGCAGAGCACACTCCTGAAATTCATCATAGATCTTCTGGGCGACTGAAATATTGGCCAGCAACATGAACTCCTCTACCATGGAGTTTGTTTCCCTAATGACCGAAAGACGGGTTAAATTACTTACATCCAAAACACTGCATGATTCACACAGAAGAGTAAAGGATTCTGCAGAATGCTCCTTTTTCAGGGAACCTACATGAGTTCTTTGGTCTGGAGGTCAATGGGGTCGTGGGTTTCACTGTCCATGTGAAAACGGACCTCTAAAGACGAGAGCGTCAAGGCCCTGAACACAAAAATATACACTGTTACAACTCCACACTTTCAGTTATTTTCTCATATCCCTAAAATGCTTTTCAAAAAGCATTTCCACAGCATTAAAATGCGCCATCCAGCATTTTGTAAATCCATACTTTCACTATTCATTAGTCCTTACCCTTTCTCTATCCTCTGCCTCTTGAGGATTTTTGCCAACTTGTTGAGACCCCGCAAGCTCTTGGTGATGTCATCATTCTTGTTGGTGTCATCGATCCTCATCTGGGCCTCAGCATAGGTCAGAGATGCCTGAACCAATGAATGGCAGACGGGTAAACAATGAAACACAAATACATATAAAGCATTCATGGAAGTATCTTGACCCTGCATTGTAGTAACTTGCAAACTCCTAAGCAGGTGAGTGTAATTTAATACATGCTCTTCTAAAAAAAAAAAGAAGGTCTGAAAATGCAACTTCCCTGTGTTGGCACTATACCTTGGAGTTAATAACACTTTTTGTGAACCTGGTCTTCAGTATTTCTGCCTCGTGGTTCATTTCCCAGATACATGAAAAAGCCAACCTAGTAAAAGAGTAACAGAAAAAGACCAGACATAAAGAGACATACATTTTAAATGAATTCACTTCTGATCAGCAGGAAATGCAAAATATAACATCCTGGTTGTAGCAGCTAGAGTTTGTTCAGACTGATTAAGTATGATGAAAGCAACTGACAGTGTGGATTACTGTGCAAGTTTTTGTCTGTTTGTGCATCTTCAGGCCTCACCTCTCGACGTTGGAGCGTAGAGAACAGAGATTGGAGCTGAGCAGCTCAGGAACCATGTCGATCCTCTGTTGAGCACAATATGAAACAGTTTGGTCAAGTCAGAACTGCTAAACATTAATTAGATACAAAAAGTTTCAATAAAATCCTAATTTCCATTTATACAATGTGATCAAATCCAGTGATAGACTGTATGAACATTCAAACTGTCACTACATATACTTCACCACATCAAGAGGACATTTTATGCTGAGATAAAGAGATGACAGGAATAGAATCATATAGCTAAAAATGCGACAAAGTCTTAAACCACCACATACACTCTGAACACATTCTCTGTTTACCTACACAATTTTTCCCATACAAATCACAATACTAAGAGAACAGAGAAATTGCTTTCTACTTTATTTTTGTTGCAACTCAATACTGTGAATGTATTGTTTTTAGTGATGTTCAAACTTGAGAATGCAAACTTGTGAGTGTGATTTCCTTACTTTGCCACACAAGTACACAGTGGTGCCGCGGTTGGCAGCCTCTTTGTCCAGAGCATTGCCAGGCCTGATGAAGTGACTGACATCTGCGATGTGGACGCCCACCTACAGCGCAAAAATAGCTTGCTCAGAGACTCAAATGTGATACAGACACAAACAACTTAACATTGTTACTTAACAGTAACAATATACGTACCTCGAGGTTTCCGTTTTCCAGCTCTCGACAGTGCAAGGCATCATCTATGTCTGTACATCCCGGGGGATCGACACTGCACACTGTCAAATGCCTCAGGTCCTCTCTCCTCACCATGTCCTGTACCACACACATTCAAGCTGGATTATACACAGACCTACACATGTGTGCTTTCAAATTATATTCTACAAATTAGACTTCACTAGAATAAGTGTGTCACAGGTACCTCTGGTGTGATAGCCCATGGCATCTTGGGAAGGAAACTGAGTACAGCTTGAGAGAAGGCCTGATGTGGAACATCATGCTCCAGCAGCAGCACCTCCTGCTCTGTGTCTTTCTCCCCTGCACCTCCTAGACTTCGAACAAAGTGACCCTAACAAAGAGAAAAAAAAGTTACATTTTCTGTCCAAGTTTGCCAAGTAGAGATGTAGTGACTGATAGCAGGATATCCATTGTTCCAAAAAGTTGACAGTCTGAAGAGATTCTAACTCACATTTGGATATCTGGAGTCTTTGGGCCAACCATCGATGGACACCATAATCCTCTGGCCTGCCAGTGTGGTCGCCTGTCGTGTTTCAATGCGAATGCGTGGGATACGGCGGTCTGCTGGAGTGAACAGATGACGGGTAGACTGAAAGAAAAAGAAAAGGGACTGTTGAAAAGTGCTGTCGATTAAAGACGAAGTTCTACACAGTTTGTGAAGTATAAAGTACATAAGATTTACTACATCGCACAAAGCATGCATACGAAGTTTGAGGACAATTTTATATTTTCAAACCAAGATTATGAAACAGTCTGCACCTACCTCTTTGATTTGGGAGACATTCAGCATGCCACAGAATGGTCTCCAGTTCCTTTTGATGATTCCCACTACCTTTCCTGTGGCTTTCCTGGCTGCTTCAGCTGCTGATATCCTCAACTGTTTAAACACATAGGAATAAGGAGGTTATTAAAACACTGTAAAAGTTCCAGCTCTCTTTCTGTGTAGCACAACAACCAGATACTCCATTTCATTTTTATCTCTAAAGACTGACACAGCAGACACCTTCTCCAACTGTAAGCAGAGACAAAAGCTGTCTAATTATTCTTCCTTTCAGTAAAACCTATAATTACCGCTTTCTCTTCCTCCTCCTCTTCAACATTATCGTCCTTCGCTGCTCCTTCATCCTGCAACACGACCGAGGATGGTGCCACCCACTGACTCCGTGGCAGTAGCTGTACGGCAACCACGTCCTGGTGCACTGCTCTGTTGAGGTTCTGAAGACCCTGGATGAGAATCTGGCAGCAAGCCAAATAGAGCGCATGCATGGACTTCACTATTTTGACAGTTACTTCACATGTAGGAATTCCTCAAATCTCCTGCAAACCCTGATGAGGTCTGGAATGTCTCTACATTTCCAGATTTTCGAACAGATCTCTACAACACTTAATATTTACAGATAAGAGAACACAAACCTCTGTGCTGTCTTCCCCCTCTCCCTGGATAAAGACCGTGGCCTCCAGATAGTTGTCTCTGCTGGCCCTGAAGGTGCCCTGGACGAAGGAGCCGCTCTTAATTCCTGCTTGGATCCTTGACAGAGGAAGGTGCTCTGGAAACAACACTTTACTGCTAGTGATCTCATTCTAAAGGAGGAAAGGAAAAAAAGCAAGGTAAAGAGAGAAAACAGAGAATTAAGTCCTATAGATAAAGAATCCAAATTTCACATACACTCCCATTTTACACAAAATCAGAAATGGCATTCATTTCTATACATAACTAGTACAAAACTGTGAAAGCGTTTACCTTGTTATCATTGGACAAAGCCAGATGATCTACAAGCTCAGGATTCGCTGTCAGACTCTTGATGTACTCTTCAACTAGAATGCAAGTGAATAAATATTCGTGACAAAGCAGGAAGCTGACGCATTTTAAACAGAACTTAACAAGGAAGCTTTTTCCTGTTGAAAAAATGACTAATTACATTTGTACACCAGCAGGCCGCTCTCCTCTGCTTTCTGCTTGTTCCCTTGGTCATTGGTGAGGAGAACCACCTTGAGCCCATCGGTGTCAGACTCAGATGTCTTCAGGTGCTGGCTGTACCATTTGGCTGCCACACGGATTGCACGGTCATTACGGTCATTGGCAGTCTCCCCTGGTTCACGTTCAATGAATGTCTCTCTGGAAAAACAGAAATAACAAGAATAAATGTGTAAAAGTAAGCAGCTGCTTCTTATTTATTATCACTGTACAATTAGGATGTTGTGATGCCGTAATAAAAAAGTCTCAAGCGTCTTTGTACCTGTGGTGTTCGTTGGTAAAGGTGTAGAAGTGTTTCTCTTTCTCATGTATGATGTCCTTGAGGCGTTTGTAGACTGGTGCACTGCGGTGGCGTACCTCCTGTAGTACAGTCTGAAGAATAATCACATTACGGATCACAGCATCTTCCAGCACGTCAATCTGCAAGACAAGTTGTAAGGAGAAGGTGAAAAAGAATCAGAGCTGGTCAGAATCAGGTGTACAGCAGAATCGATGTGAGTTTAGGAATAATAAATTGTCTTGAATCAGGGAATCATCATCACCTAAATCTATGTTATATCTCTCTTGGAGCAGGTTATCAATCATGAAAAGACAAAGCTGAGTATCTAGCTGCGTTTAAAGGGATGCGCCATTCATTCCTATATGAATATCAGGACATCTGATGGCCCCTGTCATGCCTCTTTGCGTAACATAACAATAAAACACATATAAATGTTGCATTATCGCAATATATAAGGCACTACACTGAAGTATGGATTGCATGACAAGACAGCATTAGACGTCTTGATGGTACAAACGTCCTCATTTTTTGAGTTACACGCATAAAATTACCTGATGCAGCACCACATTCGTGTCAGGGATCAGATAATGTGGATAAGAGCAGAGACTGCTCTCAATACACGCGTCTGTCTGCAACACTGTGGACTCCTGTTTGCATTCAGTGCAAGCTTCACTTCCACACCAAATATCATCTCTCAGATAATGCTCACGGACTACCTTCATCACCCCACCCGACCGGGTCTTTTTAACGAAGGTTTTAGATTTTAACATGATGGCGATAACAGCTTAAAAAAATTAAACTCCGGTGTTTTTATCCTTCTTTCGGAAGAGTAGCAGTTAGCTGCCCATGTGTAAGCTAAATCAGTGGGCCGACAGAACTTTCTAAGAGTGTTAGGAAACTGAAGTTGTGTTTTAGATATTTTAAAACGTACAATTTTCTTATGCACTAATTTCTAAAACAAAATAAATAATTTGTAGTCAAAAAATATTGTGATTTTCTTTCGGCTTTCGAGTAAAATGATAATAACGTCTGCGGTTAATTTTGGTTGACCATCTAGTTGTTCAATGACAACAAAGCAGAGGAAGGCAGAAGAACGACTGAGTTGACACGCTCAGAAACGCAATATCGTCCCTTCTGGTGGGATGTGGTACTGCATGACTGTGTGTCGTAATTAACTATAGGTGAGTGGGCGTTGATTGTACTGCACCTTCGTTAGCATAGAGGGCGCTGCAGCTAACAAATTATAACAGGCAAGCCGTTGGGCGGTTAGCAGGCTGGTCGGAGCGGGACCCTTGAAATTAAAAGCAATTCACCGTGTGCTCTTGTCACTTTAAAGCGACTTTGAGTTGTTTTTATATCATTTTCCTTCGGGGTGAGTGCGTTGGTGGTCGTTTGTAAACGGTTTAGCTAACATTCGTGCTACTTCGCTGTTTGTTTTTGTTTCTTCTTGCTGCAAAGTAACGTTAACATGTCACATTCGTGAACTTAACTTTTTTAAAAATCTACTTGGCGTTAGTTAGCTAATACGAGGACTCAAAGTCAGGACCAGAATCGGTGCAAAATGCCTCCCAAGAGGCAGCACCTGAAGCCGACAGCTGCCAACGTGTCCAGCTCCTTGGACCTGGAGTCTGAGGACATCAGCTTGGAGACCACCGTACCCACCACTGAGGATGTGTCCTCATCCGACGATCAGCGGGACGGATCCCAGAAGGTGACTCGCCAGCTGATCGAGAGGAAGGAGCTGCTGCACAGCCTCCAGCTGCTAAAGATCGAGCTTTCTCAGAAGAATCTCATCATAGACAACATGAAAGCCGATCATATGTCCAAGGTAGAAGACAGGGATGCTGCACAGTCCAAGTTATAGAAAAAATGGAGTATTGATGTGGATATATGGGTGTAGAAAGTGGCTGTCTTGTGATTGTTGCAGTAATACTCTTGTATGTGCATATTGATGTGAAAAGTCTTGGGTTTCAGATTGAGGAGCTGGAGGAGAGGCTGAATGACACCCTACACCAGAAACAAGTGCTGTCCCTCAGACTGGACAGCCAGCTGAAACTAGCTCAGGAGGAGAACAGGTGAGAAAGGAGAGTAGTGTCATGCACCAAAACAAAACCGAGATTCCAGTGTTATTGCTCATTTGTCTGCTTTGATTAGTCGCAATTCCATCTGATTGGATTTTATGCAGTCTTGAAATGTAAGTAAATGTTTCATAAGAAAAGTTATCATTTGATAAACTGTAAAAGTTTGCCATTATTTAAAAAAGCATGCAAAATTACACAAAACTGGACAGATATGTAGACCATTTGAGCAACTGCTACACGTAGGACACCTCTCTTTTGATAATTTTTTATTTATTTTCAGTCATTTTCTTCAGTTATCTAATTACATGACATTCTGACAGCCATATTGCCCAGACAGTGTTATGACACAGCTGACTGTATTCCAATTAAAATCCAATTTAGGGGAGGAAGGCAGTCAGAAATGTCTGAACAATTAGCTGTTAATCCATTTCAGATCAAAGTTGTAATTTGAAGCGATGAAATTAACAACTTGCCAAGGCTGCGATTTACGATAGACATTATGCAGAGCATCTGTCAATTCAATGATTTTACTAATTCATGCTTTCATCACTCCTTTGATGTCATCTCGTGTGTTTATTAGACTAAAAAAACTGCATTTAGACATTATCCCAAATCATTCTGTAATAGTTTAAATTGGCTGCTACAAATGATCCGATGATTGATAGTGAGTGGTTACCCTGCTTATTGTATTTACACATATAACCAGGGAAAGCAAATATGGTGATTATATATTCTAAGCATGAAAAATATTTTAATCCGGAGTACTGTGCTATTTGTCTGTCTTAAAATGTGAACTTTTTTTAAAAGGTACTACTAATGTACAAATTTACTCAGCCGTACAACAGGAAAGGAGTCTTTCCACCATGTACGTAAAGTCAAGATGGGGAAAAAGAACCTAATCTAGAATTGAGGATGACTGGTTAAACGTCTGTAAGACAGAGTGCACCACTTCCAGCACAGCGTTGTGAAGAGAATTCACATGGAAGAACAATGTAAGGCTTTTTATAACTCCCAAAATCAAACAATTCCAAAGTGACAAGCCTGAATACAGTCAGTATTGGAAGTTTTGTGGAAATACATCTGCGGGCCATTTTCACATATTTTGGGAATGCCCGACCAGAGATTTGATCAATAATGCGTCCAGAATTAGATTTTAACTTTCATGTAATTTACCTAGGACATTTTCCATCTTCACTGACAAATTGTGATAGATTTTTACTACAGATACTACTAACAGGGGGCAAAGACATAGCAATAACAAAAACAATGGTTGAATAAAGATATCCCAAAAGTCACAGAATGGATAGGAATAATTCAGAAATTAGGCATTATAGAACAACTGACTTTTGCTCTGAGACATTACCTTTCACCCAAAAAGGAATGGAAATCTTATCTGAATGTCATGTGATCACAGTTCTTATTGCCATTGAGCGGTTTATTGATCATTTTTAAACTGTACGAGAATGCAAGGTTGTATGTCTTGGAATGAGCAAACGCCAAACGAACTTTAACCCACGAATACATGGAAGACTCTTACTCAAGAAAGACCTGGAGAATCAATGTTTTATATTGACAATCTTGGACACTTGGAACCTCCGCTTGGCCCTCACTGTGTTACACTGTGAAGACTATTATTCTGTTATATGTTGTTCTGTTTGTCTGTTTGTTTATCATGAAAAATAATCATGAAACGTGTACATTTGTCTTCACCAGGAAGCAACAGGCTCTGCGTAAACAGGAGATGGAGGCCATCCTGCTCAGGCAGCAACAGCTGGAGGAGACCAACCGCCAGCTGTGTGATAAGGCTGGAGAGCTGCGGAGGTCTCTCAGGGATCTGGACATCTCCCAGGACAGGTACCAGGAGCTCCGTGGCCTCCCTGATGACAAAATCTCCATACAGGAATACGTAGCTGTAAGTCTGTGTGAGCTGTCTCTTCATTCTACCTCCCCGTCCAACCCTGGTTATTGTCTCTGGAGATATTCTACATCAGGTGACTTTTTCTTTGTGTTTAGATGCGTTTCTACGAGGCGGTGACTCCTCTGCGGGCTCAGCTGACCGATCTCAGTGTTAAAAATGGTAATGTGACCGAAGAGCTGGATTTACACAGAACCAAGATGAAGGCCTTGATGGAGGTACGACATTCAAACACAGTGGTTTACTACACCTTTCTGTTTTTCTCATCATTCCTCATCTTTTCTTATCAGTGCATTTTGATATTATAGCCTACAAATCTCTTTCACCTTTGCTCTCATCATATAGTGTGTACAGTTTAAATAAACAGAGCTGTTGAACCTATTTGTGTAGCGTATCAACAAGGCACTGCACTTTGTAACCTTTACACATTTTTGTATGCTCACACACACGTAGTATACAAGCCCAGCATACCAGTCAGTTGTATTTTCTGTCTTTAAACACTCAAGAACAAATGCGCTTTAAGCAAACACTTTCAGGTTTGAGTCACATATCCAGAAAGCATAGACATGAAGAATGCAGAGGGTAAATAAGGTCGATTACTTTGCAAAATAGTAAAATAGACACGTGGCTTAAGCCGTCTAGTGTCACTTACAGCGTCCTTGGAATGGTCATTTTCACAGCCTGCTGTGTTTAGCCTGACAATAGCATGAATTACAAAAAATATCCATCCTGTCAATATCTTCAGCAGTTACCCTGCAGGCATAAATGGCACATTGATGAGATAATGATGCAACATGCTGAAGGCCGGGTGAGAATATAGTGAAAAAACTCCCATGGATCCAGGCACAGGTGGTGTAATGGCTCAGAGAATGATTTCTTGGTTGGAGACACTTTGAGGATAAATGAGCATCGTTTGAATGCCGGAGAGTATCTAAACAACGTCGCTGAACAGGTGCTTTCCTCGGTTGTCACCTTTTTCATGCGGACACGTCCAGCAGAGAAATTGGCCATCAGCTCAAGATGGATGCCAGAATAGGGCCTGATTTTGGCCATTTGAGAATCTGTAGAAGCCTTATACGGCCATTAAGACAGCATGGAGCAAGATGCTTATGGACATTTAATAGACAGTGATTCTTGCTGAATGCCTGTCTGGGCAAATTTAAGGTGTTTGTGTAGCATCTAATAATATAGTGCACTCTGTGTAATGTCAGTGTTTCATTTCATTGTGCGTATCCACAGAGCTACGAGGAGGAGCGGCGGTTACGTACGGATCTGGAACTGAGGAGCCAGAGACTGGCTTTAGAACTGGGTGATACGAAACAGCAGATCCAAGAGGGCGACTATCGCAGAGAGAACTACCCATACATCAAAAGGTTTGTGTGTTTGTATGACAGAAGGAGAAAGGTGGCTCCTCTGTTGACCTGTTTAGTTCAAGTACAGTTCAATGTATCAAAAAGATTTATGGACTGTTTAGCATAACAAGATTTATTTAATACATTATGGCTGTGATGGCAAAGCAGGTAGTCACAAACTTTTGTATTTATTTCATGAAGTCAGTGGTAAGTTTTTGTCTGTGCAAAAGATTCTGAGGGTTCATTACTTACTTTATTATTAACATGTTAGAAAGCAACATGGAATTATTTTTTACGATGAAAACAAACTCTAAAACACCGTGTTTGGTTTGCTTTTTTTTTTTAGATTTCTTTTAGATCCTACTTTTTAAATGAAGACAACAAGTAGATATGTTAAACAACTTATGGAAGAGCAAAAGAAGCAGCCGATGCAATAGCAGAGCATGTCCACTATGAAACTGCAGCATATGAGCGCAGATTCAGTCAGTTCTGAATAGTTTTACAGTGTTTGAGCGGAGTGTGCTCCAATGCTTGTGTTTTTGGGTATGTATGTATGTTGCAAGTTTTATGTATTTTAACCTTTTCTGTTGCGATTTATAGAGAACGTGACAACATGGAAGCAGATCTGAAGGAGTTAAAGAGGAGGTATGAGACCCTAGACCTGAGCCACTCTGCAGCGACCAGAGAACGAGACACACTCAGCAAAGAGGTGCATCTCTATACCTTCCCATATACACACTTACTGTGTTCCTCATTCTTCACAATCCTCATTAATGCCTCTATTTCTTTTCTTCTTGGCCTCCAGGTGGCGACATTGCAGCAATCAGTCACTCTCCTGCAGAAAGACAAGGAGTACCTACACAGGCAGAACATGGAGCTCAGTATCCGCTGTGCACATGAAGAAGACCGCCTGGAGAGGCTGCAGGTCTATACAGTCCAATAACTCAGATGTTCATCTAGTACAAAAAGCATTCAGTAACAACGCTAATCATCTATTGTGTTTCTTATTTTTGTGATCCAGGTACAATTAGAAGACACTAAGAAAGCCAGAGAGAACGTCTACGAAAAATATGTCGCATCCAGGTTAGGCTCTGCTGTTTTGTTCCAACCGTCAGCAGCCAATGTTCTTGTGTTTTAAATATGAAAGACCTGAAAATGTCAGTTTGATGCCAAACAATTGCCTGTAAAAATCACAAACATTTGCCTTGCTGTGGATGAATATCTGCCGTCTCTCCTGCGATCTGACCCGTGTGAAGAAAACATCTAAGGAAAATGTTTGAAACATTCGTATATACAGCCATTAAAATATTACCTAGTTCCACATGAAGAGAAATGGTATGCACACTTGAGAAGTGATGTTATAAAGCTACAGATTATTTCAATAACAAAGCCCCGGACCCCCAGACATCTCATGGCATCGTTTTCCCGCCTCATCTCTCGAACGTTTCACCAAGCTAGGCACCAACAGACTACGACAGTGAAGGAGAGAAATAACAAAGAAAAAAAAATCCTAAATAAAAAAAAGACATAAAGACACTGTCATTTCTTAAATTATCGGTTTTTAGTTCTGTTCGTATTATTTTTTCATCTTCTTTCCGCCACAGAGACCACTATAAATCAGAGTACGAGACCAAGCTGAGAGAGGAGTTGGAGAACATCAGGTTGAAAACCAGCCAGGAGATAGACAACCTGCAGAGAACCTCCAGGGAGATGTATGAGAGGGAGAACAGGTATCAATCTATTTATACAACTTTAAAGGAAATGCATTAAAACCAGAGGAAGACACATTTTGAAGTTAATGTCATTTATTATTTTGCTTACGAATTTTTAGACAAGACTTCAGCTTTACTGTTGTTATTCTAATATTCACTGTTGTAATTATCTCGCATTCATTCTCACTAATCATCAGGTACCAGTGTGTTGTCTGCTTTACATGGTTTCTTTCAGTGCTGTTGTTGTGCTGCTCTATCTGGGAACTCTGACAAGATTTTTTTGTGTTCTAATACACGACACCGACACATTGTACACATTTACAAATTGAAGTATTGTGTTCGTCAAGGGATGAAATGTACACCCACTAGAATGAATAAATATAATGACTGTCTTGTCTTTTCCTTTCCACACACCAAGTAGCATTGAATACAGCCTGAATGGGCTGCTAGAAATATTCACACTTATGTAAACGTCTAAGAGAAAGAAGAACTCTACCATCTGTACTTTTATTGCAGCCTAATAAAATGATGACAAACTTTTTTTAATGTCCTGTTGAACATAATATGTCATTTGCTTTGAATAGAGATGGTGGCGTTTTTTTAATGTTCGTGTATTTGACCAGGAATTTGCGTGAGGCCAGAGACAACGCGGTGCTGGAGAAGGACAGAGCTGTAGCTGCTGAGAGAGACACTCAGTCCAGATATGACCAACTGCTGGAACAGTGAGTTTTCCCACTCATCACACACATACAAATTAGACACGGGTGTACACACAGTTTATGTAATACTTCACTGATATGCACTGAACCATGACAGAGAGGCAGCTACATTCAGTTCAGCTTTTCATTCATACTTTCTCTGCTTTTTTTCATGCAGTGAAGATATGGGTGTCAGTCAAAGAAGTAGTTCATCTAGTTTACAGTAAAATTTTTCCCACTTCAGTTGTATCTAGCTGCACATCAGATAATTCAGGTTCAAAGTGACAGATACCTAAAAAAAAAAAAAAACCTGTATACGTTTATCTAGAAGTAACTAAGAATGTTTTTTGGTGAAATGAAATTTGTAATGAAAATGGAAAAATTCCAAAATTAAAAGCAGTTTGAGCAGATATTGAAAAATGATCTAAAAATCTAAAAAAGTGCCGTGCTTAATTCCATGTGCTTAGTTGTTTTGTGACTACTGGAGGCTGCTTTTATTTACTGTTGTAAATGAAGCCATGAAGAAGAATGTTTCATCACTAGTATGTGACACGGTTTACTCAATCTGGTTCAACAGCTGCGGCTGCTACACTTAAATGTAGGTTACATGGAATTCGTAATGGAACATCAAAATATTTCACCTGCGGGCAACTGGGGACAGTTGGTTCATGTCTTTGTCATCACAGTGAACAACATATTTTGAATTCAGTACTTGTCTTTATCGGCCAAGTGTTAGTATGTTGCGTGTGTCTGTGTGGGGATGACTAATAAAACATCATTGCTGCTTACTAGACTAGGCTGTAAATGTGTGTGTCATTATAATATACGTTTTTATTCCGCTTGAATTCCTTTGTATTCCCCCGAAAGTCGCGATCTTGCTCCTGCTCTGGCGCTGATGTGTGAGCCGGTGGGATTAGCGAATGTTGTGGGCGTGGCAGGACTTTGGTGGTTGTGGTTTACTGCCTCTTACTAAAGATCACATGAACTCCGTGCTGTGACTGAGGGATCACAAGGTCGCGTTGAAGTCAGAGTTCAGTTAAGTCAGCTTAGTACTAATAGGTAATACTGTCCTGGCTGTCTGCCTCTCAGGAGTGAAATACTTTGGATTGAAAGCAAAACGAGAGACAGGATGCTATAGACAACAGTTAAGAAAAAAACTCATTACATTGTGCTTAATGATTTTAATTAGAGTATAGTGTAGTATTCAGTTTTAACTTTTTTTTTTCGATTTGAAATTAAGGTGTCTTTTTAGCTATTTTCCATTTCCACACTTAGTGATTTGTGTCCAAGCTGCTCGTCCTTATCTCTGCTCCAGGCAACAATGCTCGTCGTAGTATAGCCTCCAAAGGTGCCTCCGGGTCAAGGCCTAGTGGGAAGTTTCAAATCTTACATGGAAATTGCAACAGATAGATTTTGAGCCCTGCTGCACCCACACAAATACTTTAAGACTGAATTTTTTGTCCTATTGGAGGAGGCATTTCAGGCGGCCTCTTTCTTCTGCCTACGCATGTGTGTCAATTATGAACAAATCTGTGTTTTTTGTATTTGATTTGCTTCTTCAAATATACTCACATTTTCAGTCAATGCACTAATTTGAAATATTTTTGATTGTAATTTTTCAAAATTTTGCTTTTATTGTGTCAACTGACAAACAGAAACACGCACACACAGCAGCAGCAGCAGCAGCAGCAGCAGTAGTGTCCCTGTCCTGGGTTACTACTACATGCCAGTCATTTTTCTAGATCCAAACCACCAGCTGTTGGTCTTTCCATACACACTCACACACACTCTTTACTCTCTCTTGCTCTCACTCTCTGCTGCGATCACATTCCCTCTCTGCGTCGCAAGCCAGCAATGACAGATGCTAGCCTCAAGCCCTTAACCCCTAACCCCACGCATGCACCCTATTTTTGGGGCAAAGAATGAGGGGGACAAGCTTGAAATGGCGTCAGATGATTGAAGTATAGAGGACCAGCTTGAATCTCAGCGCTGTATTTCAGATTACCGGCTAACAGGCCATTTACAGCGATCAGATTGTCCAAAACGAAGGCAAAGTGTTGAGTATAGTTTTCCATTTTCACCTCCCTGGCAGACCTAAACTTGCTGTGACAAAACTGCCTTGGGGAGCCTCAGAGTCAGGTTGTCTCACCTGCTGTAGCTGTAAATGTTGCCATTAAATCTGGCATTTGAAAGGACAGAGAGAGACCGTGGCTGACTACACCCTCCCTGGAAAAATAAGTAGCATTCTTCTGAGGAAAATGTTGCTTCTTTGCTTTTAGATTGCAGCCACCGTTAATAAAAGAAGGCATAAAATGTCGACCATGTGTACATGTCTGTCACTGGGCGCATAGCTCAGGCCTGCGCACTATGGATGATGAAATCTTATCAGGTCAGCTGTAATCGAGAGTTATTAATATTATCCAACCAACCTCCATGGCTTGATAGTCTGCGTGTGCACGCTTGGAAGCTGCCTGAGGAGGACTGAGTTTGAAAACCGTTGCCTGTCCTTATACTTTTAGAGCTGCAGCAAATTCTTCTTTTCCATCCTCTCTTGATCAGTTTAGTATGTTTGGAGTTAAGCAATTCATTTTTCCATCTATAAAATATTTGATCATACGTACAGTCCAAAACTCAAAGATAATAATCAGCAAAGAAGCACATTTTCTCATTTGATAAGAAGGTATTAACACATATTTGACATGTTTCAGTTTGATAAGACTTGAAAGATTAAACCATTATCGAAATGATCAACCACCTTTGTCAGCATTTGATTTGTTTTCTGATCTGAGCACATGGAAGGTTTGCTCAGTGAATTCTTTCTTGAAATCAAAAGGCTTCTACTTGCCTTCATATTATGTATGCATTGTATAAAAACAGTGTAGAAAATGTTGTGTTTTTCTTTCTTCTTTTTCCAAGTAGTAAACGCTTAAATCATAAAATCTTTCTGTAGCTGCCGACTAGAATCACTGAAGATCTAACAAGACCCAACACTGCTGCGAGCGCCGTTGGGAAATACTCTTCTGCAACGAAATGATTTAGGACTTGGCTTTCCTGCTTGGTGGCTTTGTGTAATATCGTACTTGCCAAACTGTACGGTGCCACTGAACACTTTCAACATAAAAACTCATAAACTGTTCGTTGCGCAAGGCTCACCAAATAATCGCTTACTTGGCAGCATCCAAACAAACAAGTTATTGGATCTACAGTTTATGAAGGAACACATTGCAACATTTGTTCGAAACCACCAGGCATGTTTGAGCTCAACCAGTGACCTACATCTGAGTTTACAGTTTGTGAGAGATGCGCACAGCTAATTTATTATCTGTACATAAAGTATCTAAACACACCTACTTGGGTTCATTTTTAGTGAGACGAACTGTCTGTCTGTCTCCGTCTATCCGTTCTTTAGGTTTCGTCAGCTCCAGCTGGGCACTGACAGCCGGGTAGCAGAACTGTCCAGCCAGGCCAAACTGCACTCCTTCGAAGCTGAGCGCGCCCATATGGTCAAGGATGAGACAGCTAAGACCCTGGCCCAGTGTCAAGTGGAATGTGAGAAACAGCAGAAAAAACTGGAGGTAGTGAAACAAAAAAGGCGAGAGTATACCCAGTCAGCTACTTGCTCTTTTGTTTGAACTTTAGACAACTAAATGATCCAGCATGCCGATGAATTGATAATTATTTAATAATAAACACTTGAAATAACACAATTTCTGCACTTTTTCCGAGAACAGAGTGAGAAATCCCACATAACCCTATTATTTACATTTTCATCACTTAGCAATAGTCAATATTGTTACTGGGGGGGAAATAAGACACAAAATGTGCTGCAATGTTTTTATCTAATGTCATGTTTATGACATATTTATTGTACAAAGTATCACAATGTTGTAGTGTACACAATGCTTGAGGGTCTTCTCTTACACAGGTGCAATTAGTGGTCGAATGCTAGATCATGTTTTTGCTGCGTTTGACAAGATAAATGCTTCACTTGGACTCTAAAGGCCATTTGTTTAAATGATTATAATTACTTATACCTCCCAGCATTATTATATCAGATTCATTGCACCCTGTGGAGGCCTGTTTTATGTTCATCAAAGAGAATAACCCACCCACTTGATGTTTTCCCCCTTCTTTCTACTCTGATTTAAGTTCACCTCCAGTCATGTCTTTCTTTCTTCATCTTTTGTCTGCCTACGCTTTCCTACTTATGCATTTGTTCCATAAATGTGGGGATATGAGGAATGTGAACGGTAGAGGTAAACATTTTGCAGTAAATAAAACAAAGTTTATGTAATTGGGTGCTAATTGATCTTAAAAAAATTTACTGCCAGTCTTACATAAATGGAATTTCTTCTATGCGTTGACAGTATTGCCCGTGGTTGTAAATTTGTACAATGTGAAAATTATTTAATCAAAGAAAACAATTCTGACTTCATGTCCTCTGTAGCTCCTCACTCAGGAGTTTTACAGACTACAAACGTCATCGGAGAAGCGGGTGGCGGAGCTGCAAGCTCAGAATGCCGAGCAGGCATGTCGACTGGAGACGTATGAAAAGCTCGAGCAAGAGTTGGACCAGATCACCATGCAGGCTGCTGAAAGTAAGAACACAGCATTAGCTCTGTAGCAGCCAGTGCACTAAACACATAACGGTGAAGTCAGAATAAACAGACATTGATCCCTTTCAGATGCAATGAACTGGCATCAGAGAATGTGTGCAATAAAAATGACAGATAGTATTATATTGGAATCAAATGTAGGGACTTTATTTAAAGATTGACGAAGAAAGCAAAATAATTTTACTAGTTTTTATGTAGTAATGTGCTAATGCCTGGCATAAGCAGAGCAGATCAACATTAATCACACGCTGCCATTTCTTTACTTGATGTAAAGTATTTGTGTTTCTGTTTTTTTTTTTTTTAACTAGTTGAGAATGAAGAGGAGGCAGAGAGAGTTCTATTCTCATACGGCTACGGAGCCAATGTTCCCACAACAGCCAAAAGAAGACTAAAGCAGAGGTAGAGTGTATGATCTCACCTTCACATCTCAAGCACAGGGCACATTCTGAGTAGTGATGTTACCAAGTAAAAAGTTACCTTCCTGACTGCACAGAAAACTTCACAAAAAATCTAAAGGTATTTTGTGTGTTTTAATTTATTGCCCCCAGCTTTTGTCACCATCTTGCAAAGTGTTTTGAAACCTGCAGTGTTCATATCAACTTGTTTTCCTCCTTTTTTCCTCTTTTATTGATGAATTTCTATGAATGTTTGTATACAAAACTCACAGATTACCTTTTACGTGTGCATTGCTGTT
Organism: Acanthochromis polyacanthus; assembly: GCF_021347895.1. NCBI lineage: Eukaryota > Metazoa > Chordata > Actinopteri > Pomacentridae > Acanthochromis > Acanthochromis polyacanthus. Next base: position 6,851,832 of record NC_067127.1, read on the forward strand.
ACCCACATTGCTCTTTTTGTCACTTCCAGTGAAACACATTCAGTCTTTGAGTTGAAACCCCAAGTTGATCCCACAGCACTGACATACATACTAGTGTAAACTTGCTGGTGTTTTACTGTTTTGGATTTTCCGTAACTGTGTTTGTGTTGCTGTTGCGCAGCGTTCACCTGGCCCGCAGGGTGCTGCAGCTCGAGAGGCAGAATACGTCGCTGAGGAGAGAGCTGGAGATGCACAAGTCACAAAGAGGACAGATATCTGAGGAGGTACACACATATACATAGTATTCGGGTGTGTGTCTGCCTGGGGACCATCATTAGTAGGGTGAATTTAATTAATGCACACTCTAAACAAAATCTCAAAGTGCATGTCAGTACCTGCTGCCACTTCTGTTTTCACACCATCACAGTTTCAGATTATGGTTTCTCCACAGTTTCTATCAACATTGTAATGATTTATTTCAACTGGCTTTTAGCTGTCCGTCATGACATAATGGAGTCATTATCGTGGAGCCAAGCTTGGTAGCTTCTCTCTCATCATCTTTCCTTTACCTTCTCACATCATCTGCTGTGAAAGTGGTGAGAGTATATCTAATCGTCTTCACGTTTGGAGTGAAATTGAGTAGCTTGTGAAACCAGTCACCACATACAGTACTGTGCAAAAAAATGTAGGAACGTTACAAGTCGCAACATGATAATGACCTCTATGTTACAGACAGGGTATTAAAGCACTAATGCAAATAGAAATACAAATGTATGGCTGCATCAGAGCAATGATCTCAGTGTTGTTGAGTCAGTTTGGGATTACATGAAGAGACAGAAGCAACCGAGACAGCCTTAATCCACAGAAAAACTGTGGTAAGCTATCCAAGATCCTAAAACAACCTACCTGCCATGTGAAAAACTACATGCAGTTCTATCAAGGAGAATAGATGCCCGTTTAAATGGGGCCACAGCAAATAGAGATTTGATTACAATTTTTTTCTGTTCCCTGCACTCTGAATAAACACATTGAAAGCATCCTCATTTGTGTAAAGCATTTGCACAGCACTAGATCTCATCAAAGCTACTTTAAGGCTCATTGGTGAGGGTGTCCATCTGGTTTAATAATTGCCCCATCAAATCTTTGAGTCTACTTTTGAAGTCTTGCCAGGAAAATCACAGGTTGCAGACAGCAGACACGGCAGACTCGTATGAGAAAAGTATGAAGTTAGTTTTAGTACCTGTCACACTTGTTGACACAGTATGAAATAGTGCTAAAAACCGTGACGGCCATGTTCTACACTCTCCAAACAACTCACTGCACCAGTCATTGTGCTTTTGTTGTGTTTGCCACACCGTGTACATACATGTGCATTACTGTGAGTTTAATTTCATGTGTGTGTGTGTGTATTCTGTCTGAGTCTGACTGTGTGCGCTCATGTGCCCCTCGTACACCGATGCTAAGAATCATCTAGTAAGGTTTGTGCGGTCAGCGTGTTTGCTTTTCTGCTCGGTCCTCATTATACTTTCAATGAGAGGAGAGGTTGTGCAAGCCGGAGTAAAGAGGGTGTTCAGATTTGAGGCTAAGTAAGCCAGCCATTCAACTGTCAGCTGTGATTGACTGGCACTCATTGGGAATACCTCATGAGTCATTGAGTATGAAAGACAAAGGTTGAAAAATTATACTTCCTTTTCACGAGAGAAGACAAGGGTGTTAACCACTTAACCACCCACACAACTGCCCTGACTAACTAACTATTGTCCTTACCCTCCCACCCAGTTCTACCTACTACTGGCTGGCTGTAAAAGTGGTTTAATGTGTAACACCCTAACTTTATCTTATGTTGAGCAGATTTTAAGTATGATACTGACTGAGCAGCATTGTATATGCTTTTAATAAAAAGGGACACGGCTTAGATACGCCTTCATAAAAGCTCGTATTTATGGCCCCTTGAGCTGCCCCTGATGACTGCTGAGATACGGACGCACTGGCTGTACTTGTCATTCACAAATATTGTCAGATTTCATAATATTTACCTCATGAAAATGTGTTTCAGACTATTCTATAACAGCTCACATCAGCTGCTACACGCAAATATTAAAGTCTTGTTCTGTCTAATAAACAACACAATGACAGATGTTTAGCTCTTGTTGTTACATCAGACAAAACTCACCCCACTTTTTATGAGTCGTGTGTGTGTACAAAATGTCAACCTGAATCTCAGATGTATAATTTAGTGAATGAGAAAGAATCTAGGTCAGCATCACCATTGTGTAGGTGAAATAATTGTTCTATAATTGCTATTTGAAGTACATAAAGTACGTGCTCTTCCTCAGCTGTTGGCAGCCAACCAACTGTTAGAGCAGACGCAGCAGCCTTATAGCTACCTGATTGAGACGGTGAGACAAAGGGATGCCCAGATCAGCATGCTGAAGGAACGAGTCACCTCGCTAGAGGACAACGTCAGGTACGCACGCAGAAACAAGACACCACACAAGAATGAAATGCAATAAAAGAACATCAACGAGCACAGCCTGCTTCATTAAAGGCAATTAAGTGTTCTGTCTTGCTTGCCAAACTGTATTTGTTTGTTTCATTTGTTCCCTTTTGTAACCTGTAATTTTCTCGTCACGCTAACAGGCCATCCCTCCCCGCCTTTGGGTGTCTCTGCTTTGTCCTTATCGCCTTTTGTCATCTTCTGTCCCTCTTTCTGTCTTCAGCATGTGTGTTTCACTTTATCTTAAGCCAATCAGCGACTGTTTCGCGAGCACACCTACAGCTACCTGACCCTGACCTACTGTGAATCTGTATTTTAGCTCGAAAAATATGCAAACTGACAGACTGCAGGTTTTCTCTTGCTGCTCACTACCATTGAGCGCTCACCTGGGGCAAGCATGAGAGGGGAAAAAAAATCCTTTCAATGCTGTCAAGCTTCTCAAACCTCACCATCTGACAGAGATATTGAAGTTTTCCTGTGGCTGTGCAGAGCTATCTGTTCAACAGCAGAGACACAGCTCACAGGAGATTCTCACTTTATGCACTGAAGTCTTGTGTTTCATCTTTACTCATATCTGCTGCTTATTATTTGTGTTGACAGTTTTTTGATATTCAAAATGGACACAGCTTAATTTGGCAAACATCAGGATTTCAACAAAGGCCATAAGAAGTTTAAGTCTGTTTTTTTCCCAGAGTCCTTGGTGAATAGCAGTGAAGCTGTTATTTCAAGATGTGCTAGATGATTTGCTTTAAAGCACCCCTATTACAAGCTCCTGCTTGTATGTTTAACAGCCTTAGGAAAGAGCATTTGGACAGGACTGAAGAGAGATATCAGCCTCACACACTTGTTAAAGGATTTTATTTTGAATATTTTAGAAAATCATGACTCACTTGTTTTTTATTTATTGCTCGACTGTCGATGATTTCGTTCAAGTGATTCATACTCTCGGTGTTGGGAAACCGAACTGCTACCTTTTAGACTGTTGGTTATATATAGAAATAAGCCAGTATTTTCTTTGTTTTTTCCGCATTAGTCCAGTCAGACAATGAAATAACGTTCAGAATACAGTGTCAACCACACCTTCACCTCTGATCCCGTGTCCACCTTCACCTGACCCCACCCTAAAGCAAAATAAAACACGACAAGAGTTCATATCTGCTACAATAAAAACATTACATAATTTATCCAGTCTTCTAATGCTGTTACTGATAGAATCACATCATGAGTTCACCAGAAAAACAATAAGTGAGTGACGATAAAACAATAACTGTAAGAACAGTGACAGGACAAAAGTAGAACAGCCGGGGGATTAGGTAGTAATGTTTTGTTTTACCTCAAGATCTGATCTCTCCTGTGCTCGCCTGTTTTTGGATGTAACCCCAGTTCTCTGAGGAAAGAGCGCAGTGCTCTGGAACAAGTGAAAAACAACATGGCTGCGGATCTGGAACGACTTCTCAACCATCGAGAGGTAACCACTGTGATGTTTGCTGTTACATGATAAATGTTTATTTTTAAAGTCTATGTATTGATTAGGCTCTCTGTTGATTCATGTGCTGATTACTTTCTCAAATATTCTATTCATTCAGTTTCACAAAGCAGTTAAACACAACCGTATAAACTTCTTGAAGTCCAGGACAACAACTTTAGATAGCTTGATTTGGTTGTTATAAATTTCTTTATTAATTTTTCAATAAATTTGTGTTCTATAAACGTCTGTCGTAATATCGAAGAACTCAAGATGACAACACATATTTGACTACAATTTAAGACGAGGCACAGTTCTCATCATTCACAACAAAAAACAGTTAATTATTTGATGTTTTACCCTTAAAAAAAAATTACAAATATTAATCGAATGTGTCAAGGTTGCTACTTATTTCTCTAAACTCAACCTGTCACTTTTGGGTATTCCAGTGAAGCCTGTTATTCCACTGTGCTGATATGTTTCCTTTAAGGCTGTGTGTGCGTGTGCGTGCGTGCACATAAGAGCGTGTGTCCCCCTCAAACCAGCCGTTTGCTGTATGAAGTATGTGCCCTGTCATAGACAGCTGTTCCTCTGCTTGGCTGTTTGAGATGCCACCAGGGTGCGTGTGCATGTTCTTGTGTGTGTGCGTGTTCGTGACATGCCAGGGCTCATGTCCTCAGAGGTGATAAATAGAACCGTGAAATGGCCCAGAGTCCTCCCCTCTGCCTCCGCTGCTGCTCCGCCCGCAGACCCTTGAGCTTGTTGAAACTTATTACAAGTCGTCCCGTAGTTGGACTTGAAGAGGTCAGCTGTGTCGGCGGCCTGTGCTCCAGAACAAATATGTCATCAGAAATTAGCAATAGAAATTGTGGAAAGCAGATGTTTGGAAGCAAATGTTTCCCAAAATGCTAAAAAAAAATATATATATATATGAGAAAGAATATTTATACAAGTGTCCACCTTTCTTTATCATGTTTTTTGGCAAATGCATTACATAATATGAAAGTACAGAAATGGATAAGCAGTCTGTATCTGTACTGGGTGTTGCTCCAATGTCAGAGTGTGAACCAGATTGTTACTGATGTTAGCATGATATCAGTTTTTGGGTCAATATATAACTGAGGGACTTTTGAGTTTCATGGGATATATCTTGCATACATTTTATTAAAAGTAAAAATGCTAATGTTTTATGTTAAAATCATGTCTTTACAAATTCCATAATTATTTGTTATGGAAATAATCAGTTATTAATAAAAAATGACAGGATATCACTAAAACGTCAACTAAATAAACATCTGAATTTAATAACAACCACCTTCCAATTAGCTTAAAAAATGAGCTCATTCAAAATTTGTTTTGATTGTCTTCTTTTTATTAAGTTGAGATAATCATGACAGATATTTATTTTTTGGCAATATGTGAAATTTTGCATGAAAAAAAAAATTGTAACTGTGTCCGACTAAGTTAGCCATTACAAAAACACCTCTGAAGGAAGTGTGTTAATTCCAGATCACATGACCTGCTCCACATGATGTCATTTCCTCCTGAAGAGAAGACTGGAAGACTCCAAGCCTTTCAGAGTTACTTAATATAAAGTAGTGTGTGAGTCAAGTGTGGATTTATCGCATGTCACCAGGTTTACAACGCTATCTTTATAAATAACTTTCAATTTAAATTTTACTCGATTGTATATATTTTGAAGAATCTTTCTGTAAAAATGCCATGTGGTGTTTGGTTATAGGCAGCCATGTTGATTTTAGACATGAAAACCGTAAAAATGTCAACTATGTTACAAAAAGTCCTGCAATTACAAATTGACCCATTTAATTTTTAAATATAACGCCACCAACACTTATATTTGAATAAAAACTAAGTGGCAGTTAAATTTCTGTCATTTTTTGGCACCAGACTACCATAATTTCTCCTATTATCCAGGGATTCCAAAGACTTCGTCTTTTAATCATTGACATTTAAGAAAAATCTCGTCATACATGTTTTTAGTGGCTTTTAGTTGCTCTTAATAGTGTTAATATTTAGTTGTTTTAGTTATTATTTTAGAAATTGATTGATATTGATTTTAGTATTTCATATTGATCTTTTTTTTGTTTTACCAATTGATTTTACAGGTCTTTATCCTCTCTTTCTTTTTGCACATATTTTTGTTGCTGCCTGTCTGTACAGCAGTTTGGTCCAGCTGTTTTATAATATGCTATGTAAAGAAACTCGATATGATTTATTGTTTTACCCATGCTTCCACATCTCTATTTTTATAAACCATGTGATTCTCCAGGAGTTAGCAGTGATGAAGCAGGTCCTGATCAACATGCGGTCTGGACACGGAGACGCTCTAAACCAGCTGGAAACGGATAAAACTGGCATCAGGAGCTCCAGAAAACAGCCGTCCAAACGTACCAGCAGGATTTCAGAGGAAGAATCGCCCAACAAACCTAAACCCACTGTGTTTGTAAGTGTCTGCCTCGGGAACACCCTTTTGTGAGTCATACCACCTTAACCTGCTTGGACAGAGGTTCAGACAAAGGAGTGCTAGAGGCTGGCAGGAAATGATAAATTGCTTTTTTGTCATTTAGTTTTATTTGAGCTTTTCATCGCAGTCAGCTGAGCAAAGATGTGTTGTAATATATATTATGGAATCATGAGAAAGTCAAATAGCTGAGATGATCTTCAAGAAAGCAAACAAAAGCCCCTGCTGTCACTCACTTCATACTTTTTTAGCATAATTTTTCCTCTTTGTCTCCTTTGTTTGCAGACCAATAAAGAAGTTCCTGATTGGTACCAGAAGACAAAGCAGAGACAAAAATGAACATTTGTGTAACTCTCGGTGCTCACTCCGGATTTTAACAATTGTAGTTTTTATCAATTATGTATTTTAGACATGTAAATGACATCTCTTTTCAGATGTCAGCTTTTCAAATATAAAAGCACAAACAGCATGTGAGTGTTTGGTTTTTCTTGTGTTTGGTTAAATATTGTCCAGAGAATAAATTCCCTATGCGCTGGTCCAAAATCACAGGTATTACCTCCCGTCCACAGGGTACACATTCCTCGCTAACTGACTGCCCAAAAATTCCTCTTTCTTGGCAGTGGTCTATTTTATTAGGTCTGTCTATCATTATTTCCTCATCTTTACCAGGTTTGCAGATACTGGTCGCTACAGACAACAGCACTGCAGGAACCTTAGCCTTTGATTTGCGCGAGCTCCGGCTCCTTTGGCTTTAAATATAGACATAGTAGGCATACCTTTATCATTTCAGACCACGTTCTTATTGGTGTCATATTAAACTCGGCCACAGGGCTGCCGTGAAGCTGGTTTGCCTCTTTTTAACATGTTTTTTTACCCTCTAAATAAACCTAAAACGTCTACCTGCAAATTGCCATAGCGCATGGTATTTTACTCAATAAACTTAACTATAAAGTGCAATAAATGTGTGATTTTTGGCGTACAGAATGGAAATGATATTGACTTGGTATGACAGGACTTCATAAAATGTGGAAAGACTGCTGCGCAATTTCGAGCAGCATCCAGTTCATAACACAGAGGTGTCCTGTTAACTCGAACAATTTAAAATACCCCAGTATCACATTTTAAAGGGGCATTCCACCCACTTTGCAACTGACGCTCAGCTGACTTGTAATTGAAAATAGCATGTGAAAATTGTGGAATGATGTCATCTGTGGCTCCGGAAGAGGAAATAAATCATCTCAGCCTGACCTTGAGGTTTAAAATGTGTAACTGATGTGTTCATTGCAAACTGAAGGGATGAAAGTCAAGTAAAAGACTTGGATTGGATTTTTCAGAAATACACAATCAGATTTTTTTCAGAGTTTTTAAAATGTTAATAAATATCTTCCAGTACTATGAAAGTTGAAGACTAAATAATAGAACTTATGCACAGCAAAAAATACATTTTCAGATAGTCAGATGACAAATATTCATTATGAAATATTGTACCTACATTTATTTAAATATTGTATTTTTTACAATTTAGAGATGCTTTTACTTGAATAATTCCATCCTAATTTGCTTCATGCTTCACATAAACACCAATTATTGTTATTGGTGGAATGAAAATATTTTTTAGAACTTCAATATTTACTTAAGTAAAATACTTTATTGTAGTTTAAAGATACTTTCACTTGAGTAATGTCATCCTAATTTGCTTAGTACTTCTGCTCCGTTACATTTATCTGACACTTTTTGCTAATCATTGCTGTTACTAAATTAATATTATTTTTTAGAACTCAAATATTTACTCTAAAATATTCTATATACATTTATTTAAGTTCTGTACTTTTTTAGTGTTTAAATGTACTTTTACTTGAGTAAATTCATCCTAAATTTTTTTAATAATTCTGCTCCAGTATCTGTCAGCATTTGCTGATTATCATTACTTGAGTTAAATTATATACATATATATGCTGAAGTACTCTTTTTGTTAGAAATACCATTACATGAAAATAATTCCATCCTAATTAAGTTAATACTTCTGCTCCATTATATTTATTTAACACCCTTTGCTAATTTGTGTGTGTGTGTACATATATATATATATATATATATATATATATATATATATGTATATATACACACATATCTTAGGAATGTCCAATAATATCGGCCCATCGATATTGTCGGCCCTTATATTGGCATGAAAATGTAGTATGGGTCATGACAATGTTTACATTTGGAGAGCCTTGTTGCATTTGAGAATGCATCCAATGGATATCACAATAAAATTAGGCATGATGTGTTAATTCCACAACAGAAGATGTGGGATGCTACCTAGAATTAGTTAAATAGCGCACATATATTGGATTTGGTTGATGCTGGAATCAGAAATTGAGTTGGACAATATCGGCATAGCGGTTATCGGCAATATCTGACACACACACACACACACACACACACACACACACACACACACACACACACACACACATATATATATATATATAGTACTGTATTTGTTAGAAATACTTATACTTGAGTAATTCAAATGAATAATTCTGCTCCAGTGCATATATTTTACAGCTTTTATTTGCTATTACGAGGGTCACATTTTTTATTCAAAGCATATTTATATTCTACATGATGATATAATATTATAGATTATTAGATTCACAGATTAGCCCTGACTTTATAGGCTGAATCTAATTAATGCATGCATATAATTAATTATATGAGATATTATTTTAATGCTGATTATTGTGCACTGCTGTTGATTTGTTTCATGCCGTTCTCCCTCTGGTGTCCAATTCCAGATTTATACATTGTTACATCAGATTAAAACACCAAAATTAGAGGGAAAGGAATGATAAAATGTGCTTAAGAAGGCTGGTGGACGGTTTTAACCTTCACTGTGTGTTTGCGGTGTGGCCTGGTCCTGCACACATTTTACGACAGTGTTGTTAATGTGTTTGGATGGAGCGTAGGGCGGTGGCCAGTGAATGAAGGATCAAAGCGTTTTAAAGGTTGTGGGCGGCGCGTTGCTCTGTATTTACACTGTCCAGCTCCGCCCTACGACGGGACGGGAGATAGAAAACTGTCTGTGGGCCGGGAGGGATGAAACAAGTGGAAGGAGATGTAGCCGACAGGCACACTTTAATCGCTCCACCACACGCACCACACTACCCCTCGTCGGCTCCACTCCTCTCTCTGTAGCATCCTCTCGTTTTCTGTTTTTCTTTTTTTGAATTTTTTTTGCATAAACAGGACGAGCGATCATTTGCGGCGCTGCGTCGGAGCTTCATGGCCGCAACACTCACGATGAGCGGCGGTGTGCAGGAGGAGCCCTTCTACCCGCTGCAGAAGGCGCCTCTGCCGGCTGTGTTCCCCCTGGAGGACTCGGCGCTGTTCGGCTTGGACTGCAAGATCCCCGACACGGACAAGAGCGGACAGAGCGACTACACGCAGGTAGAAATTACACATTGGTGATGTTTCTTTGAATGGGCGTGGCAGATTGCTTGTCGTAAACCCCTGCTTTTTTTTTTAATTGCTGGCGTCCAGATTTCTCCCCCTCGGCCCCTCTTCGCTGCTCGTTGTTAATCATCACTTTTGTTTTTGCACTATTTTCGGTCATAAGCGGGCAGACTGCGACCAGCTGGACGCGTACTCGAGCTCGATCCGCCTGCAAACGCATTCACTGCATGTTTTCTGTAGCAGCCAGTTGGCCACCAGTTGTTGGATCTCTTCTTGGCGTCCACTCTCACCATCATACCTCGCTGACAACAACTGACTTCGGACTAGAAAAAAAGGTCCCGGCAACTCTTGTCCTTACAACCCCCCACCTCCAGTTAGCAGCGAACTTGTGCAGCAGCAGTGAGAGGTCCACAGAACAGCTGGTCGGATCAGGAGCCTCAAATAGCAGCCCATCCCCAGACTGCTGCTGCTGCTGCTGCTGCTGCTGCAGCGGACAGGGAGGCATGGGTGTTTCCCCATTCCCTTTCATGTTGCTGTTTCATCCTCTGCTGCAGGGCTTCTCCAACTTTTACCTCCAGATTCACAGGAGTTGAACAATAAAGCCCCGAAATGAATTAAGCATGAGTCGTAGCACCGGTTTGATCAGTGCCCAGGCTGCTTCTTTAGTCTTATCACAAGTGCACATGTGCAGGTTTCCTCATGTTTATATGAGCGGTATTAGTTTCTTTATTGACTCCAGAACATCTGATCCCAGACCGTTGGCCTCACAGGTTTTTGAGTTCAGCCTTGCAGGCAGAGAGGGAATGTGGCAACCGCCTATTGATGACTACTTGATAAATGTTTCAGCAGTGACTCCCCCTATCAAACCTTTGTCTTCTCAAAATAGTGCTTCTGAATAGTTTCGTGGCTGCTCATGAGAAGCACGGACCTGAGTCACATTTCATTTAATCCCCCTTTTCTGTTTCTAAACCGGTCTTTTTCTGTCTTTTTTTCCAACAGGCAAAGTGTGAGATGGACCGGTATCTGTCCCCTCAGTCCCTCCACCTTCCACCTCCTGCAGACAGCCAGCAGAAGTCGCACAGAGACAGTTCGTCTGCGGTGGATCAGTTCTTCTCTGACGACCTCTCCGGGGCTCCCTACACCCTCAACATGAATCTTTACCTCCCCGACGTCGCCTACCTGAGGATGGGCTTCTCCCAGCAAGCGCGGCCCCCTCAGCACCAGAACCACGCAGGTCTCCCACAGATCAAAACAGAATCTGCCTCCTCGTGTTTCTCCTCAAACCTAGAGCCTCACTGCCCCAACTCTACGCCCACGAGTAGCTGCAGCACATCTGGGCACGGCCCTGGCAGCATCGCCATGGAAACCTCAGCCATAAACATGTCGTTAACAGGGTTACCAGACTTCACCAGTGTTTTCAACCAGTCGGGAGGCGGTCGTGGCGACGACTCGGTGCCAGAAGTGTTCGTCAAACAGGAAATGTCACCGCAGTTTGAGCAGCACGCTCTCCACCACCACGACAACGGTGGCTCGCTGTTCCAGCTCCTAAACTCCAGCCTGGATCATCACCACGGCAATGGCATGGAGGCCCAGCATCAGCATCACCATCATCATCAGCAGCAGCAGATACAACACACTTCCACCACCGCAATCCACTCGCCTTTCCATGATTTGTCGGTAACTTCTTCGGCATCTCAGCAAGAACAAACTGCCAAGCCTGCCTACCGCGGCCTGGGCGGCGGGTTGTACACGCATCCTCACTCCCAGCCTCGCCCTCACTTCCTCCAGCAGCAGGTGCCCTACCTGCCGCCCTCCCCGCCCAGCTCGGAGCCCGGCAGCCCCGACAGGCAGAAGGAGTTGCTCCACACTATGTCCCCTCCTCCTTCATATGCAGCCACTATCGCCTCCAAGCTGGCAGGTAGCACCCCTGGACTTGGACCCGGCCCCGGACCAGGCAGCCTAGCGTTGCCCCACACTGCAGGTCCCACACCGGTCCCAGGCCAACAAGCGGTCCCTCCCCAAGCTCCCACAGCAACCCCAACCCCAGCACAGAATGCCGGGCTTGTCCGCTACAACCGCAGGAACAACCCGGACTTAGAGAAGCGACGGATCCACCACTGTGATTACCCAGGTTAGAAGATTACCACATGTCTACCACTGTGTGTGTGCTGTCACCGTAGCGTGTTTATTTTTCTCTCTCAGCTGTGGTAAGGTGAATGTCTGGTCACTCACAAGGGTCAGCTTTATGAAAACCAGCTTTATTTTGAGACACCCGTGCATTTTTGGGAAATTATATGTTGTGCTCTGAATGACTTCCCCAGGCCTCCGGGTTATGATGTGTACTCCAGCCACAGACAGCACAGAACATGCTGTACTGAAATTAGAATATTTTGGCAATGCAGCCCATCGCTGCCTTTCAATTAGCTATCTGGCTAAAAGGTACTTTGCATTTATTATTGCACCTCAAACAGCCGTGGCACTCTCAACCGTGAGCTCTGACACAATGTTGTGGCTTTAAAGTCATCGCTGGTATGATTGTGGAATGAACGTGTGTGTGTGTGTGTGTGTGTGTGTGTGTGTGTGTGTGTGTGTGTGTGTGTGTGTGTGTGTGTGTGTGTGTGTGTGTGTGTGTGTGTGTGTGTGTGTGTGTGTGTGTGTGTGTGTGTGTGTGTGTGTGTGTGTGTGTGTGTGTGTGTGTGTGTGTGTGTGTTTTAGATGTTCTTCTGGAGTTATTTGATCTTTTTTCCCACACATGCATACAGTCACCTTTGAGATTTCTCACTCCGATTAAAGTATTTATTTTTTTAACTGGCTTCAACACACACACACTCACACAGAGTGTAGCTGCATGATTTGCAGTTACTTGTAGGACATGTAATGTCAACTAGCCTGTGGCAGCATGTAAAATAGGCTTAAGCAGAGACTCCTGCAGCATGTTAGCGCACGTCTAACTTCTTTAAAGTCAGATGAAGCAGATCCATCATATCCACAGATCCACATTTCACCCAAGTGTATATTAGTCACACTGCTGCAGCTGCTCACAGTTTAATCCTGGCAATACATGAAATTCTATCATTTCCTTATTTAAAGTCACGACAAATCTGAAGAGCGACTCGCTAAACTATTAATGACCTTTTTTGACACTTGCAATGTGCAAAATGTTTAAATATCTCAACTCTGCAGTGAACACAAGCAGTATCCAAATCCGCTCGCTTTTTAATACAGTCACGCTTTGCAAAACACGATCGCATTTTTTAAGTTTCCACAAGAACAAACATTTACTATATTTCATTCCAAACGGCTCCTGTTCTTCATTAGCCCAAATATCTCGCATACCACAGCTCAGCTTATTGGGTGAATACATATCTGACACGTGTGAATTATTTGGATTAAGACGTCTGTTTGTGTTTATCTCTGTGTCTGTCGTCAGGCTGCAAGAAGGTCTACACCAAGTCGTCCCATCTGAAAGCCCACCTCAGGACTCACACGGGTAAGATATTCCTCCCATTGATGCCCGTTTTTCTTTCTTTTTTTTTTTAAAGACACCCATCAAAAAGCGACGCTGCCCACCGGACTCGTGTTTCAGGATCTGCACTGGCACCATGTTGCTAGGCAGAGTGTTGTGTTCTTGGCATGTGTGTGTAAAAGTATCCTACCCCATTCCCATCCTCTGCCCAATATACTATTCCATCAAAACAGGTGGAAGTGACACACTTCTGCCAGGGGATGACTCTCAGACTGTGTGGTCAGCGCTAGACGTGTGGTGCCATCTTTCCCAGAATTCCTTTGCCTGTTCAGAAATTGCTGAAATGCTTGAATGCACTTTTACTGAGACTAGTTGGACTAGTTTGCCACTATAAATACACTCAAAATGTGTCTGTGCAGATACAAAAATCTTGCTTATCTCGTTCCTGATCTCTCTGCTTTAATCTCTGTCGACCGTTTTAATCTGTCTTTTGTTCCATCTATAACTCTGTCTCCTTTTTACGCATTTACGTTTCAGCTGTTGGTTTTGGATGAGCAAAAAAGTCAACAAACAAGTGCTTAGGTGTTGGGCCGCACCTCGCTCCAGCTAACAAAACATAGCTTCTGTTGATATCTACACATTCCTCCCTCATCTGAACACACACAAAACTCACTTGTACCCAGAATCTGTTCTGTTTGTGAATGTGAGCTCCTCGTTCCGAACATCGGTGTGGGTGTGCGTGCCTTGCATTTCAGTATCGGGAACATGACAAGACAATTAGATCTGGCGTCATTCATGCTGCAGGCTGATTGCGGTTATTGCAGTTATTACAGACCACAAGATGAGAACACGACACGTAAAAAGTTGTGTAGCAGCAACTGCTTATCCTTCCTGATTTTGTAAGCCTCGCTTAGTTATTTTCTTTTTTCATTTCGTCTAATCATCCTCTCCTCTTTTTTTTTTTTCCCCTGCCATCCTCCCACCTTCAACCCTCCCTGGATCCCCCTCCCCGCTGCTCATTCTATTTCTCTGATTCAGCTGCTTGAACGCACACTTACCCACTCACTCTCTCTCTCTCACACACACACACACACACACACACACACACAGACAGACACTTCAGCACACACCTGTCAGTAATCTGTATGAGATGATTCCTAATGCGTTTGGGTCCCGGTGGGAGTTCCCACTCTGATCTCCATCAACATCCATTACGCTGATTGTTACTGTGTCTATTGGTGTGTGTGTGTGTGTGTGTGTGCATGGATGTGTTTGTGGGTGTATTGTGAGAACTCAGTTGACTCTTTGTTTTTTGTTTTTTTCTCAGCTTCTTTTCATTGTTTCTCCTCATTGTGTTCAGTTTCAGGTGTGTGTGTGTTTCTAAGTTTGCAGACGCTGTGGTTAATTTAGAAACAGGTTTACTGTGGCTGTTACAACAGCGCTGCAGAGCTTGTTGTGCTTGTTTAAAGTTCACGTACGTAACAAAGGCATATTTCCCATGTTTTAATATGTCTGTCTGGGAGAGTCCTGCTACCTCTGTAATTAAATGCAGGTGAATAGAATTAAGCTTATGTTGTGCAGAGCGTTGAACATTTCTATACTTTCAACCATAATTGGTATTAGCTTTAGCCTTATTGACCTGAAAAAGCCACAGAGCAACATGACAACAGTTTTTACTATTTTTCCAAGCCACTGAAAGCTGCTCATTGGAGGTTGCTGTGAAATACAAGAGTAATGGGGACAGATACACTAAATAGTAATTGAAATTTCAGGAGACTTCCAAATACCATAGATATTTCAAGCTCTTTTTTTGATACACCAATCAGCCTCAACAGTAAAACCACTGATGGGTGAAGTCAGTATCATGGATCATATTGGTACTATGGGATATTCTGCTGGAAGGGTTTTAGCTTCGACACCCAAATAAACGTCGTCCCAGACCAAGCACACTCCTTCATGCAAATGGAAATCCTAAATGTCAGTGGCCTTCCCCTGCAGGACCACATCGTCAAAACATCAAACAATCAGGAACATATTGGGGAACATGACAATCGCCCAAGATGTTGATTTGACCTCCAAACTTCCAAGACCCCATTCTGATCAAGCATCAACAGGATATAGTGGAACAAGTTTGATTCCCAGAGGCCCCACTGCACAACCTAGAGTACCCAAAGGATCCACTGCCAGCATCCTGGTGCCAGACCCCATAGTCCATGCCCCATGGTTCAGAACATTTTGCACAACATAAGGGGGACCAACACAATATTAGGCAGGCAGTCATAATGTTATGCCTGATCGGTGTATGTAAAGGCACGTTAAAAGCAAGAAGAAAGAGAAAAAGAAAATCCTAGGCTGCATGGTTTCTGTTTCGGATTCCACTGACATTCACTTGTTCCATGGAGAAGTGAAAAGAATGTGTTAACTAAAGTGGGATCTTTCTTAACTTTTCCAAAATGAAAACAAAAAGTCACAAACAGTAGTCAAAACCAGCAAAAAAAAGAAAAAGAAAAAAAAAGGGAGTCTTTACCCTCAACTTAACCAGTCGAGGCAGGTGGCCACCGAAGGTTTTAAAAGGGAGTTTTTTTCCTCCCACTATCACCAAATGCTTTCTATGAGGGAATTTTTTGGATTTGTCTATTTCTCTCTATAATACACTGTAGTTAAGTCATGACTCTACTGTGTGAAGTGCCCTGAAATTACTTACTGTTGTTATAAAGATACAACTCAAGTTCCTTTTGTGGCCAACATTTTTTGAAGTTATTTCTTGGTCTTTTGTTGCTAGACGGACAGGAAAGCAGGGAGAAGACATGCAGTAAAGGGCACAGAGCTGGAATCGAACTGAGGCCACTGTGTGCCTGGGTCACTTATTCAACTCGTTGAGCTATCTGGACACCCTCATGGCTTACATTTTTACGCATCCACACTAGTAGAAATACCAATATGCACAAGTTATGTAATTGTGCTTCCTGTAAGGGCTTTGAAGTTTAACGTACTTGTGCTGTTTCACTTTTTGCATGGCATTGTTAAATTCAGGTGGCACGGTTGAAATTCCACTCACCTCCTCTGTAATTTGCATTTGGTTGATGCGTGGATACTACAGAAAAGATCAGTTGTTTTTTAAGGGTAGTGGAACTGGACTGATGGATGTGCATCAGCTCCGTTGATGTCCTGAGACATGCAGGCCGTTGTCCTGAAGGCGAGAGGTTACCCTAGGTTAGTGCCCGAGGCCTCAGCTGGAATGAAAGAGTGACACACAACCGTGTCACATCCATCACAGAAAAATGCCCAGAAGCGAAGGCCAATCAGTCGCCGTGAGAAGCTTGTGCAGCATAGGTGTTTCCTGGCTTGATGAATGCCTGTGTGACAGTGTTATGACTGTATTTGCTGTTAGACGAAAGGAGCTTGTTTTCCCAGTTCCTCCGCCCAGATGAATGAATCCTGTAAGTCAGGGAATTAACCCGCTTTTTTTTCATGGTGACTGTCAGCGCTCGAATAATGACACAACTCTACTCTGTCACATAATTGAACAAGAATTTCGGCTCTTCGCTACTGTTTGCTCACACTCTTCTGTCTTTGTCCTGCAGGTGAGAAGCCGTACAGGTGTACATGGGACAGCTGCGACTGGCGTTTCGCCCGTTCGGACGAGCTGACGCGCCATTACCGGAAACACACGGGCGCCAAACCCTTCCAGTGCGCCGTCTGCTCGCGCTCCTTCTCCCGGTCCGACCACCTCGCCCTGCACATGAAGAGGCACCAGAACTAGCGACATTTGCACACAACACTGCAGACATACAAGCACTATCTCATCACACATAAAGCACTCACTCTGTCTCCCACAATGTTAGCAGCTGCCTGACGCCGAGCGGCTCCTCCTGGTGCTGCTATCGTGTGATCAAACGGTCCGATAGCCGAACAAATGTGTTGCTCTTAACCCAGAGGGGGACAATGCGGAGGTTGTAAAGTAGGAATATAGTGACCAGATAAAGCCTCCAGGTTAGGATTTCTTTGGACAAAAACAAAGAAGGACAAAAAAAAAAAGAAATGGTAGCTCCATAATGTGTTTCCAGTCCATTTGGACTCTTGTGTGACTGGAATAAAAACAAAACTTTTTTTCTTTATTCTAACATGTAGAACTGATTTCACTTTTTTTTTTAATTTTTTTTATAAAGGAGTAGCTTTTGTTTGCAAAACTAGCCAAGCCAAATCTTTGTTTACTCATTGGTTTGTTTGTTTTGTTGATGTAACTGGAAAATCCAGATTTTGTTTTTTACCAAATCCTTAGGTTTGCACTAAAATTGGGAATCAAAATCTCAGCCTTTGTGGGCCCACGTATCTCATTCACCACTGGAACGATCATTATCACTACTGGACTGGATCTTGCCACACAAATCACTGCTGTTCAGATATTAAATATTGAAGGCATTTATACTCTGGAGAGACAAAGGGAAGATAGAGCAGGGGAAAAAAGAAAGAGGGGTGGAGATGGAGAGAGAGAGAGAGAAAGATTTTTGATTTTAGAGAGAGGAGGTCTGAGAAATAAAGGGAGGTGGATGGATGCTAAAGAGCAGCAATTAGGTGATGAATTATTCAGGTTGTCCTTTGATGGATTTCCAACCACAGAAATGTAAGCAGAACCCGTAGATATCCTAGAATTCATTCATGTTAAAGTGGAATTGAGTGTATTTGATGCTCACGTGTGGACTAAACATTTTCGGACTGTACATCTCAGTCACCGTTTCTTTAACCAAAGCATCACCTTCGTCATCGACACCTTATTAAGTGCCTCCTTCTCTGATTCATGTGTTTTTGTTGTGCGGTAGCAGAGCTACGATCAGCGTAGACAGTTAAACACACATGGTGCTGTTTTTATTTCTTAATCTATTGAATCTCTCGACTCACGTTGGGGGAAAAAAAACCATGGTAATGTAACAGCTCGGCTCTGGCCACTTCACTGACATCGTGTAGAACTTTTCTTTACTGAAGAGACAGTCAGTCCATTCTCTGACTCTGTACACAGCTAAAATGCAATCAGACATGGACGTATGTTTTGTTAAAGGACAGGTTCACTTCATTTTTGACTTTGGAAGACATCCATGTGGTTTTGTTTTGAGCTTACAGTAACTTTGGTTAAACTTTCATGGATTTTGTCCCTCGTCACTTGAATTTTAAGTCACTCTAGGCACACAAACTCTTTCAATGTACATATGGACGTGAGTGTTTGGTTTGGGAAAAGCGTGAACCTTTCCTTTAATGCACACCTGAATGTCCATTTTGTAATTCAGCCTTCACCTATAACTGTATTTGTTCATTCACTGCAGGTAGCATAAAGATAATATAGCACTGTAATGTATCATGGTAAATCTGACTATTTATTTGATTGTGTAGAAGTGGGGGTTGTATCAGATCAACCGTCTTTCTCCCCAGCAAAAAATGCCTTAATGTAAATATATGCACTGTAAATACATTTTTTGGTTTATTTTCCTCTTTTGTTATTATTTTGTAAACAGGGCAAAAAAAGAGAGGAAAATGCCCCGCATCCAAAAAATATTTGAGCCTTTTTTTCCTTCGGTTTTGTTTTCTTGTCAAATCTATTTTGATGCCATTGTTTTATATATTGTCCTTCCAGCAACTTATTTTGTAGATCCTTTTGTTTGTCTTTTTTTTCTTCCATGGTAAACGTTCCAAAGACAAAAGTTGTTTTTTCTTCAACTGAGTGAAGCCGATGCTAATAAAGTCAACTGACACTTTTACAGATGTGCTGCAATTCATGAGATTTTTATGTCTTTTACCTGCTAATAATGCAAACATGTTGGTCCATCCATGAGTTTTATATCAACGCAAAGCCATCCTGTTTGAATTGAAAGCCTGTGGGACATTACAAAACTCGTCAGGGCCTAAATAAAACAAACGAGACGTAACCGCACTTAATCTCTTCAAATCTAAACACGGTTTTTGTGCAAGTGCCGATCCTCTGCGTCTGGGATTTTCTGCGGTGGGGCCAACATACTTAAAAATTCAGCTGGAGCAGAAAGGAGATAAGAAGGAGGAAGATGTGGAGTAGAGGCGAAGCGCTGCTCTCGTCCAGGACCTGCAAGTAACCTGCAGCACCCTTGCTGATCGACAAACAATAGTCCTTTGATATCCCAGCAAGAGACAATGAACAAGAAAATAAATCTGACCACCACTCGGGGACCGGAGGGGAATCCCACCGCATTGAAACGGACGTACAAACACGCACACACACCATATGTTCTTGGTTTAAGTCGTAAATGTGACCCGGGGTCTCTGTTGTAATCTACCTCAGATGTCAGAAAAGAAGGAGGTGGAAAAGGGGAGAGAGTGAGAGAAGTGAAATGCAGAACAATCTAAACAAAAGAATCTCTGGGGGGAACCAATCAACCACTTCCGTCCTCCTACATCTCCTCTCCTTTCTCCTCCTCCTCCGCGCTTCTTATTTAATTTCATTTTTTCTTTCTTTTTTTCTTTTGCTCTTTGTCTTTCCATGCACCGTATCCCCCTTCTCCTCCCCGGTGGAAAGTACTGTATGAAAGTCCAGGGGCGCTGCTCTGCGGGTCAGAGTGGAGACTGTTCTCATAACCTGCTCCACTCCTCATCTTTTCCTCTTTTTGAATCGTGCATCTCTTCTCCCTTAAGTGCTCCATCTTGTCCTCCACCTTGAACTCAGGAGGAGAAATTATATTCCTTTTTATCTCTCTTAAATATTGATTCCTTCTCTTGTTCTTGTTGAGCCCTGAAATTACACAGAATATATGAAAATGTGGACTTGCAGGTGTTTTCCGTGAATATTAAAAAACTAGAATGTCACACACACACAGAGAGAGACACACACACAGACACACACAGTGGTGATGAGTGAGTGGGAGCTACCGGTTCATGTTTTGGATCAACTAAATTAATGTCACACATCTGGAAGAAGGCTCCTGCCTGCTCCACCCTCTGCTGTGCTGCGTTGGTGTGATTCCCAGTTTCCCTCAGTGTGTGTCTAAGCGTGTGTGTGTGTGTGTGTGTGTGTGTGTGTGTGTGTGTGTGTGTGTGTGTGTGTGTGTGTGTGTGTGTGTGTGTGTGTGTGTGTATGTGTTGGTATAATGTTTCCAGTGCTCCTCTCTTGGAACAGACCACCCACTCAGAAGACCAATAGAATGACCACGGGGAGCCCAGATAGACACAGACACACTTTAAGCGCACACATATTGCAAACTCCCCTCCAAAATCAACCCCCTCGCAAGATTCTCAGAATAGAACATGCTGTTATCAGAGATCGAAGCGATAGCAGAACAGCTGACGCAAAGTTAAAGATAATATCAGAAATTGAGGAGGGTTTCATTTCAAGACGCTACGTTTGTTTTCAGAAATGTTGCCTTAGGTGAACTGCGTCTTGGTTTAGAAAATTTTTACAGATTTGAAATCAAATATCCGAGCTTCGTCCCATAGCTGTTCTCTAAGTGTGGACTTGGACTTGGAGTTCCTGGCAGAAAACGATGAGTTTCTGCGAGGACACACACAAGTGCCGGAGGGTGAAGACAATATGAATGTTGCATCATGCCCACCCCGAGGTATGAGACAAATGGTTTCTGGGTCAATATATAATTGAGGGACTTGAAGTCCATGGGATATATCTTGCATACATTTTAATTAAAAGTAAAAAAAAAAAAAAAAGTTTTTTATGTTCATTACAATCATGTCTTCACAAATTCCATAATTATTTATTATGGAAACAACCATTTATTTATAAACAATGACTGGATATCACTAAAATGTCAATTAAATAACTGTCCCAATTTAATAACAACCACCTTCTTATTAGCTAAACAATAATAAAATGAGATTATTCAAAAATGGTTTGGATTTTGTTCTTTTTATTAAGCTGAGATAGTTATGACAGATATTTATTTTTTGGCAATATATGAAATTTTATATGGAAAAAAACCAAGTTGTAGCTGTGTCCTACGAAGTTACTCATTACAAAAACACCTCTCAAGGAAGTGTGTTAATTCCAGATCACATGACCTGCTCCACATGATGTCATTTCCTCCTGAAGAAAAGACTGGAAGCCTCCAAGGCTTTTTTAGTTATTTAATATAAAGTAGTGTGTGTGCCAAGTGTGGATCTGAGGCATGTCAACAGGCTTACTACAATATCTTTATAAATAAATTTAAATTTTACTCAGTTGTATATATAATATTTAGAAGAATCTTTCTGTAAAAATGCCAGGTGGTGTTTGGTTATAGGCAGTCATGTTGATTTTAGGTCTGAAAACAGCAAAAATGTCACCTATGATACAAAAAGTCCTGCAATTATATATTTACTCTTCTGATGGTTCGACCTCCACCTTGCGTGGCTCATCGCTGTATCAATGTGTGTGTCTATAAATACTACATTGTCCCACTTTAATCAGGGCAACTGGCACCAAGGCCCTACTCCTTTAGTGACCACACAGAATCACCTATTTTTTAGTCCACTGATGAAGCAATGGTAAAATGATAAGATCTTGCAGGTGGCTCCTGAATGTTTACCTAATTGCAGTCTTTTCTTTCAGAGGGCTCCTGTGTCTAGTTTCACTGTAACCTCCTTAGCAAGTAGAGGCCAGCTGCTGGACCGGTTTCCCATCCTGGGAGACAATAAAAACAGCCTCGATATTTACAGTGATTGTTAAATTGTGGTGGAGATCCCAAAGCCTTCAGATCAAACCTAAGATATCAGTATGAACCTTAAATCTTTGCTAGGACAGTTCTGCAAAGTTTCCACTCTGTCTTAGGCGTTTCTAGCACATTTTTGGGGATGTGCAAGCATCCATAAATTGAATCTTAACACCTCTAAAATTTCAGAGATTTTTTTTTTTGTATTACATGCTCTTTTTAGGGCTGCACAGTGAAGTAGTGGTTAGCACTTTCGCCTTGCAGCAAGAAGATCCCTGGTTCGAGTCCCGGCCTGAGCCCGGGATCTTTCTGCATGGAGTTTGCATGTTCTCCCTGTGCATGTGTGGGTTTTCTCCGGGCACTCCGGCTTCCTCCCACAGTCCAAAAATATGCTGAGGTTAATTGATTACTCTAAATTGCCCGTAGGTGTGCATGTGAGTTTGATTGCGTGTCTGTATATGTAGCCCTGTGATAGACTGGTGACCTGTCCAGGGTGTCCCCTGCCTTCGCCCGAGTCAGCTGGGATAGGCTCCAGCACCCCCCTGCGACCCTAGTGAGGATAAAGCGGTGTATAGAGGATGGATGGATGGATGGATGGATGCTCTTTTTAACGTACCATAAAAGTGTAAAAATCATACAGTACTTGGCTGATATGTAATGTTTTAACAACAAAAATACAGCACCACCCCTATCTTGCCTCAAAAATGGTTTGATCCCGCCCAACTTTCCCAGATCGTCCTACCTGCGCAGAACTAAGCCATGCTTCCGAAGCTACTGTGAACTAGTGGTGTAAGTATCTGGCTTGAACCAAGATGTGTGGCACAATTCTTAACTTCTACCACTCAATACCAACATATTATTATCATTACAAGTCCTCATTTTTGCTGCATTTAATCATAGGTTACTATTTATGTTGTTAGGTAGGAGTTAGCTGACGTTTTCTAGCTAGCAAACATTACAGGTGGTCAGTGTCTGTTTGAACTGGACTGAGAAAAGCTAGCTGTTGTGTCAGTGCATGTGTTAATATTAAAGCCAAGGTGCTGACTAGCTGACTGGATGTCCATTAACATTATAACTCTTATCTTACGCTCTCTCTCTCTCTCTCTCTCTCTCTCCCCCTCTCCCCCTCCCCCTCTCTGTGTGTGTGCGTGTGCGCGTGCGCGTGTACAGACAGACAGCCTCATCATGGACACAAGATTGATTTTTTGAAGAAAAAAAAAAGAGCCAGGTTCAGGTAAGAGTGTAAGATCAAATGGTCTGTCTATCAAGAGTAATGTAAGTTGGATCAATGTATCAATATTTATATCTCTTAATAGATATAAAACACATTGTTTGGTTGTTTGCCTTTAGGTTGACAGTACAAAGAGAGAGAGAGGATGTTATTTATTCATGTTCTTATTGGTATTTTTTCATAATATGTAATTTTTCATCTCGTTGAATACAATCTATTTGTGTATGATTGTCAGTCCAAAGAGGGAGAGATGAAAAAGGGGAAGGAGAGGAGAGAGTGCAAGGTCAAGAAGAACCCGGTAAGAAAACAGAGAATAGTGGCACACAAAACTTGCCTGGCCGGGCACCTCTGGGTGCTCAGCACCCCTACACCTCTGATCCTAGAATCGCCCCTGCTTGAAACATTAGTGAGAAAATGTATAGTGGAGCAGTTTATCTTCCTGTTATTGTTCCTCTTGTTTGCAGCAGATTGAAAAAAATCCTTCTTAATGTGCTTTCAGTGGAAGGGTTGGACAGTAAAAATGTTTCTGCAAAGTTTTCATGAAGCTAAAATAAACAGAATGCATGAGCGAATATCATTTGGAGGAGGAGTTCTATGAATCAAATTACTTCTTTGTGTTTTCTCAGACGGTGTTCTGTGGTATGATGGTAATTAAAAGGTGGCAAAAGGGTTTGGCTGACACACCTAAAATTATATAAGAAACTTTAACGTTTTATTGACCTGTATGAAGACGTTAACAATTACAGCAAGGAAGCCTATATTAAAGTTCTTTAGGGCACCTGAGCTTGAAAAACTCAATTATCCTTCAGGGACTAAAGGGAAACAAAAGGGCAAAACAGTACCTTTATTATTCCTGTTGACATAACGCTCATATAATTGCACTGGAAAAACCGCATAGCAAATGTCATTGAGTCAGCTTGCAGTCCAGAACAGCAACTCGGCTTAAATTGTGGTGCTAAGGCTAACTCAAATGAACTGGCTTGTGTAGTTTGCCATGTATTCCTTACCCAGTGGGAGTTTAAATAAAAAAGATCATCCTAGGAAGTAGGGCTGGACCCGAATATCCCGAATATCCGAATATTCGTTCGCTACCGCACTATCCGGATATTAATTTTGGTATCCGAATATTCGCGCACCCCCGTTTTTTAGAATTGTCCCATTTTCGATCACCAATGCTGTGGGTCTGTTACTGTTACATAGAAGCCATACTACAGACAAAAAATACAGCAACTTCTTGACGTTTCTTTGACATCTTGTTGAAGATTAACAGAAGATATACTATTTTTAATTCATAATTATGTATTTTTGGGTGGGTGAACTGCCCAGGGGTGTCAATCAAGTAAAAATAAATGTCGGTTTAGGAAATGTCCGGCCACAATGAAGGATCGTCAACCCACCCAGTCTTCAAATTGTAGGGATCTGGCAAGGTTTTACTGTTTCCCTGATATCTCAGCTTACTCACGTATCTTTGTCGGGCCTCAGGTGATAAGGATTGAGCATAATCGGACAATTTCACGGAAGGATAGTTCGCATTGTTATCGTCAGCCATTGTTCCTCTGGTTCCTCTTGCCAACCAGCGCGGTAATCACGTGACTTCGTGACGTCACTGTTTGTAAACACTGGCGTCTCCCATAACATATACACATATCACCCCCTCCTCGCCCCAGACGAAAATATTCGGAGCTCTTCTCTTCCCTCCGCCTTTGGCCCACATCGGCTCATCTCGTCCTGTGATCACATAAACATATACACATATGTCTATAACATATACACATATGTCGATGTGATCACCCCCTCCTCCCCCCAGACGAAAATATTTGGCGCTCGTCTCTTCCCTGCGCCTTCGGCCCATTTCGGCTCATCCCGCCGTGTTCTTCGGCTCATTTCGGCTCATTTCGGCTCCTCCTTTCGTGTTTGTAAACACAACCCGAATGGCCGGGTGGCTGCCGACCCTGAAGCCACGCTTCACTTCGTTGCATAAACACAAGACAAGATGCTGAAGGCCAGTGTTTGGGAATTCTTCAGTTTAACTAAAGACTAAACGAGGGCAAAATGTGGACCCGGGAGACCAGACGAACGGATCTGACTATTCGGGCCGTCTCCGCCGCTGCTGCCGCGCCGCCACACCGCCACACCGCCGCACGAACAAATATTCGGGCAGTCTCCACCGTCCCGTCGCGCCGCGCCGCCCCGCGCCCCCCCCCCCCCCCCCCCCAACATAAGTTTAGTCATAATCCCTTGAGTTCCCTTCACATTGTTTGTGTTGAAATGCTCTCACGTTCACTTTTAAACATAGCTGTGTGTTCACTTGTTGATTTTTTACGATCAATCTAAGAGTTTGTTCTGTCCACATTTGTTCCTCAAAGATGATGGTTCACCACTGTCCTTCAGATTTTAATAATGCGTTGGATGGTTCTTAACCTGATTTTAGTTTCAGACATCTCCTTAGTTGTTTTCTTTGCTTGATGCAGGCCAATAATTTGACCCTTCTGAGACAGATTAACATCATTTCCATGACCACAGGATATGTCTTATAACATGGTTGTTTAAGAAATGAGAAGCTCCTCACTGCATCAGCTAGGGTTAAATGAGTTGTTGCAGCTGAAACGTATTCATCACTGTAGTAATTATCCAGTGGAAGGCCAGTACCTATTTGCTTAGTTAAATCCAGGTGGTGACGTTTTCTTTCTTTTTTTTTTGGCCAGGCAGTGCAAGTTAATGTGGCAGAAGTAAAAAATCTTAAATGTGCATATTTTCTCTGACGACATGACAAACTGCTCCTAGAAAATGCAATCTCTCTTTCTGGACTGAGTGTAAATTGTACAGATGCCAGGTTGGAATCATTACTGATTGATTAGGACAATATAACCACCCCTCCCAAACATAAAAACAGTGTTGGACTTGACCAAACAAAAAGTGCAACTCGGCCTGCTTCTGACAGGCCTGTAGCTCTTTCTTCATCCCTCCCTGACATCAACATTAGCATGAGGAGGTCGATGATCAATACTGAATCAGAGCAGCTTCACCAATCGTACGGTACATCAAACAGGTCTGTACTGTAACTGAAGCACACTCTTTGCATGACTGCACTGCTTAAATGACCTTTTTTTTTCTCTAAATAAAATACCTTGACAGTAAAACACTCCTCGTGTTTCAGCCGGTGCTCTGATAGGTGAAGCCTTGTTTTGTTCTCAATCACGATTTGTTTTATTAATCCAGCTCCTCAGGTTAACGTTTTTGTTGCTACGTCATTGTTTGAAACATAACAACGTGGTATCAGTTGTTAAGGAGTTTCAACATCACTCCACGATGACTAATAAGAAGAAGATGTCAAATCCTATAAACCATAAACCAACATAAGAACCACTGTTTCTGATAAAACACAGTTCAGATGAATATTCTGGTAATAAGTTATCTGTTTAGTCACAAATCTGTTACGACAGCAGTGAGTCACCCTCAGTTACATTACGGTTCTATTGCATACAAAATGAGTTCGAAGGACAAACCCATTAGGCTTCTCTCCATATCAGGCAAATATCTATGCACCTGCAAAACACTCAGGGTGACATCCAGAGTGGGCCTTCAGAGGAGACAACAAAACCTTTTTGCTTTCACATATGATGTGTTGAAATAGGGTCCTTATTGTACGTTCTTATCATGTTTAAAAGGAAAAAGAAAAGCTGCGTGTATAGCGTCCACATACATTCATACTTAATCACAGCTGTTTGCTCACTGTAAACTTCTCCACTTGTTCCGAATGCCTCCCTGACCAAACAGCTCGCAGTTTCCACTTGCTTTCTCACATGTTTTATGGTTTCATAGATTAGAGGCGATGAAGCACATGTGGTCACCATTCGGTTAGTCATTCTGTCTCATAACTGGAAGCTCGCCGGTTCAGTCCAACATGACAGTCAGCTGATGATGGAATGTAGCTCAGTGTATTTACTCACCAGTTTGTATTTAATACAGGTGTGAGGTATTTTATTTCCAGTTAATGCTGGTAAATACTGAACATTTTATTTTACTATATTTATTTTAAGTATTTAGTTACTCTGCAGATTCACATTAATATGAAAAAGTATCATCAATTTTTTCACGAAACTGACCAAACAGCTGGACATCACATGTTCTACACTCTGTTTCTGCCAAAGAAATCACAATATATTCATATGGTGCAAAACAACATACATACTGCCACCTTACTCCACCCTAAATTATACCCGTTAGCATTACTGGATAGAAATAACACTGAGCAAGGTCGTCGTTTTACATAGTAAAGCCTCCATCTCGATGCATATGGTTGTATTTTATTCCAGCAAGTTATCGTACTTTGTAAGTGTCAAATAACTAATCTGATCTTGACCTTTTCATTCACATGTGGTTATGTGCTCCCACCCCAAAATGCAACACTATACTCTCTTCAGCTCTGCATTTGATTAATCAGAAACATGCGATCACACATTTGCAATGTGTAAAGCTTCAAATATTCATAAATGGGAGGGTGAGAGGGAAATGATATGCAGTAGCGGTTCAGTGACTTGTCAGTATGAACACACAGTAGATGATGACTTGAAGCTGTGACTTGTTGTGCTCTGTATTGTTTGTTTTTTTTGTTCATTGTGAGGAATTAATTTGTTCTGTTTCAGAGTAAATCTCAATGGGGAAAACCTCAAGTTCTTGTCAAAACAAAAACACACACTGATGCTTGTAAAATAGAACAGTTCCATTGTTAAATCTTTTTTATTAAGACCAATCACTCTTCTTCGGAAGACAAACTTAACTCCAAAATTTAGAGTCCCAGTGAGACAGTACTTCTGAGACAACCTGACATTTATAATGTGATGTGTTTCAGTTAAAACACATGCTCAGGCAGGACATAAGTCAGGCATCATTCACAACCACACACCAAAGAGATATTAGTGGGAAAATTGAAGTAATTTTATGGGAGAGGTTAAAAAAATGTGGCTTTGTTGCTGAGAGTTCTCTCCAGAAATGATCCATTGTTTTCCCAGAAACAGAAAGCATTTATCTTGACATATAGAAATAAAGAACGTGGGAGGATTTATTAGTCAAATGCACGGTGAGACGACAAAGCATTTCAAATGAGTCCACAGTGATTTTAATGTTTAATGAAATGCTTCGCTTTCGAGGAGAAATCTGCACGCATGAGTTCCTTTTCAGTTTGCTTTAGCACTCTTTGCTAACTCAAACTGGTTGTTCTGGTTTGTGCTGTCATTCAAAGACTAATGTCACATGGACTCAAACCATTTTCAACTCTACAAATACTTAGTTCGCAACCATTTACGCAGTTTGCATAAAGATCACAGAAGCAGGCAAGCAAGCAAGTTTATTTAAATCGCACATCATGCACAGAGGTCAATAAATAAAATAAAGTATTGAGTTTGTGGAAAAGGCAGATTTATAGTATGACTGAAACAGATACTACGAAGAAATCAGTAAAATGAAAGAAAAATTAAAGTAAAAGTATATTAAAAATAGAAAGAATTAATCAAAATTGGGTGAATAAAAGTGCAGATAGGTTTTATAAATGTGCAGCCCCTTTAGACCAGACTTTATAGTAACACTGATTACTTAAAAGTGGTGGGAAAATAAACAGTATTCAGCTTTCTCTTAAAAATGGCCACATTCCATGGGGAGATGTTTTCCAGCAGCAGCACAATGACTAAACGCTGTTTCACATTGTCTAATCTTATCTCTAGAAACCACAAAAGGTCCAGACCCTGCAAATCTTAAAGACTTGATTTCAGCAAACATATCTCCCATATTTTTTGGTCCCAGATCATTTAGAGACTTGTGAGCAATAAGTAGGGCCTTGAATTGAATTATATACATAAAACTATTTCTATTTCTTGGTGTTTGTCAGTATTCTAGCAGCAGATGTCTCATCGTCTTATTAGGGAGGGCATTACAGTAATCCGCTTGAGTGGTAATAAAAGCATGAGTACATTTTTCCAAATCTTCCATGGACACAAATTTTCTCAGTTTATTTTTAAGATGCCAGAATGAGGATTTGGTCACAGCTTTGACATGTCTGCTGAAATTTAGATCCTCACAAGAGTTAGACACTCAAAAATCCTGCTGTATAACTAAATGTAGTTATTTCAGTCATTTATTTATTTAGCTGAAGGAAGTTTTGCTGCATCCAATTGTTTGCATCCTCAAAACAATTGCAAAGTGAGTCTATACGATCAGAATCATATGCTGAGAATGTTAGATGTGTGCGTAACGCAAGATAATCAACACTAGCCAAAGTTTTGGGAAATTTCAATAAAGGTTAAGCATATATAAATTAAAATAGGGGCCTGTTGTGTGTGAGTATTAGACATTCACCACACAGTAGAATGGAACAGGCAGGATGTAGCTTTATTCATTAGCATGTGTCTTCACTTCTTCTCTCATGCTCTTGGTCCTATCCTGCTACAGCTTTGGGATAGCGCCCTCTGTAGGACTCTTTTATGAACAGCCTGTAATACTGCAAAGTTATTTCACATGAACACAACATCTTCCCCTTTTCAACAAAGGATACTTCTTATGCAATGAACTATCAGCGTATCAACAAACATTTACATATTGCGTTCAGTACTTAGTATGTAACTCAGAATCTACACTAAGACTGTTAAACAAATAAGACACTCTTTTGCCCTCATTTAGACATGACAAAGTCCTGGGTCCAACTAGGTGGGTTTCTAATCCTGATAGGTCTTAGTGCAGAACCAGACTCAGGATGAAGTGGTTCGTCAGTCGCATGCTCCGTAAAGTTCATTACATTGTCCAAGTTTGATTCTGGGTTCAACTCTGCCAATGCGGATAAGCGTGAGCCGTTCCAGACTCTTCCATCATCCAGCAGGTAACTGTTAGAACTTTTTCTGGCTAGAACAGTCATTGGTTTGGTAAACTTGAGTTCTCCTTTCTTTACTTTCCAAGGTTTCCTAACCCGGACTTGGTCACCAGGCCGGAATTCTGTTGTTTTGGCATGTCGGTGAGCATCTGTGTATTGTTTTGATTTTATCTGTTTTTGTTTGACTCTTTCACGTATAGTGTGCTCGTCTGTGGACGGTACAGGCATCTCTTTAATCACCAGCTTTGTTCTCATTCGGCGTCCATGAAGCAGTTCTGAAGGGGATACACCAGTGGTGGAATGAGGTGTCGCTCTGTAGTCCATCAGGAATGTTCTCAGGAATGTTTTCCATGGTTGTTTTTGGATTGTAGCAGTCTGTAAACAGTCTTTAATAACACGGTTAAAGCGTTCTACTTCCCCGTTAGCTCTCGGATAGTATACAGATGATTTCAGGTGTGTAATGTCCCTTCTCTTGAGAAACTCAGCAAACTCAGTGGAGACAAACTGGGGTCCGTTATCACTGACCAGCTCTTTTGGATTCCCCTCTCGAGAGAAAACAGTGGACAGGAACTGGATCATAGTAGCGGTGTCAGCACGGGGAGCGAAAGCCACTTCAGGCCACTTGCTATGGTAATCCACAAGTGTTATAGCAAACCGACAGTCAGCAGGTGCTATCTCAAACGGGCCCACAATGTCCACTGAAACCTTCTCCCAGGCAGCGGCTGGCAGGGGCACAGGATGAAGCGGGGCATCATGGGTCACTGTTGTTTTATCGTTCAGACGGCAAGTCGTACAGTTTTTAACAAATGTCTCTATTTGTGAGTCCATCTTGTACCACCAATATAGTTCTCTGAGGCGTTGTTTAGTCTTAACAATGCCTTGGTGTGTCTCATGAGCGATATCAATGAGCCTTGTCTGCATAGACTCAGGTACGAGTAAACGATGAGTACCTCTGATGACACAGTCCTCTATGACCACAAGCTCATGTCTAATCAGGAAGTAGGGCTGTAATTCAGGATCAACCGCTTTCTTCTTTGACGGCCAGCCCCTTTTTATCTGTGCACACAGCTTTTTTAGCACCGGGCAGTCACGGCAGGCGGACTCAAACTCATCCTCAGAAACAGCGCTTAGATCGGCGAGAATGGTTGCAACAGACTCCACATTTTCAGCATATGCAGGATCTGTCTCTGGCAGTGGAAGTCTTGATAGACAGTCAGCAACATTGTTCAATGAACCTTTTCTATATTCAACATTGTAGTCAAACTCCATCAGGCGCGCAGACCACCTGGCTATCCGTAGGCCAGCACGGTTGTTTCCTTTGGTCGTGAGGAGTGTTGTTAGCGCTTGATGATCAGTGCGCAAAAGGAATTTTCTTCCCCAGAGCCATGTTCGCCATTTTTCGACAGACCAAACGCATGCTAGCGCTTCCTTTTCGACAATGGAATACTTCCTCTCTGCGTCCGACAGACTGCGGGAGGCAAAAGCCACAGTACGTTCTTCACCATTGTTGTCCATTTGAGTAAGGACGGCCCCAAGCCCATAGTCTGAAGCATCAGTAGAAACTATGGTAGGCCTGGCAGGGTCAAATAGCGCCAGTGCAGGGCTGTTGACAATCAGCTGTCTGACGTGGTCAAAACTCACTTGACGTTCATCGTTCCATTGAAATGTACTGTTCTTTCGCAATAAAACTCTCAGGGGCTCCACAACATCAGCATAGTTGGGCACAAATTTATTGTACCAGGTTGTCAGCCCTAGGAATGAGCGCAGTGCAGCAAGGTCAGTAGGAGGCGGAGCATTCAGGATTGCAGCTACGTGAGAGTCATCTGGCAGCAGACCGTCTGAGCCGACCTTGCAGCCAAGAAAACTCAGAGTAGTTTGACGAAACTTGCATTTGTCCATGTTCAACCTCAGGCCTGCGTTGTTTATTTTACGTAACACAGCCTTCAGATTTACCTCGTGCGCCGCTTCAGAAGTTCCATAGACAATGACATCGTCAAGGTAGCACTGAACACCTTCCAGTCCACTGAGGATCGTTGACATCATCTTTTGAAAGGCGGCAGGGGCGGAGCTAAGTCCGTATGGAACTCTGCAATATCGGTACAGGCCTTCGTGTGTAATAAAAGCTGTTAGCCCTCTGCTATCTTCATGCAGCTTTAGTTGGTGATATGCAGATTTGAGGTCTAGAGTGGAGAACATGACAGCTCCACGCAGCTCAGACATTATGTCCTCAATCAACGGCAGAGGATGGCCATCTATAATGACAGCTTTGTTAGGTTCCCTCAAGTCCACGCACATACGAATGTCACCGGTCTTTCTCTGGGTGACCACAATTGGGGATACCCACTCAGATGCGTCAATCCTCTCAATAATTCCATTTTCTTCCAGGTTCTTTAGTTCATTTGATACAGCATCACGCACTGAGAGAGGTAAGCGGCGGAGCTTTTGTTGCACAGGCTTGACTTCAGGTCGCACTTTTACTTTGTGAACAAAGTCTTTTGCGCATCCAAACGCAACTGGAGCTTTCACTGTTTGTTTGGGTGAGGCTTCGGTTTGGTGAAGGGTTGTACTGACTGTAGAGATGTCAGATAGCAACTGTCCTCCTTTTATCTCTAACTCAAGAGCAGCAAAAAGGTCCATACCGAGTATTGGTGTTCCCGTTTTGACTATGTAAAAGTCAGTAGTAGCACACTTGTTATGGTAGGTAATTGTAGCTTTAAGACACCCTAACACATTCAGTTTATCCTTAGAATATGTAACCAGTTACACTTTGGGTTCATTTAGCTTACTCAAACTAAAGTGTTTACGGTACACATCACTAGGCAGTATAGACACACCTGACCCTGTATCAACAAGCATCTCAATATCACAGGCCTGAGCAGTAGGTGCAGTAATAGTAGCAGTACACATTAGCTTAGAAATGTCAATACCACTGTTCACAGCCAAGACAGTTATTTCAGGCACGATCACATCATCACTCTTATTGGACACTTCATTTACAGGCTTAGCAGAGGATTTACAAACTCGAGAATAATGCCCTATTTTTCCACACCTTTTACATTTACAGTCTTTAGCAGGACAAGATTTATCATTTGCAAGATGGTTTTCTGACCCGCAACGGTAGCATGTATTGCTTTT
This sequence comes from Acanthochromis polyacanthus, assembly GCF_021347895.1. NCBI lineage: Eukaryota > Metazoa > Chordata > Actinopteri > Pomacentridae > Acanthochromis > Acanthochromis polyacanthus. The sequence goes on from NC_067127.1 coordinate 6,885,059, forward strand.
TCCATCCATCTTTGGCTTACTCCGCTTTGTTTTGAAATTGCTCTTTTTCCTCACGTGCACCGCGGCAACATCTTTTGAAGTGTCGGTATCAGCAATGGCTTTTGCATTGGCTATGGCAGATTCAATGCGCTGAGCTATATCCAGTGTCTTTACTAGAGTCAGATTTTCCTCCATTAGCAGTCTTTCACGTATTCGAGGATTGTTAGTCTTTTCTACAATCTGGTCGCGCAGCATCTCATTCTCCATGTTGCCAAATCCACAATGTTTAACGAGCTCACGTAATGCTGCAACATAGTGATCTGTAGACTCACCCACCGCTTGTGCTCGCTGGCGAAAACGGTACCTCTCGGCAACAACGTTCACTTTTGGAGAAAAGTATTTTTCCAAAGCACTCACAGTCCCTGTATAGTCATCACTATCGAGTGGCAAAGTGCTGTAGATTCGTTGTCCTTCTGTTCCCAAGCAGTGAATAATCAAGGCTCTCTTCCTCTCGGCGGAAAAGCCATTTCCCCCGATAGCAAGCAAATAGTTGTCGTACAACTTTTTCCACGCTTCAAAAGCGATCTTTGGTTCACCCGGGCACTCCAGGAAAACCGCAGGAGGTTGTAAGGAAAGTAGAGCCATCTCTTCCTCACTACTTGCCTCGTCGCCACTTTGTTGTGTGTGAGTATTAGACATTCACCGCACAGTAGAATGGAACAGGCAGGATGTAGCTTTATTCATTAGCATGTGTCTTCACTTCTTCTCTCATGCTCTAGGTCCTATCCTGCTACAGCTTTGGGATAGCGCCCTCTGTAGGACTCTTTTATGAACAGCCTGTAATACTGCAAAGTTATTTCACATGAACACAACAGGGCCCAAGAATTGATCCTTGTGGGACTCCATACTGTTTAAATATAGAGGAAAATATATTAAATTTTTTTTTTAAATACTTTCACATTAATGCCATGTTCTTTGGACACAACAAACTGAAAGAAAACGAAAATAATTATGCTTTTGTTGGAATGGTAACACTGAAAAACCTGTCCAACTTGTGTGGAAATGGACAAAGCTTGAATTCATTTTAATGAGGTGTGACCACAAAAACGTTTGTCCAGTGCTTAAAGGACGGCACAAAAGAGGCTTTAAGTTATTAACATTCCTGTTACTGAAACTTTTAAAAGTCTTTCATTAACCAGACCAGTTGACCAAGACCACATATCTTATTTTTAGCTCTGGCCTGGAGGAGTTTTGGCAGTTGGAGGGAGTGGCTAGTATCTGCCACTTTGTCCAGTAAGGTGCTTTATTGGTGCAAAATTGACAATCGACCCATTCGGCTGTAATTATACAGATTCACAATCAAACTGTGGAAAGAACTCCAACTGGCAGCATTACACGCTCACAGACATGCAGTCTCTTGTAGCTAAAGGATAAGCACATAATTCTCAACTTGAATGGATGTTACATAATGACAAGAAGTTCCTTCAGCTTGTCCTAACCTGTCTGACCAGATACTACTCCGTGTGCATATTCTTAAAGTGTGCGTGTGCATAAGCAAAAACGCACATCCGACTGACTGTAAAGGTTGTGGGTGGACAACCATGGCACATCTGCTTATAAAAAAATAATCAGCCCCTTTCACCCCTTTTCATTAACCCACCTTCCCTCCTCCTTTCTTCCGATGTGATAAAACATTATCCCATTATATGATGTAGGCCTCTCTCATGCCTAAATCCCCTTGCCGCCGCCAAAATATCCCCTAACACCTACACACAGTTGCTGAACACATGGCCCAGACACACACACACACACACACACATGTAGAGATGCTAAGAATCACACATCCCCTACCTCTCAGCCTCCCCCTCCTCCACAGTCGTTCTTCTCTCCCCTTTCTTCTTTGGCAGCTGTGCGTCATTTTAAGTATTTTCTATGAAACCTGGTATTCATAACCGCTGGTCATGATTCCACCCCCGAGTCCCACTAACATCATAATGGTAACAGTTTAATCTGCATGGTCGTGACCCTGTCCTGTTGTTTAGATGTGACCTGAGTGGGAGAAAAGAGGCTCCCTCAGCACACGCACATGAAGACTACAGCTGGGAGCCATTGTTTCCATGAGAAAGTATCTATCTATCTATCTATCTATCTATCTATCTATCTATCTATCTATCTATCTATCTATCTATCTATCTATCTATCTATCTATCTACAGAGTGCTGCAAAAAAGTTTAAAAATGAAACTTTTTTCAAAACATTGGTTTATTTCAATTGTTTTTGTACAGTAGACAAAAGTAGCCATTATGTGCACTCTTTTTAAGTTGCGCTTCACCGGCCCGCCCGTGGGACGGTTTGAGATCTGCATAAGCATTTCCTTAAATGTCTGAAGCTGCAAACGCGATTATACAAACACTATACACCCATGGAAAGCTTAGATTCTCATGAATCCGCTGGTATAAACCACTTTCAGATGTGATTACCACAGCGGGTAATATAAACATATTTCTCCAACAAACAACAAATAACGTAAACAGCACAACTCACCTTTGAAGGCTCATAACTAGTCACAGATGAAAATATTCCACAAAAAACGGCCATAATCCAACCTTGGACATCCAGACAAAACAAGCCAGTAAAATATTTTGTCCAAAACATGTCTTGAAATCAGTAAACAATCCACAAATAGCTAGTTTTCGTGAACGTGCACCTCGCGTCCCATATTTGGGATAGGCTACAGCACCCCCCGCAACCCTAGTGAGGATAAAGCGGTGTATAGAAAATGGATGGATGGATATTAGCGAACTTCAGTAGAAATTTCAGGGGGAATTGACTGCAGTGTATAGGGCTACGTACAATTTTAAAATACTTTATTTAAATAATTTCATTTTATGCTACTTTAAACTCTGAATCTGCTACCTTTTTTGTTTGACAGCTTTAGTAATCTTGCAAATTCAAATCATTACCGTCACATATTTTTATTGTTGAAGCTACACTGCATTATTTAAAGTTCTTACAATTGGCATCACCCTTGCAAACATTAAAGTAATGCTTACAGACGAATGCATCCATTGTTAGAATCCAATAATAGGTAAGGCAAGTTGATTAATGCAGTGGAGGACATTTTGTACACAAGGACAATCTTTGCACGGCACAGAAGAATATAAGATAATGTAGGAAAAGGGATGAGATCCATGCAAATAACAAAGATAAGATTCTAAAAAATGATGGCGTACATCTCCACATTTTGATAAAATTCATATCAGAACATATGTCTGTTGTCTGAAAAGTAGTTTGTTGCATCTATCTATCTATCTATCTATCTATCTATCTATCTATCTATCTATCTATCTATCTATCTATCTATCTATCTATCTATCTATCTATCTATCTATCTATCTATCTATCTATAGGACAGTGACTCATGCATGAGCAACCAACCACCAGGAAACATTTCACAGAAGTGTTAGATCCCATCACACACACTCCTGACACTTAACTGGAAAAAGACGACATGCAGCCTGTTGAGAGTTTCTCGACACCTTTGTGCAAAGAAGGGCTCCTTATTATGGAAGACTAATTAGCATCATGCCTACCCGTGTCAGGAGTCCACAAGTGGCCCTATCTGCACGGGCCTCGTACGTGAAATCATATTTCATGTCAAAAAGCGTGCCTGACATTTTCCAAACAATCCTCCTCGGGGCACGTGTAACTGTGTCTCAACAGGGCAGCAGCTAGAGTGTAAAAAGGACATTTTGACCTGTGGTTAATCATTGCACATCATTGAAAATCAACTCCTTTTCTTCGATGAAAAAATGCATAACCAACCAACCGAAAACGCGTCGATTAACGTGAGTTCATGCTTTCCCAAAGGAGATGCTTGAATCGAGGTTATCCACACCTCGTTACACGACACTGACCTCCCAAGGCAAGTTATCAGTGGAGAAAACGATAAATATGATCATTAGATCGCTGATTGCAACATAATGGCATACAGTGGAGGTGTGTGTGCGTGGGGTTAGGAGTTTGATTAAAAGAGGGTGGGCTGAAAATGTCATAACCTTGCACACATAGGCTGGGTGGAGACTCCAGACATTGTGGAGACAGGGGTCATAAACTTTGGTTGGCGTCTTCACACAAAACACCATTGTAGTCGCACTTTTACGTTTCAGATGACTAATGTTTTACATAAGATTACCTTTGGTTTGTGTACATAGTAGAGCAAAAAGTGGTAAACTAGCAGGAGATATTTATAGAAAGTGCAGCAGAGATGGGGAAATCAGTTTCTAAACTAGTTAGAAGATTTCTAATTTCCAGGTTTTGAATTTTTCATTTCAGCATTTGAGTGAACTGCTACTTACTTAAAGCTTCTCCTGTCTTCATAATGGGATTAAAGATGAGTTTTTTGAAGGTCACAAACTGAGATTTGTTGGTCTCACAATGCAGTAAAGATCTACCTTATACTTCCAATGTTGCTTTAGTTTTGCCCCTTCATAATGAAGATATTTCCCTTGGAAGTTGTGTCAGAATTCCCTATTAAATAAATGTACTCCGATCTGGAAATATGTCATGATCTAATTGGATTCTTCAAATGATAGTAAAACAAGAAACAAAGCACCATTTTGAATGACTTATTTAGGGTCTGATCGTTGAATCAAGTCCAATGGTGCCAAGACCCTATTGGAATGCAAGGAATTATTGTTCTGTCTTTTACCGGCTTTTCAATCACAAATTTGAAGGCCTAAAAATGCTAAAAAGCGTGTGAAAATTTGCACACACATCAGGACTAGCGAAAAAATTTAAGAAAACAGGAACTACGGCCAGTATGTGACACCTACAGCTATGAAATTTGGTACAAATATGTAACAAGCCAAGACCCACATAAACGTCTTGGCAACCATGCTTAAAACCCAACAGGAAGTCGGTTATTTTGGTGAAGTTTTGATGCACTGCCACCTAGGGGACATAATTCGAATCGCTGACCAGCAAGGGTGCGAGGACCCGACCAATGTTGCTAGCAGCTTAAATTTTTCCTTGTTCTTGTGTTTATAAGAAATCAGTGTCAGAATATAAACAAAGTGCACCTATTTCAAAATGCATTACATTAATTCTTTCAATCAGTTTATTTTCAGTGGACAAAAGGAACTTTTAGAAGACTAAGTGCAAATTTCAGATACTTTATGTAAATATTTCCATTTCATGCTACTACATACTTTGCACTCCTGCTCGGGTACATTTTTGTTTGACAGCTTTAATTACTTTGCAGATTCAGGTTATTAACCATATTACAGAGTAAGCTAGACTGCATTATTTCAAGTAGTTAAAATTGACCCTACCCTTACCAACATTACAGTAATGCTTACAGATAAATGCAACCATTGTTAGAATTCAGGTAATGACAGGTATGACAAGTTGATTACCGTACTGGAGGACATTTTGTACACAAGGACACAAAAGAATATGACATAGTGTCAGAAAAGGAATGAGATCCATGCAAATAGCAAAGATAAAAGAAGCAAGAATTAGGTAAAAGGTGAAGGCACATTAAAAAATGAGTCTAAAAATGATGATGTGCACTTTCAACGACAGGACAGATCCATCTCTAGTCTGAGATCTTTAGGTTCTCTGTTGCTGTTTCGATTTTATATACTTATAGACATTATATACAGTACATGTACATGGATCTATTTTATGCTAATGCATTGATTTTATAGAATACATACTTTAAATACAAATTTTAAAGTTAAACTCAAAATGTGATACTTCTAACTGAATATTTCTACTCTGTCATGGTGGTACTTTTACTTAATCATAAGATCTTATAGTACTTCTCTTGCGCATTTTTGTTTCTGCTGGGAACATGTGACAAAAACCTACCTTAATGAAAGATTTGCTTCCTTATTTATTGCTGGTTTTATTGTGAATTAAAATAAAATAGCATAGAATCAAATAAACAATGCTCCAAAAAAAAACCTCACGACATCATTCCCACATACTACAGATGATAATTAAATAAAAACTACTATAATAAGCTTATTATTACAAGTTTAGTCATCATTGCTGCCATTTTTTCTTCACGTGTGACCCTCCATCTCCACTGATCAGGCCTCTCCTGTGTTTGTCCACCCCTGGGAGCTGTTGGTGGTTGCCTGAGCCCCGGAGACGAGCTGCAGCTCAGCGCTCGGCTCTATTGATCTTCCTATTGTGCAACTCCTCCACAGGCTTCTCGGTTCTGGATAAGTCATTATGATTTTTCCCTGAAGGCATGGGAGAAAGTCAGGCCTCCTTCACTCTCCATCACTTGCTCATCCTCTGACACACTCACACACACTCCACCACACACAGTCAGAGGCAGGAATAATATTTTCTTTGAAAGCTTCTTGAGCTCTGCAGATGGGAAAACATGCCACTATTTTTGCCAAACCGCTTCTTCCTGGAGGTAAAGTTTCCTCCAGTTTTCGGAGGTCAGCCAGACAGTCTGTTATGGAGCATGTCATCAATAAGGCGCAAAAATAATTCTATTATCTAGTCTCACTTTGGTGCCCAGACCAGTTGTAATCCGTTTACCTTTAGTGGTGATCAATAGTGCTGATGGTCAAAGTGAGAGAGGAAGTTGTGATTTGCTGCCCTCTACTGGTCATGCCTTACATTACACCTCACTGTGGCTACAATGTAAAATCATCAGTTACAACATTTTTATTCTTCTCAAGGCTTTGACTACAGTAATATTTTCCCTAACTGAGGATACAGTCTTTGCATAAACAGCTATTAATTGATCTAAAAAATGATGCTAAACGTTGCAGAGCAGCTTTATGCAAGTTCCCATACTGTGTTCTTACACATAGCACTGAATCATTTTAGATTAATTTAGCTTAGAAATCTAACTTCTGCTGTCTTTAAAATGTGAATTAACTGCAGTTTGGCTGATTAATTAGTTTAAAGTCATCTTAAGAGTAGTGAAAGCGTAAAACTAGTAAAGTTATGTTGGTCGAACTTGAGAAAACATGTTAAACTTAAGATAATAAGTTAAGTTGTCACATAGACAACAGTTACTGATAGACTTGCTTTCATGTAATAATTTCTATTTGGTGAGTTTTTTTCTTCATTTAATATTGAAAATTTGGCAGTTGTTGAAGTCATGTTTGCAAAAGTCAGTATTTAGACAACATATTAGGCTTCTGGTTACGCTGGAATAAATTATAAGAACTGGATTCCTTACATTGTTTATGGCTAGAATGGTTTTGATCATTATGAAAAGAAACACGACACTTCAAGTTAACTTGTATAAAAGACATGCAGCAAGTTTCTATCATATTTGCTTTTATAAACTACAAACACAACAGTTTTGTGGGAGTTATCACTTGGAAGTCTGTTTAAAATCTGGCTTTGTTTGTGATATTTTAATGAGACAAGGGACCTTATCATTTTGAATAAAAAATTCTCAAGTTATAAGAACACCCGGTTTAAAGTATTATGCGGTGTGTCTTTTAGTTTTTTCCTCTCGGCATTTTTAGCAGACTGTACAAATGGCTTTGTGTCAGTGTGAAGATGGTAATTTTGCATTTAAATCCCTCCCAGGACTGGTTATTCAAACTCTCTCCTGTTCCTGCCTCTTCACTTTGTCTTGTCAGCCCAGTCAGTATGCAATGTCGGAAATGTTGCTGTGAGGGGTTGACAACTCTGCAGCCTCCTTTAACCCATGATTTTCTGTCAGGTTTTGTCACTTTCGCCGCAGGGTAAAAGCACTAAATGGGACATACTGGAATGCCTTTGAAAGCTTGAAGGCAAATTTGTGAAACAGTCTTTAGATTTTTCCTTTTCTTTTTTGTGAGTACAACAGCTCCAATAAGTCTGCAGGTGGATTTGTAGTAGGACCGCAATCATGTGATCACCAGCAGGCAGCTGGCATAGTGTTCACCTGTTGTCATAGTTACAGTGACGCCGTGACGCTATCTCGCAATGACACAGAAATCCTTAACAAATCCATGGATCCAGGCTATAAGCTGCATCACTGGCAAAATCTAATCACTCGGTCCTTGAGTCATTTCTGACCTTCCCTCAAAATTTCATCCAAATCCATTGGTCTGTTTTTGAGTAATGTTCCGCACAGACAGATAGACAAACCAACACCAATCGTCACATAACTCCACCACGTTCCTTGGCAAAGTAGTAACAACTGTAATTTGCAGGGTCGTAAAATTCATCCTTTAACTATTACCGCACATTGTTGTAAATGTCTGATAACACTTTAAATGTGTAAATGTGTTGCTCACATTGGATTTCCTCGGTCATTTACTCACCTGTGACTGAAATCACACTGTCCTACAGCATAGATTTCATCCAGTGGCACTTTGAATGTTCATTTTTTTATGTAAAAGACAAAAGTTTTGAAAGCATGCTGAAATCTGCAGTAGCCAATCAATAAATGTGGTGATAGATTACACTCCTTCATGGCTGCTTTTGAAACTCAGAAACAACTAGACACTGTCAAGGAAAATTAATGGAGGTCAATCCAAATCACAGTTAGTGAGAACTCAGCATGGAATGACATTAGCCACTGTCAAAGCTCAACTAAATAGAAAAGAGCCATCGTTACTTGTGCAACTTCACAACGTTCCCTTGGAGGAGTAATATGGAATACTAACTACTGAATAATAGCATGAGTCTTCAATTAAAGAGAAATAAAAGACCATTTGTGTGATGCATGATGCCTATCAGTTTAGCTTATGTAGACTTTCTATATATATTGCCACCCATGTTAGCATCAGTAGCAGAATTTTTTCATACCGTTTCTACATGCAATCCAAATCTAACACATGAAAAACAAACTGTGCAAGGGCAGGTTTACCAAACGAGGAACATTTATTAGATACTATGTGTGCAAAATGGATTTACAGAGCTGTAGGTAGAGGTGGATGAGAGGCCAGACAGAACCCAGTGAGTGTGAAGTGGCGGAAAACTGCTAAGGTTTACACATAACTTTCTTTTTTTAATTGTTATTTTACAGCCACATGTAGCCCAGTTAAAGCCTCGACCGCTTTAGAAGAACAAAAAAAAACTCACAAAGAAGTAGAGATTGTACACTTCACAACAACATCAATCCTTGGCAGGAAGAGTCGGATCTGGGTAAGGTTTGACGACGTGTCAAACGAGGTGAGAAACGGCCCGACGATCAGCCATAGCACAACCAAGCGACAAATAGTCTGGCTTTCTAAGTTAGCTTACAGGTTTGATTATGTTTTAGTGCTGGAGGGGAAATTACAGCGCAGTGAAAGTGTTGGAAAACATCTGTCAGGTCACTGAGTTCTCCTGGTTGAACAACAAACACACATAGCAATACAAGCATCTGAAGCATTTCTGAATTGTTGCGTGCAGCTTTTTAGTGTCAACCGAGTTGAGATAACAAATTTCAAAGAGTAGCTTTGCCTTTGAATCGTGGACACCTCATTTATGCATCCATCAAGTGAGAGGATGAAAATTATCAAGGGTGAGAGGTCGAAAAAGGGTGTTTTACTTCTTCCCTCAGGCAGGGGAGTCTAACTGTTGTTCTGTCCTTCCCCATATTTATATCTTGCATATCTAGCATTCCCTTGTGTGTGAGTTTGTGTGTGTGTGTGTGTTTCCAAAGAAAATATGCTTTGACAAGTAAATTTCTGACCCACTTTCACACTCCAAGTCGCTATCTATGCGAAAGTTTAACCTTCGTGTTGTCCTGCGGGTCAAATTACCTGTTTTAAAGTTTGAAAATGTGAAAAAATAGATTTTCACAGTGAAAACTTCCACATTTTCAACATTTTTTGGAAATTTGTGAACATTTGTTGGTGGGGAAAAAGAAACGTTCAAAAAATTTCTTTAACATTCAGAAAAAAATCTACCAGAATCCAGCGGATTTTGCTGGAGTTTGGTAGATTTTTTCTCAATGTTCTTAAAGAAACTATCAGAAGTTTTACTGATATATATGTAATCACTTTAGATATTTTTAGGATTTTTCTGGAAGATTTTTACTCATTTTTTAAAAAAGAATTTTCTTGCCAAATTTGGGGAAATTGTTTTAAATATTTTTTTAAGGGAAACTTTTAAGGAATTACTGGAATTTTCTTCCTGGAGGTTTTGCAAATTTTCTGAAATTTGAGGATTTTTTTGCTGAATTTTTATTTTTTTTTTTTAGACAAGGGAACAATATTTTTTGGTGCCCGTAAATGAAGACAACAGGAGAGTTAACAAGTACTCCAATGCAGTATTTTAGCTCCAAATGTAACTTTGCTAAACTGAAAGCTAACGCGGTAAGATTTGACACCGCTGGGAATGTTCTCCAAATCACAGAAGCTCAGTGAAGACAGACTCGAGCACCACGATGCACTTTTGACACCAAATCTGCGTCATTTCATTCATATAGCAATAAGCTTCTCCGACTCCTCGATGATGCACCCATGAGTGGCGAGTTTTTAATGAAGACACATTTACACGATAACCTTGTACAGCTCATCACCACGCACATTATTTGGTCCAGCATACAACAGTTATTTTACACATATTATTCCACCCAGCTTGAACATTTTTACATGCACACACACTCATTGTCCTCCTCGTCGCCCCTCTGTGAAGCCAGATAACATTTCAGCCCAAAGTAATGAGATAATCCACATCCTGCAGCCACCTTTACAAACCGGAATCACAACAGAATACCACTTTTTAGTGACTGGTAATATTATTATTTCTGACATTGTATCTGGAAACACTTCTGCTGTTGTTAGTGGTACAACAAGTCTAATCCTACGATTTATTTTACAGTGATTTGATAGCACCTGGTAAGGTTATAGAAGTTCATTTGCTGTATGCATACTATTTCAGAGAGTGAATATATTGTATAGCTGCTAGTTATGAAGCCCTGAGGTCAGCCATTATTTGAATTCTTCATCACATCTGAAGCTAATCATTGAGAGCATCTTTACGAATAACAACCGTCTAACGACAGACATCTGTACAGAGATGGCACGCTGGCACATCACACACACGGACATCGGCTTGCACACAACTGCATTTCATTACCACAAAACAACCGATAGGGACTCTGGAATCCTTTTGGAATAACTCGACATTATTAACAAGGTTTAGGAATCATTGTTCGTCTGAAAGAGCTGGACGAAAGACAAATACTTCTGTCTCTTGCTCGTCTCCATCTGCATCTTATTTTGCACATCTGGCATAAATAAATGACACTTTAGCTAACTGTAAATGGAGACAAAACATCCACACTGTCGTAGTTACACCCATCAAAGTGGCATTTTCCTTCTTCGTGGACATTTCGACTTTTAATATTTGTGATTTTGACTTGTTTTAACGCCATAGTAAGCAGAGGGCTGTTAAATCGACAATCAAAATAAGGTTCCTACACAGTGGTTTACCCATTTAACCAAAAAAACAAATTAACTTCCATCACTGGCATCTTTTTATTATTACTGTTATAGGAACAGGTGAAGTTACCCAATATACAAGAAGTCCACCCAGATGTTTTTGGTGTTAAAAAACTCACATTGTTGACTCCCAGCGGCACCACTCTCGGTGAAAATAAGAAACTTGAGTCACTACAGCAGTGGGACAGGAGCTCAGGGCTGCATAAACCATTTTCAGCATCTAAATCTCTACTGTGGAAGTTTATTTCTCTATTACTGACAACATGCAGGACAGATTTGTGTTTTTAATCTATTCATTCACATCAACAACACCGAACCACTGGAAATAAATGAGAAGAAAAGGCACTGTTAGAAATATCTGAATGGCTGATCGATAGAAAGGGGCGAACACGGTAACTGGAAGAGATTGTTTTTTCTCCCTAAAATCGCATCAGAGATCAACCTGAGAATTTAAAATGACACCATGTTTTTGATCTAGTCGCGCTACAACGGAACCCTCCTCTGAAGTAAAATAACAAAAGCATCATAGGGAACGATCGGCGGCTCTTTTCTTCTGGTAGATGATGAAAAGGAGACTAAAATGCAGCTCCTCAGCTCTCTTTCTGCAGCTGGGGTGATAACAATATTTCAATCTGGGCAGAAGAACTTAAAAAAAAATGCCCATTTTTGATTTGACTCTCACACTTAAATATAATTTGTTGCCAAGTAACCGTGGCCTTGCAGAGTCCCCAGTGCATAATTTCTCCTCATTTGTGGTCTGAGCTGAGCAATATAAGCACTACAGGGAAAAAAACCCTCTGCAGATGTCACAAATCCTCGTCGAATGTGTGACATCAGCTGCAGATTAGATTTTTATACTCTGTCAAGTAAAATTCACACTGGGATACTCTTAATGGTTATATGTGTCTCACTATTTTGTGATGGGAGTCCTGGGTTTTTTATTTTTCTGCTGTATTCACTCTCCCATAACCTGCTTCCTCTTCGATTTCTGCTTCTTTTAGCAGCGATTGCATCCATGCCCCTTACTCAGGCTGCCTCGCAGGCATACACGCTTGCATTAAGGCTTTCTGAGAATATTCTCAGTGGAGAAATTGGCTCCTCTGACTTTTATATGATGGATTTCTGCAGTATGATGGTTAAGTGCCAGGGTGAAATCAAGGAGAGGAACGGGAAGCTCTTGTTTTTTCTTGGATTCAGGGAAGCTAAATGACTGTAACTGCAATGGAAGAATGTTGATTCCATCTAAATTTGGCCAGTTATTCGTGGAATTGAGACAAATATAACATTAAAAAGTAATTACGTGGTGCATTATTTTTAAAGAGCAGCTTAAAAGCTTAAAAGTTTGTGTTCTTTTTCTGCAGGGATACCCAGTGTACTCCAGGGTGTGTCGGTACGGAGGGACATCACTGAGGGGTGAGTTCAAAACTTCAACCAGAGAGGGCAGTAAAACACAAGTTTATCCTCAAATAGTGTCGAGGAGAGTCAAGTTTCCATCCAAATTTGAGCAGAAAATTGTCAAACAAAAATCCGAATTAAAGTGCATTTCCATCCACTGCTCTCATGAGCTCATTAGCAGTTTGAGCACATCATTATCCATCCGGGTGCCATTAAAACACTGCAGAAAAAAAGAGGCCAAAGAGGCAAGATGACATAATTAAAAGAGCTCCAAATGAATGAGGACATTGTGGGAAAATATGACGAACTGAAATTAGTTTCATGCATTAATTGGAGCACATTCACTGAAATTATAAATATGCATAAAAAGAGGTGGATGGAAATGCACTTGATGCTTCAGGAACGGAGATTTGTACTCGCACTGGCCAAAGCTGCATTTCATTTCCACAATATTGTATTAAAACCATGAGTTGACAATAACAGAAGTGCCTCCTAAGATTAACAGTGTTACTTTGTGGTGATTAGACACATGGCAACGACATTCAGTGGCTCAACACACACACAGGAGACCAACAACGACAACAACAATGACAACAACAATGCTTTGGATTAGTGAAAAAGTTAAAAAAATCACAATCTTGAGTCTCAGAGTGACTATGGACATACGCTCACAGTAATTTGTAAACAAAATATACACAGACATACTGTACCTTGTGGTCTAAATCTACGGTGGAAATCTTTTCTCTTTTGGTTATAGTCGTTTCGTTTTCAACCTTATTTCATTGGTGTATTTCCATATAATTTATTTCTACGTCTATTTACAGAATTTATCTACGAGAGCAGTGTGTATTATCTTTTTTTTTCTTTTCAAATTAAAAGGATTATCTAATAAATATGTTGCTAACTTTACAGCTCTCCTCAAAGTGCAAGACTGTGATATGGGGTGGGGGGGGGAAGAAAAAGTGCATGAGTCCTGCCAGCGAATCAGTCACCAGCGCTGCTCTACCGGCCTGTCATCACATAACTGTAATCCACATGCACCAAAACCTTTCACTATAAATCCTCAGAACATGACTCCAGCTTGACACTAACATGTCGACTGCACGGCGAGTTCGTCTTAAAGCTACAGACAGCAGTGTGGTTGTGCAGTTTACAGACTGGGAGAATTTTTTTTCGAGCGTTTCTCGCCTGTCTGCTCACACCTACTCAGGCTGGACGAGACGTGGCAGGTCGAAATCTGTTAACTTGGCAAGAAATGTGCCGCTGGAAGAACGCGACGCTCGCATTAACCGGCCAAAATGGAAGCCACGCTGCCACTTTGGAGGGAAAGGGTGACGGCACGGTATTATCGCTCACAAGTGTTCTCATAAAAATCCACTTTTAAAACCACTTTTGCAAAAAAACGCCACCATGTTTTTAAAATCCCCCAAATAATTTGATGCCTCAAAGCCTTCTATTTATCTACATGAAGATTTGGTGCAACTTCTACTTTACTGAGACATCTTATAAGCCCCCCCGGTGATTCTGTTTCCACTTCCTGGACCTTAATCTTGCCAAGTAATATCATCCAAACCCACTGCCTATTGGCCCAGATTGAACTCATCGCCTAGCAACGCGGACTTACTGAACATTTTAAACATCCTCTTCCCCTGCAAAGCTAAAGTACAGCTATCTGTAATGAAACAAATAAATATGACACGTCTGTCTGCCAAATAAAAGTGTTGGTACAAAAGCAGGCCCCAGATTTGTTGCAGTTATTGTTAGATTTGGTTGTTTAAGACAAATTTTTGGGAGCATTTCAGTTAAAAGCTGAGGAATAAAATCTGATTATACCAGAGTTTAGAGCGTTTAAGTAGAAACCTCTTAAAAGATAAAACCTATGAATGAGTTTTCCTAACTTTTAACTGGCAAAAGAGAAATACTCAGATATGTAAACATAGTTTTGAGGGGCTTCCAGACTTCCTTTTGGTCTATTCTGGGCTCTTTTTAGTGGCACACTGCTGGGTGTGGCTTCACGTCAACCGACAGTCTTCCTCTAGCGAGTACAGTACGCAGCAACACAACACATCTGGGTCACAATAGCCGCACATTTACATCCTCAGGCTCAACGTCGCGCACACAAACGGCAGTTCCACTTACTAAATACATACACACAAATTTTCTCAAAACTCACCTGGAGCAGAAGTCATTTTCACATTGAACAATAGAACATCACAATCCACATTCTTAATGCATGCAGCGCGTGAACACACCGTAGTCCCATAGTTTACTAAGCTTTTGTTACAGGTGTTTCTGCAGAGCGGAGCTGTCGAGCTACACGTAGCTTCGATGTTTGAACACAGGTTCATTCAGGCTCACGTACACTTACGCTCCTTGATACGGGTTTAAACCTGAAGCTGACATCATCCCCGTCTTGTCGTCCCTTCCTCCATCTCTGCTCGTGAAATAGCTCCCGCTGACAAATCCTTAGTAAATCTGTGTGGTTAATAGTTGCATTTGAGGCATGTGAACTGTCCCCATGGCTCACGATTCTCTATTGTGTAGTGTGTTAATGAATTTTCACAGAGCCACAAAGAAAACAACTATAGGAAGAGAGACACAGGCTTGGCACCGCTTCAGTATTATCACATAGACACAGACCGCAGAGTCTGTACAACCGAGTGTAAATGTATATGCGTGGGGATCGTGTTTGTGTGTTTCTGTAGTGCGCTTCCTTCTGTCTTCGTCAACCTCCTCACTGCGTGGGGGAGCAGTCATCCAGATCCAGCAGCTCCCTGACCAGTCTCTCTCCGAACTGCGCTCGGCTGTAGCGCTTGACTGTGTAGGCGTCGGACATCTTGTAGAGGATGTACGCGTTGTTGATGGCGATGCTGATGCTCAACCAGAACACCTGCTGCCAGGTCTTGTTGGGTTTGTGGAAGATGAAGTACCTGTGTGGGAGAGAGAGCCGCTTACTCCGGGGTTTCTATTCAAAGATTTTCTATTAAATGAATGACTAATGCTAACACTGTAAATATTATGCCTCATAGTGAGACTAGCTGAACAGCACGGGCTACACAGGTGTCCAAAAAATAGGAAAGCAGCACACAACTTCACTTCAGATATCAGCAATTTAACCGTAATGCTTAAGTGAGTCGGAGAAAATGTGTGTTTTATATAATCATTTTAGTTCAGGGGCTCAATTTGATCTGAAGTGGGCCGGACCATTAAAATCACAGCATAACAACCAATAAATAACTCGTTTCCCCCTTTGTTTTAGTGCAAAAAAGCACAATTCTGAAAATGTTCACATTTAATGAACAATGTTTTTGCAAAATATTTTGAACAACCTGAAATTTCTGAAGAAAAATAAGTTAAATTTAAACAATATTATGCCTAAATTTATCATTTATGCAATACAGCTTACAGATCACAGAGCATCTCCAAATTCACAAAACATTTTAACTTTATTATTACTTATATTGTTTATTTTTATTTTTTTTGCTAATTTTTTCTTTTCTTGGGTCATACAGGGTTAATATTTTATAAAGTCAGGTATTTGTGTTTTATATAACACTGTGGGGCCATAACCTTAATTTTTAGTCAGGTAAATTTGCGTTTCATTTAATGTTGTTCGGTCTTAACCATTATATTTAAGTTATTCAAGTAAATTAGCATTTCTATTCATAGAATCTTAACCTGTATATTTAAATCATTCTGTTAAATTTGTGTTTTATATAATATTCTGGGTTCTTACCCTAGCATTTAAAATATCTGGATAATTTAGTATTGTAGGATCTTAATATTTAAATTATTTTGGTAAATTTGGAATTAATATAATATTGTCGGATCTGAACCTTAATGTTTAAATTGGTCAGGTGAATTTGTTTCACATAACATTGTAGCATTATACATATTTTTATTAAATTTCAGTCAGGTAAATTTTTATTTTTATAAAATAATAATAAACGGTCAGTTCTTAACTTTGTTTTTTTTAGAATTTGAGATTTTCTTATTTAATATTGTGTAGTCTTAATCTAAACTTTGTCTTGTATAATTTAGTATGGTCCTAACTTTAATATTTAAATTATTTGGGTAAATTTGTATTTTATATAATATTTCAGGTTCTCAACTACAATGTTTACATTAGTAAATTCGTTCAATTACGATATTCTAATGTCTTATTTGAAATATTATAATTACTCATGTAAATGTACAAACTAAATAACACTGTACGGCCTTAATCTAAGCTACACAACAGTTTATATCTAAAGTATAGCATCATTAGTTACAAATATGGCACAGTTAATTATCTGAACTATAAAATGAAAAAAAAAAGAGAAAAATCTTGATTTCTGTCAGAAAGGGGGATACTAATCAATGGCTCGACACAACAGAATGGTTTCATAATTTTTGTTAACTACAGAACACACTGAGTGTCAAAAAGTTGGTTCATAATGCTTGTTTATAGAAGATAAGATTCAAACTTCTAATCTCCATGAACCCATGGTCTGTTTTGAAACTTCTCGAAGGACCTTGAGTTTTGTAAAACATTTCACATACTTGCTGTACTTGTCGTCGTATTTGCAGATGTAGCTGAGGTGCGCCGCAAACGCCTCCACAGCCAGAGGACACGGGATCTCGCCGCTTTTCCTTTTAATGATCATACCTGCCACAAACGCACATCACACTGAGAGTGAGATACACAAGTTTCCACGTGAGTTTTGAGACTCTGTGGTCACCTGGCCGACATCACAACACGGCAGAAGACGGAGGCTGCAAAGGTGTGTCCTTGGTTACTCGTGTTTCTAGCTTGGTTTTTTTTGGCTGTTCTTTTGTCTTTGCTGCTTTGATTAATGAGTCTGTTTTGCAGCAGTCGTTTGGAAGCACACAGCTGTGACTAATAACATTAACAATGACTCTGTTCTGTATAAGTCCCACTAAGGCTTGTCGATGAGCTAGCAGACATCACACCACTTTCCTGGACCGTCGCTGACCTAGAAAAACATCTCATCTAATTCAAGAGCACTAATTTCTCCATGATTATCGGACAAATTGGTCAATTAGTCACTACAGTCATACTCTTCATAAACCCAGATAAAGGAGTCATTTAAAAGGTCCAGATTCATGCTTTCTGTAATTTCTATCTGTATGTATTGAAGTGGGTTGAACCTTGCAATCGTGAGAGACTGAGGAAGTAAAAATGTTTGTTAATAGATAATTAATCTTCTGAATCCCAAAGACTGGATGGTATGTTTGAAAGGCATGTCATCAATAACATTTTATTCTTTTTAAATCCAAGAATTACTCGTCTGTAAGGTACCTTTTAGTTGTAAAAATGACCCAAGTCTTAGTTTACAGTCATGATTTTTAAAAAAATCTAAATTACTTTAAGTCTTAGCTAAAAAAAAATGATAAAAATGTACTGTTTTCTCTAACCAGGTACTTAAAAAACAAAAACTTCCGCACTTCTTGGCACAGCAGTTAAGCCATGAATGAGTCCACTGTGACCAGCAGTCACATGACAAAAGTTCTGGGTTGAACTGCAGGCAGCATCCAGATGGAGCAGATAGTAGTAAAATATCTACAGTATGTAGAGTCTTCATTTTTTCCCAGTATTGGTAACACCTACTTGGCACTTGTTGTACATGCTGATTCCAGGTGTTTTCAATTATTTCTTTAGAGCTTTATAGCTTTATAACTATTTAGGACCACACAAAATACTTTTCTCTCTACTTCTAACCACAGTTGTGCCGTTTCCATGGAGGTGTAAGACTTGATCCTGCGGTGATAAATGAGCCCACGGTGTGTAAAAATGTGAAAAAAAATACTCAGAAACTGCTTGGGTTTCTGAGCCAAAAGAATTGTAGAATTATTGTTATTGACTTTTTTTAAAAAGCTATTATTGA